>NW_028083059.1:1819029-2257322 GCF_014824575.4 Sturnira hondurensis
GTGGGGGCGGGGTCAAAGAGGGACAATGGCGTCCTGTCCGCCGCCTGCCGCCCCGGCCCTCACCGGTGCCGCAGTTGCTGCCGTCACCGGGCCCACGCGTTTCGTCCCACTGCACGCGAGTGTGCCACCGCCGTCAGCCCTCGCCCCCTGGGGCCTGCGTGGTCTGTCTCACTGTGCGCGAATATACGCCCGCGGTCTGCCCCGCACCCCAACTGGTTCCCGTCTGCCTGCGCGCCTGGGTTGGGGGGGGGGGGCCCTGTCCTGCCCGACCCTGCTCGCTGCTGGCTCCGCCCCTCTTACCGTCCCGTTGAATGGTTAGATGTAGTCGGACTTCTGTATTATTCAGTTTTCTGTCCTTTGGTTGTGTCTTTGTTTCTCCAAACCTTTGTTGTATTCAAACTTGGTTGTGGGAGAAGGCACAGTGTTTCCACCTATGCCTCCATCTTGGCGGAAGTCTCAGTATTTTTTTCCTTCTGCTTACTTTGCGCTTTGTTTGTACTTCTTGCTCTACATTCTAAGGGTGTAAAGTTAAGTTACTTATTTGAAAAATTTTTTCCTAACATAAGATTTACAGGGCATAGGGATGGGTAAAATGGGTAAAGATAGTCAAAATGTACAAACTTCCAGTTATAAAATAAGTCATGGGGATTTAGTGTACAGCATGGTGACTGTACTTAATTATAAGGTAGTACATATCTGAAAGTTGCTAAGTAGTAGATGTTAAAAGTTTTCATCACAAAAAAAAATTAGAATGATGTATGGTGACAAACGTTAATGAGACTTATTGTGGTATCATTTTGCAATATATAAATATCAAATCATTATGTTGTATACATGAAACGAATATGTATATATCAATTATACCTCCATGAAATATGTTATATATCAATTATACCTCCTTAATTTCACTCCATGAAATCCTCTGAGCACAGCTTGAAGACACCAGTCAGCTGGGCAGCAGACTTAGAGTCATTGTCAATCAACATAATTAAGTGGACTCTAAATATGGATTCATTCTGTTAAGTAAGACTCTGGAGCTGTGAACAGTCATTTTCTTAGAATTCCATTAATACTATTAAAATTACCAATATTGGGCCCTGGCTGGTGTAGCTCAGTGGATTGAGCACGGGCCTGCAAACCACACGATCATGGTTCGATTCCCAGTCAGGGCACGTGCCTGGGTTGCAGGCCAGTTCCCAGCAGGGGATGCACGAGAGGCAACCATACATTGATACATTTCTCTCCCTCTCTCCTTCCCTTCTCTTCCCCTCTAAAGATAAATAAATAAATTTTTTTAAAAATGTGGAACATTAGCCCTGGCTGGTGTGACTTAGTGGATTGAGTGGCAGTTTGTAAACCAAAGGGTTGCTGGTTTGATTCCAGTCAGTACACTTGCCTGGGTTGTATGCCGGGTCCCCAGAAAAATAAATAAATAAAATTACCAATATTAACATTGATTGAGTTGGTCCAGTTTGCTTCTCTCTTCCATTTCCATCTTTTCCATCTCTGTTTCCAAATATTTTTGAGCATTTACTATATACTAAGCACTGAATATAAAGTAGTACACCTACAGTGACAAAGTCCTTACCTTAATGAAACTTACATTATAACTTACTGAAATTCACTGTGCAAAATTAATCAGACCATTATACCTAGAAGTTCCCTATCCAGATTTCTCCTCAGTTACTTATTTGAGATTTTCTTCAAGTATTGAGTCAAGTATTTTGTCCTAGATCAACTAACATTAACTAGAATTATAGCAAATGATTTAAATTGACCCTTACCATTTTCATGCACATAAGTCAGTTTTCAAATACTGTAAAAACCAAGTTTTAAACCACACAGATATTTGAAGAAGTTTGAAAAAAATAGTTGGCAGTGGAAATGCATTTATAAATTTGAAAGCTCAGTGCAAACTAGCAGTATTAACCTAATGTCAGACAAAGGTTCTTCACATAACATTTTATGCTTCAACTACAAATCCCAAGCTGAAACTTTAAAAACATTTTGTATCAATTATTTGCAGAAATATTTTGATGACATTGTGGTTCATTATCATGGTTAAAAGGATTGCCGATTTTACAAAAAAAGTCTATTTCAATAATTCCTGGTATATATGAAACTGTAGCCAGAATAATTTTCCTAATGGCTAAAAAGGTTTTAGTCTTTGTCAGCAAGTACTGTGGTTAAAATATTTCAACCACAGATTCTTCTTATTTCAGACAAGTGCAGCCAAGCACCTGAATGAGTGCAGAGGCAGAGCAAGGACACTGTGCTGGTCACCAGAAAATTCGGAATCTACTCATAGGACATGAGCCTAATTGCTCACCTATTTCACTTGACACCTAGAAAGACTGTTTTGAGAAAACTTTTGTGAGTTTTTTAAAAAAGTGTCTCTAAGATAAAAATTTTTTAGAGATTTTATATATTTAACTTTGAAGAGGGGAGAGGGAGGGACAGAAACATCAATGTGAGAGAGAAACATAAATCAGTTGTGTCTTGTACACACACCTACCAGGGACCGAACCCACAACCCGGGCGTGTGCTATGACCAGGAATTAAACCCGCAACCATTCAGTTCACAGAACGATGCCCAACCAACTGAGCCACAATGGTCAGGGCTCCAAGATAAATTTTAACAAGCATAATAACCAAGTACTAGTTCTCTACTTGATTTCCTCACAAAATTTGAGCTGTTTGACAAATAAGTAGCTTCACCAAAAATCTAAGGACATGGCAGAATAAAAATGCAGCAAAATCAGCCTAACTACAGAGTAAATTAAAAATTGAAGGCCTTCGGTTCAAAACAATTCAGAAGAGGTGTACTGAGACTTGTCCAGAATTCACAAAGCAAAATGGAAAATGTATCCATGTTCCTGAATAACTTTGCAGAAGCAAAATCACTATGGAAACCTGCATATTTTGACCTGGGACTTATCCAAATTGCATTATACTCAAAGTCTGTGGCAAATAGAGAACATTTCAGGAACTTGCAGTGACATCCCTGGGTCTCCTGATGGTCAAAGCACATCCAGCAATAGAACTGGGGGACTAGGACTGTGTTCTTAAATGTTTTGGTCTCAGAATCCTTTTACCTCTTAAAAATTACCAGGGACCAATCAGAACATTTTAAATTTGCTTTTTATCTATCAATATTTACCATATTAGAAATTAAAATAATTTTTAGATGTGTTCATGAACTTATATAAAATTATAAAAGTTGCACTACATGTTAATGTAAGTAATATTTTTTATGACAAAGAATTATATCTCCCTGAAAGTGGGGAGTGTGGTGTTGTTTCGCATTTTTACACTATCCTTTATGTCTAGCTCAAAGGCAGCTGGTCACTCATATCTGTTTCTGCATTGAGTCCACTGCGTGTCCTTTTTGATGGAAGTATATGAAGAAAATCCAGACATACAAATGTGTCATAAAAGGAAGGAGTATTTTAACAAGCTTTTCAGGTAATTATGGTTATTCTAAGTTCATATTACACCAACATTTAATAAATGGCAGATTTTTTAAAAGAGCAGTTGCAGTGTGAAATAGGAAATGCTATCAATGAAATGTTCACACTGTTACAATAAAATCTATTGGTCCATCTTTCACTTCAAGTGATCTTTCGCCATTCCTGATTTTGTAACATTATATGTTGGTTATTTGAAAATTGATTCACCCACTCATGAAGATAATCCACATGTTGACACATTTAATTATACAACATAAAGTAAACCACATTGGCTCGTACCACCAATGATCCCATCAGTAAAATATTTAAATTGTAGAAAGCTGTCATGCTCAGTGGTGAACAAGGTCTGTCCAGAAAGTATCCAGGCACATGCTAAGAAAAAGAGAGACATTTACTGCAGAAGATACAAGAAACATTGTACATAAGACAATGATGCCTCAGTCCCCCTCAAAGTAGATATGTTGGGACCTTACACACCTCTAATTGCCATCAGCTACCCTGGCATATTTTCCTGAATTTCACTGATGGTCTGAAAGCTATTTCCTTTCAAAGGTGATTTTAGTTTTGGGAAAAGCCAGAAGTCTCAGAGTGCCAAATCTGGGCTGTAGGGAGGCTGAGTCACCTGGGTCATTCGATGTTTTGTAAAAAAACTCTGGACAAGACGTGATACATGAGCAGGTGCATTGTTGTGATGAAGCTGCCAATCACCAGTTGCTCATGGCTACAGCCTTCTGAATCATCTGAATAGTTTCTGTGGAAGAATGTTCAAGCTTAATGCAAACTTTGATGCAGATCCATTGCTTTACTCACTGTCATTTTGAATGTGACAGCCACACAGTACACACACTCACTCAACAGCATCCACAGTTTTCACCAACTAGTGAAGCTGTCACTGTTCACACATGCGCATTCCAGTCTACTCTGCTTGGCTTGACATCGATGTCATGCAAACTGTTCTCGTTATATTAACAATGGTTGTACTTTTTCTAGACAGACTTTGTAAAAGTTTTCCAAAATTCTAATTTTTACATTTAAAAGCTCAAATTGTCATTGGCAACAAACAGTGTCAGCAATAGTCTGGTTCAGTACATTTTTCAGAAAATGTCTGCTAAGTACTCAACCCTGAGTAACCACATTGTGTCTGTCATTCTTTCAAGTAAAACCTGTGTTCGGTGGGAAAGTTGACAGTTAGTTTCCTTTCAACTCAAATAATAGAAAAAATGTTTTCCTCCAGGCAACCATCATATTGGTTACACAGCACGTGCGTCTCATGCATACTCCCCATTTTGTCACACACAAATTTCTTAAAAGTTGCACACTCAAGGATGGAGATGAAGGCAAATGAGTTATTTTTACTGCCCTTATCTAGCACACTTTTCAGGGAACTGGCCTTTTTTTTTTTTTTGGTCTTAACTGTGAGTGCATGGTGATGAAAAATACAATAATGACTGGTACAATTTGTTGCCACTGATTTGATCTATAATAAGTCACTGTTTTTCCCATTACTGCTTTTTCACCACCAGAGAAATGTCAATGCAGGGAAAAAGGAAATAATGTCCCAGCATTGTTATGAAAATAGTTTTGACTGCATATATCCCTTGCAAAGGTGTGAGACACTCATGGATCCACAGACCAGACTTTGAGAACCAGACTATGAGAAGCTGTAAAGCAGAGCAAGGGAGATGACAGGCTTTGCTCCCACCAGTACGGTATATTACAGCTAGCTTTGAGTTCAGAACCCCTCTTCGGGAGTGCCCAGCCCTGATCCAAGCTACGTCCCCCGTGCTGTCTCCCAGCCTATTTCTGTCTCTGTAAAGGCCTTTGCCTCTATCAGTGAAACTAGCTACTTAAATCGGAGGTGACAAAAATATGCTATGCAGAGGTCTTTTTCTCCCCAGTGAGTGCCCATCAAGCACTAGTACTCTGTTCTTTTCCATCAGTCTGGAACTGGCCTCAGAAACTATTCAATCCAGGTGCAATTAGCAATAATCAATCAATCAATAAATCAGTCGACCAGAGCTAACAACAGACTGAAATTTCTCAGTCCTCATCCAAATCATTACAAAGCAAGTGTATGAGGTAAGAGGGTGAACCTCTTTCTCTCTTCTTTACAATTATAAAAGAAGTTTTCCAGGAAGAGATGTAGATAGCTCCAAGTGTTGGCATTACCTAGAAAAAGTAATCCTTATTAAGAGTTGATCCCAAGAGACCAACTGGTCTCCTCAAATTTATTACTAGTCCAACAGCCTATACGATGCTTCCTACCTACCACAAAACTGCTCTACATTGTATGTTTGCACATTTCCAAATTGTGCTGTGCTCTCTAAACATAATTAGGCCTCCTTAGTCACTGCAACGACTTTCCTGACTCTCACCTTAAGCTCTTGCTGCCTGAAAACTTCTGATNGCAAGTGTATGAGGTAAGAGGGTGAACCTCTTTCTCTCTTCTTTACATTTATAAAAGAAGTTTTCCAGGAAGAGATGTAGATAGCTCCAAGTGTTGGCATTACCTAGAAAAAGTAATCCTTAAGAGTTGATCCCAACAGACCAACTGGTCTCCTCAAATTTATTACTAGTCCAACAGCCTATACGATGCTTCCTACCTACCACAAAACTACTCTACATTGTATGTTTGCACATTTCCAAATTGTGCTGTGCTCTCTAAACATAATTAGGCCTCCTTAGTCACTGCAACGACTTTCCTGACTCTCACCTTAAGCTCTTGCTGCCTGAAAACTTCTGATATTTGACCAGGTTCTTCCTTATGTTGCACTGGCCATCAAGTTTAGAGCAGTTGAAGATATTTTCGAAGGTAGAGCAAAAAGCAGGATTCAGGGACAGAAATATCTGGATGTAGACAATGAAGAAAGTGTTAGGGGGTTGAGATTCTATTTGAATGTCCAATCACATGTTCACGAGCCTGTTTGTTATGCCTCACTGTTTTCAGGTAGAGAATCAAATTCTGGAAGAGTGCAACCTTGGCCTTGTTCATTAAAATACAGCTTTTATCTTGTTAATTTTTTCCTGTTTCTTAGGATCTCAAGTGAAAATTGTGGTGGAAAATATTATTTTATATAATTGTTCTTCACTATGTTTTTCAATTATTCACATATTTCTGCTCTTGTTACTTTAGTTATCATTACAGTAACATTAATTATCCTGGAAAAAAGAATTCTTGTTACATACTTTCTACACCAGAAACTCCTAATCAGTTCTTATTTAAAAGTATTCTCCTGACAATCTAGCAACACAAAAGGCAAATCAAACAGAGTTCATTACACTCAAACAGAATCCCCAACTAGAGCCTCACAAATAGAGAACAAATCCATATTCCCTCCTAGCTTGGACATCTTTTGCTGCTAGAGTTAAATTGCTAATGTCTTCTGGAAGCCAAAACAAGACAAAACAAAATGTACTTTGTTAAAATCCCTTCACAGAAGAAAACACACACACACACACACTCACACTCAAATGGAAACAGAGATGTGAATTTAGCTTTTAAAGACCAAAATTTATCAGTTTTATTTAGTATTTTACTCAACCCTGGTGCAAAATTATAAATTTGCTTCATTTTAAAAAGTCACATTCCTATTCATTGGCTGTCCTTATTGTCTAAAGCTATTGGATGACTTTCATTTCTCTGAGTTTTTAAGATTGTTATCCATTGTTACACCTTGACATGAGCTAAAATACTTTCTGCTTAAAATACCTTTTCTAGTTATCCTCTGGCCAAAGTGTTATTCTTTCATTGAGCTAATCTCTTCTGCGGAGCCTTTCTGTCCAGGGGTCGTTTTCTCCTCGCTCCCTTCCTCTAGTCTATGTGAGTGCCGTCACACATGGACCTCCCATCCTGTTCGCACTCGGTGTCCTCTATCACACCACTTAGAATATCGTGACACACTCACCCTTCTCTTCTACCAGACTCTTTGTGGTGTTTGTTCTTCAGGGCAAGGGCCGTGTTTTACTCATTCTTATCGTCCCAGTACAGTATCAGACCTAGTCTAGATGTTAGTGAACATGGAATGGATTTTGAGTTTTACTACTTTCTGCATTTCATGTGCTCACATTTCTTTTTAGGTTTCAATTTTTTCTTATTCTCTTTATCCTAATGATCTCAAAGTGAAAACAAATACACCATTAAAGACTCAAGAAACCACTTTGGTTTTCAGATCTGTATAATGGAGCTCGATACACAAATCTATTTTAAAGGCCTGTAGTAAAAACAAGTTTCTTACTCTCTTCAGAGGAAAATGTGAAATAAATAAAAAGGGGTTCACTTTGGAAAACCATTTTGCAGTTTTTAATGAAGTAAGACATTGTTGAGTACAAACAAAAACTTGGTCAGGTATTCCTTGAGCAAAAATGATTTGTTCAGCATAAAGAAAGAATTGCCATCCTCTACATGCAGCCATGTGAGCCATGTGCAAGACGAATGTGACACAAAGGGGAGGAAGCTCTTTCACAGAAGGGAGAGGAAATGGGGAGGGGCCGCTGTTATGATCACGGGGTTCTTCCTCTACGGCTTTCCAGACTGAAAAAGGATGTAAGAGTGCTTCCTATAGGCCCTTGCGATTCTTGTCACATACCTACCGATCAGCAAGCACTGCTAACCCTCGGTTCTATAACCCAAAATATGAAAAACACATTCACAAAAATATTTATGGCCACTGTATTCATAGTAGCAAAAATTGTAAATCACCCAAATTTTCATCAAGAGGAGAATGTATAAATTGTGGTATAGTCATATAGTATAATACTACTTAGCAATAAAAATGGAATTGAGCTATTGATACATCCAATGAAATGATCAAATCTCAAAACCAGAAAGCTGAACAAAAAGAGCCAGACAGAAAGAGTATGTATGGTATGGTACTGTTTATATGAAATTTAAGAACAGGTAAAATTAATCTCTGGTTATAGAAATCAGAATAGTGTATGGTTTTGGTGGGGAAAGCGGTTACCTGGAATAGAAGCATCAGGAATTTTCCATGGGAGTGGCAATGTTCTATAACTTGATTGGAAATATTGGTTATAAGATTATATAGATATAGATATGTAGATAGATGTAGATATACACATATATCAAAAGTCACCCAACTGCACAATTTAGGACCTGCACATTTTGCTATGTATATTTTAAAAAATCTATCTCGATCTCTCTGTCTCTTTGTGTATATGCATACACACACACATTAAGTTTAGAATGATGTACCACATTTAAAATGGTGGGCCACAGCAAAAATACATTTACTTTTGGAATTCATTTTAGTGTACCATTATTTTTATTTTTCTAATATGCTTTTCTTAAGATAATAGAAGTATAATTTTGGTACATTTAGCCTGGATCAACTGATAGCATATAAATAACAGAATATGCTAACAGAACAGAAAGATTGACTTAGAATTGAAGTTTTCCTATGATGAAGACTTTTAAAAAGTGAACTAAAATAAAGATGGTGGCCAAGTAGGTGGAAGCTACACTAACCTCCCCCCAGCACCAAACTGGAACTACAACTAAAGTATAGAAAAAAAGTCATCCTGAATAACCAACTGAACAATTAGCTGTAGAGAAGCCCTATAACTAAGGACATGCAGAATAAACAACATTACTACGTCAAGGCTTCTAGGAAGTGAAGAAGCATAAGAGGGCTGCTGCAGCTGGATTTCTGGAGGGACAGTTCAGTACCTGGGGGTTCCCCCTGAAAAGAGTGGGGCCTAAACCCCAAGCTGGGCTCCTCAGCCTAGAGCACCAGAAGTAGGAAAGGAACCCAAATAACATCCAACTGTGAACAGCTGCAGTGTTTCTGTCCACCAGGGAGAGATGGCTAGAGACGAAGAGAGCCTCTTAAAGGGCCAACACACTAAATATCATTTGCAGCCACGTACTCTGGGCTCCAGCACTGGGAGGGCAGAGTGGACTAGAGACAAGTGAGGGGAGTCTGGGATAGGTGACTCTGGGAAAGGGCTGAAGGGTCAGTTGCCAGGATCTCCGTGCTCAGGCATTTTCCATACTGCAGGAGCCAGAATGGGAAATTACCTGAGGCAGACAACCCCCCTCCAAATGGTATCAGCTCTGGGGGAAGCAGTAGCCCCAACCACAGGAAACCCTCTCACTCCATCCCGTGCAGCTTAAACTTGGCTGCTGAGGAGTTTAGCTGGGAGGCATTTTCAGTGATTAAACCTAACAGAAAGTCTGCAGGCAGAGCAGGATCCCCAGGAGCTATGAGACTTCAGCTGACCATACCCCAGGCCCAGTGCTGGTAAAGATGGCCTTGGTGTGCAGCTTGGTCCTTTCCACAAGCACCCAGGCCCAGCAAAGGGAGCCACAACGTGTGGGTCACTGATAGCTCCAAACGGGTTGCCCAGGCCTAGTCACAGGCAGTATGTGACATAGGGCTGCACAGGCAGCCAAAATAGGAAGACAAAGAGACAGGCCTGAAATTAAAGTAATTCTCCAGAATTAAAGAATAATAATTCTCCATATTATTATTGCTCCAGAAGAAAAAATATATGGAGGCAACTTATCAGATATAGAGTTTAGAATAATGATTATAAGGATACTTAACAGTATGAAGACATAGAAACCATAAAAAGGACCAGTCAATAATAAAGAATGCAATATCTGAAATAAATAATATCCTAGAAGGAATAAAGGGTAGGTTAGATGAAGCAGAGGATAGAATCAGTGTTTTGGAAGACAAGGTAGAAAAAACACCCAGTCAGAGCAGCAGAAAGAAAAAAGAATTTTTTAGAAAATGAAAGTTTAAAAAACATTTGGGACAAAATGAAGCATAGCAACATCCGCATCATAGGCATACCAGAAGGAGGAGAGAGTGAGCAAGGGATCAAAAATGTATTTGAAGAAATAATAGCTGAAAACTTTCCTAACCTGGTGAAGGAAAAAGACACACAAATTCAGGAAGTGCAGAATCCCAAACAATTGGATTCAAAGAGGCCCACACCAAGACACATCATAATTAAAATGTCAAAACTTATAGACAGGGAGAGAATCTTAAAAGCCACAAGAGAAAAGCAGTTAGTTATCCACAAGGTAACTCTCATTAGACTGTTGTATGATTTCTCAACAAAATATTTCAGGCCAGAAGGGACTAGCATGAAATATTCAAGGTGATGAAAAGCAAGGACCTACACCAAGGCTCATTAACCCGGCAAGGCTATCATTTAAACTTGAAGGAGAAATAAAAAGCTTCCCAGATAAGAAAAAGCTAAAGAGTTTGTTACCACTAAACAAGTACTGCAACAAATGTTAAAGGGCTTGCTTGAAGGAGGAGGAAGAGGAGGAGGAGGAGGAGGAAGAGAACAGGAGGAGGAAAATAGTTAAAAAATAAAATGGCAATATATATCTATCGATAATCACTTTAAACATAAATGGCTTAAATGTTCCAATTAAAAGACATAGGGTAGCTAAATGGATAAGAAAATAAGATCCATGGATATGCTGCCTCCAAGTGACCCATCTCAGAAAGAAAGATACATACACACTAAAAGTAAAGGGATGGGTGAAATATTTCATGCAAATGGAAAGGAAAGAAAACTCAGATATACTTATAACTTACAAAATAGACTTTAAAATAAGGTTATAGTAAGAGCCAAAGAAGGACACTACATCATGATAAAGGGAACAATCCAACAAGAGGATATAACCCTAGTAAACAATTATGCACTCAACATAGGAGTACATAAATATGTAAAATAAATCTTGATGGACATAAAGGGAGAGATCAACAGAAATATGGTCATATTAGGGGATTTTAATACCTCATAACTTCAGTGGATATATCTTCCAGACAGAAAATCAACAGAGAGAGAAACCTCTCACCAGACTCATCAAGAAAAAAGAGGGAGGATCCACTCTGGCCGGTGTGGCTTGGTGGATTGAGTGCCATCCTGAGAACCAAAGGGTCACCAAGTCAATTCCCAATCAGGGCACATGCCTGGGTTATGGGCCAGGTTCCCAGTTGGGGGCATGTGAGAAGCAACCAAAAAATGATGTTTCTCTCCCTCTTTCTTTCTCTCTCCCTTCCCCTCTCTCTAGAAATAAATAAATAAAATCTTCTTTTTAAAGAGAGAGGACCCAAATAAATAAAATCCAAAATTCAAGAGGAGAAATAACAGTAGACACCAAAGAAACACAAAGGATTATAAGATTTTATGAATAAGTATATGCCAACAAACTGGACAACCAGCAAAAATGGATAAATTCCTAGAAACATGCTTCTTCCAAAGCTAAATCAGGAGAAATCAGAGAATCTGAGTAGACAGATTACATCTAGTGAAATTGAAGCAGTAATCAAAAAACTCCCAACAAACAAAGACCCTGGACCAAACGGCTTCACAGGTGAATTTTACCAAAGATGTGAAAAAGAACTAACAGCTCTCCTTCTCAAATTATTCCAAAAAATTTAAGAGGAGGAAGACTCCCAAACTCATTTCACAAGGCCAGCATTATTGTAATCCCCAAACCAGATGAAGCAACTACAAATAAGAAAATTATAGGCCAATATCCCTGGAGAACATAGATGCTAAAATCTTTAACAAAATATTAGCAAACTGAATATAGCAATACATCAAAAAGATCATACACCGTGATCAAATGGGAATTATTTGGGGGATGCAAGTTTGGTACAACATTTGCAAATCAATAAACATGATACACTACATAAACAAAATGAAGGATAAAACACACATGATCATATCAATAGATGCAGAAAGAGCATCTAATAAAATCAAACACCCATTTATGATACAAACTCTCAGCAAAGTGGGATTAAAAGAACACACCTAAACATAATAAAGACTATAGAAGACAAGTCCACTGCCAGCTTCATACTGAATAGGAAAAATCTAAAATTGTTCCCATTAAGATCACAAACAAGACAGGAATGTCTACTTTCACCTCTCTTATTCAACATAGTACTAGAAGTCCTAGCCTTAGCAATCAGACAAGAATAAGAAATAAAAGGCATCTAAATTAGAATGGAAGAATTAAAACTATCATGATTTGCAGATGACGTAATACCCTAAAGATTCCACTAAACTACTAAAACCAATAAATGAGTTCAGTAAAGTAGCAGGATACAACGTTAATATTCAGAAATCAGTTGTATTTTTATATGCCAATAATGAACTATCAGAAAGGAAAATAAGAAAACAGTCCCACTCACAATTGCTTCAAAAAGAATAAAATACCAAGGAATAAATCTAAACAAGGATATAAAAGACCTGTACTGTTAAAATTATAAGACACTGGACAAAGAAATTGAAGAAGATACAAATCAGTGGAAGCACATACCATGTTCATGGATAGGAAGAATTAACATCATTAAAATGTCCATACTGTACAAAACAATCTATAAATTTAACACAATTCCTATCAGGATTTCAAAGATATATTTTACAGAAATAGAACATATATTTTAAAAATTCATAATGGTGTAGCTCAGTGGATTGAGCGTGGGCCTGCAAACCAAAGGATTGCGATTTGATTCCCAGTCAGGGCACGTGCCTGGGTTGCAGGCCAGTTCCCAGCAGGGGACTCATGAGAGGCAACCATACATTGATATTTTTCTCCCTCTCTCCTTCCCTTCCCCTCTAAAGATAAATAAATAAAATCTTTTAAAAAAATAATAAGGAACCAAAACTGGACCCAATAGCACCAGCAATCTTGAGAAAGAACAAAGTTGGATGAATCATGCTACCTAATATCAAACTATACTAAAGGCCATAGTAAGTAAAACAGCATGGTACTGGCATAAAAACAGACACATAGATCAATGGAACAGAATAGAGAGCCCAGAGTAACCCACAACTTTATAGTCAATTAATATTTGACAGAGTAAGCAAGCACATACAATGAGCTAAAGATAGTTTATTTAATAAATGGTGTTGGGAAAATTGGACAGATAGATGCAGAAAAATGAAACTAGACCATCTTCTTACACCACACACAAGAATAAATTCAAAATTTATTAAAGACTTAAATATTAGACCTGAAACTATAAAAGTCATAGAAGAAAACATAGGCAGTAAAGTTTCAGAATTGCTTGTAGCAATATTTTTTGCTGATATATCTCCCCAGGCAAGGGAAACAAAGGAAAAAATAACAAACGGGGTTACATCAAACTAAAAAGCTTTTGCACAGCAAAGGAACCATCTAAAAAATAAAAAAAGACAACACATGGAGTGGGAGAACATATTTACCAATATGTCTGATAAGTGGTTAATATTCAAAATGTATAAAGAACTTAAAATTTATAAACTTCAATGCCCCAACCCAAACAATCCAATTTAAAAAATGAGCAAAGAACATGGATACTTCTGCAAAGAGGACATGCAGATGGCCAATAGGCATATGGAAGATGTTTAACATCACTAATCATCAGAGAAATGCAAATTAGAACCATAATGAGATATCACCTCACACCGGTCAGAATAGCTGTTATAAATAAATCAAGAAACAACAAGTACAGGTGAGAATGTGGAGAAAAGGAAACCCTTTTACACTGTTGGTAGAAATGCATATTAGTGCAGGCACTTTGGACAGGAGTATGGAGTTACCTCAAAACATTAAAAATGACATTGCCTTATGACTCAGTGATTTTACTTCTGAGAATTTATCCAAAGAAACCAAAAACACTGATTCAAAAGAATATATGCACCCTTATGTTTCATGAAGCATTACTTACAATAGCCAAGATATGGAAGGAGCCCAAGTGTCCATCAGTAGGTAAGTGGATAAAACAACAATGGGACATTTACACAATGGAATACTACTCGGCTGTAAAAAAGAAAAAGAAAAAAGTTACCCTTTGTGACAGTGTGGGTGGGCCTGGAGAACATTTCACTAAGTGAAATAAGCCAGAGAAGACAAATACTATATAATTTCACTCACATGTGGATTCTACCGAACTGAACTAACAAGCAAAATTGAGACAGACTCAGAAATAGAGAGCAGGTTGATAGTGCTGGGGAGATGGTTAGGGGGTTGAGGGATATAGCAAAAAAAGAAAAAAAGGACTCATAGTTAGGGACAACAATGTGGTGATTAGTGGGAGTGGGGTGGGTGGAGGTGATGAAATAAGGGGAACAAATGGTAATGAAAAAAGTTAACTAAAATAGAAGCAATTGTAAACACTTTGGTCACAAACATTTGTTTTGCTCTATAATTAAAACATTTTATTACATTTCTAGCTATTTAGATATGTAAAGCAATGTATATATTTAGGAAAGACAAAGATGAGAAAGAACAAGCCATTGAAAGGCAAAGGGAACAGCATACATAAAGCTCCTGAGGCTAGAAAGAGCTTGGTAATGAAACTGAAGACGGGCAGTGGGAGCTACCAAGAACTTAAGGAACCAAGTGAATCTAAAAAAATAAGCAATAAGTGGTCTGTAGAAGACCTTGTAAACCAAGATAAGTTTTGATTTTCTTGTAAGAGCCTTTGGATGGCCCTAGGCAAGGATGTGATATAATCAGGTTTACATTTTTAAAAGATCACTCTGACCAGTATGTAGAAAGTAGATAGAGTAGAGGCAACACAGAGAAAAGTGACCTTAAGGGACCGCTACTAGTTCAGGTGAGATTCCATTGGTAAGAGCAGAGATGAAAGGAGATAGGCCCTCTGGAGATATACTTTGCAAGTGGAACTGGACAAAATTTGCTGATAGATTAGATTTGGAGAGGGTAAGGCAAAACTTAAAGATGAAAGCAAGGTGTATGGTTTGCCATCTACTGACATGGGGAAAACTGGCCCCAAAACAGGTTTGGAGGTTTAAATCTAATGTTTTATTTGGACATGTTAACTTTAAGATGCTAGAGTATATCCAAGAATAGATGTCAGGCTGAATAGAAGTTTTGAGGAGAGGCCTAAATGAAAGAAATAGATCTCATAGTAAGCAGATCTCATTTTCATTGATACGAAATTTAAAATTTTGGATGCAAATAGAAATCCTTGGGAGGAAGCATACAGAGAGAAGACCAGTGGAACAATAGTCATACACCACATAATATTTTCATCAATGATGAACTGTATATATGACGGTGGTCCCGTAAGATTATAATGGAACAGAAAAATTATTGTCCAGTGATGTTATAATTGTCATAATATCATAGAGCAATGTGTTACACATGTCTTGTTTTTTTTAAAGATTTTATTTATTTATTTTTAGAGAGAAGGGAATGGAGGGAGAAAGAGAGGGAGAGAAATATCAATGTGTGGTTGCTCCTCACATGCTCCCTACAGGGACCTGGCCCACAAACCTGGGCATGTGCCCTGACTGGGAATCAAACTGGTGACCCTTTGGCTTACAGGCCGGCACTCAATCCACTGAGTCACACCAGCCAGGACAGGGTTTTTAATAAATATATTTTATTGATCATGCAATTACAATTGTCCTATTTTTTTCTCCCCTTTATTCTCCTCTTCCCTGCATACCCCCTCCCACCAGCATCCCTCTCACTTAGTTCATGTCCATGTGTCATACATGTAAGTTCTTTGGCTTCTCCATTTCCCATGCTATTCTTGACTTCACTCTGTTTATTTTGTACCTACCATTTATGCTTTTTATTCCTGTACCTTTCCCCCCATTATCCTCCTTCCCTCTCTTCACTAATAACCCTCAATGTGATCTCCATTTCTCTGATTCTGTTCCTGTTCTAGTTGTTTGCTCAGTTTGTTTTTGTTTGTTTGTTTTTTTAGGTTCAGTTGTTATTTGTGAGTTTGTTGTCATTTTACCATTGACATTTTTTTATCTTCTTTTTCTCAGATGAGTCCCTTTAACATTTCATATAATAAGGGCTTGGTGATGATGAACTCCTTTAACTTGACCTTATCTGGGAAGCACTTTACCTGCCTTTCCATTCTAAATGATAGGTATGCTGGATAGAGTCATCTTGGATGTAGGTGATATGAAAGTATTCCTTTCATGACTTGGAATACTTCTTTCCAGACCCTTCTTGCCTGCAAAATTTCTCTTGAGAAGTCAGCTGATAGTCTAACAGGAACTGCTTGGGAGGTAACTATTTCCTTTTCTCTTGCTGATTTTAAGACTCTCTCCTTATCTTTAATCTTGGGCAATGTAATTATGATGTGCCTTGGTGTGTGCTTCCTTGAGTGCAACTTCTTTGGGATTCTGAGCTTCCTGGACTTTTTGGAAGTCTATTTTCTTTGCCAGATTGGAAGAGAAAAACGATTTTTTTCTTCATGATTTTTTAAAAATTTTTGCATTTCTTGCTCTTCCTCTTCTCCTTCTGGCAGCCAACCCCACACATAGGATTTTACAGCCAGAGGTTTTGAGGCTTTATTTCTCTGCAGTGGAACCCTGGATTGCATTGTCTGTGTTGCTTCCCAGTTTTTCCTCCCAGTTTACCTGCATGCAAATGTGGAACAACCCAGTTCTCCAATCAGCACCTTGCCATGTGTCCTCTGTGCCTGGCTGACCAACTCTGTCCCTCCTACCAGTTTGAATGAATGTTTCTTCTTTAACTCCTTGGTTCTCAGACTTTTATACAGTTCAATTTTCTTGCAGTTCAGGTTATTTTTTGTTTTCCTTCTTTTGGTTGTGCAAGGAGACAAAGTGTGTCTACCTATGCCTCCATCTTGGCCAGAAGTCATTCCTGTTGTTTTTTTTTTTAAGTGATTCTTGTATAAACAAACCTACTGCATTGCCAGCAGTATAAAACTATAGCATGTACAATTATAGCATTAGGCTATACTATCTAGGTTTCTGTAAGTGTACTTTATGATGGTCCCACAATGATGAAATGGACTTATGAGACATTTGTCAGAATGTATTCCCCTTGTTAAGTGATGCATAACTGTGATTCCAAGTCCTAAGGAATTGTATTACTTAAAGAACAAGGAGATAAGGAGAAGCCAGTAAAACAGCCTTCGGAGTGTTCAGAAAGAGTAATGTTTCAAGGAGGAAAGAGTGGCCAACAGAGTCCAAAGCTACCAAGAGATTAAGAAAGACAAGAACAGGGAATGTCTTTTGGTTTTGGCAAAATGGAAGCATTTGATAACCTTGACAAGAGCAGTTTTAGTGGTATGATTGGAGCAGAAGTCAGATTAAACTGAAAACAGAAGGGGAGATGAGGAAGACTTAAATCTGAAATTTAATTCTTAAATTAAATCTTACAGTTATTGAGGTACAAAAAGAGTGATTTCATATGATTCTTTCTAAAAAAGCTTTATGGAAGAAAATATGGTGCAGGGAAAGTTAGGTCAATTAGGGCCAAGAAACAGAGGGTAGTAGGTTTATGGAAAGATTAGAGTATATTTGTACACTGATAAAAACAAAGCAGTCATCAGCTGAAAGAAAGATGAACAGAAGAGATAGAAGATTTGATAATCAAAGAAAAATGTGAAACAGTCTTTACATGCATAGGTAAGCACACTAACTCTGGAACTACAGTGGAGAATGCTAATACTACTCAGTATACATTTGAGAATGGTTGATCATGAACTTGTGGCGGGGGGCTAAAATGTCTACAGGCAAAGTGGCAAACATCTGAAGCAGGCTGAGTGGACACACAGAGACTGAAATTAAAGGGATGGAAAAAGATATCTCATGCAAATGGAAGCAATAGAAAAGCTAGAGTAACAGTACCAGTATGAGATAAAAAAATAGACTTTAAAACAAGGACTGTAATAAGAAACACAGAAGAGCAATTCATAATGATAAATGGACACACTAAAGCAGCTCTAAGAGGGAAATTCAAAGAAATACAGGCCTACCTCTACAAACAAGAAAAATATCAAATAAACAACCCAACCTTAAACCTAAAGAAACTAGGAAAAGAAGAACACACAAAGCCCTAGTGAGGAAATAAACACCAGACTGGAAATAAACTAAATAGGGACTTTTAAAAAAACTCCAGAAAATATCAGTGGAACTAAGAGCTGGTTCTTTGAAAAGATAAACAAAACTCATAAACCTTTAATCAAACTCATCAAGAAAAAAAGAGAGGGGATCCAATTTTTAAAAAAATCAGAAATGAAAGAGAAGTAACAACTGACATGACAGAAATACAAAGGATTATAAGAAAATACTATGAACAACTATGTGCCAACAAATTGACCAACCTGGAAGAAATAAATTCCTAGGCACAATCTTACAAGACTGAGTCAGAAAGAAACAGAAAATTTAACAGACCAATAACTGCTATAGAAATTGAATGAGTAATAAAAGAAAAACTTCCAAGAAACAAAATTCCTAGACCAGATGGCATCACATATATTTTACCAAACATTCAAAAAATAATTAATATCTATCTTTCTCAGATTATTCCAAAAATGTGAAGAGGATGGAAGGCTCCCTCATATTATGAAGCCAGCATTATCCTGATACCAAAGCCAGACAAAGACACCACAAAAAAAATTATAGGCCAACACCTTTGATGAACACAGATGTAGAAATCCTCAACAAATCAGCAAATTCAGCAATACATTAAAATGATTATACACCATGATCAAGTGGGATTTATTTCCATAATGCTAGGTTGATTCAATATCCAGAAATCAATTATTGTGATATACCTAAACAAAATGAGATAAAAACCATATGATCATGCCCTGGCCAGATGGCTCAGTTGGTTGGATTGTAATTCCATATACCAAAAGGTTTGCGGGTCTGATTCCCTGGTTAGGGCACATACCCGGGTTGTGGGTTTGATCCTAGGTTGGGGCATGTTGTGGGGGGCAGCCAATCAATGTTTCTGTCTCATCTCTCTCTCCCACTCCCTCCTTCCTTCCTCTCTCTCTAAAATCAATTAGAAAACATATCCTTGTGTAAGGATTAAAAAAATCATGTGATCATATCAATAGATACAGAAAAAACATTTGAGAAACTCCAACCTTTATTTATAGTAAAAATTCTCAGTAAAGTAGGGATGAGATGGTCATACCTCAACATAATAAAGGTTATATATGAGATAAATCCAGCGGTAACATCATTCATAGTGGTAAAAAGCTGAAAGATTTTTAAGATCTGGCGCAAGACAAGGATATCCACTTTTACCACTTTTATTCAACACAGTATTGGAAGTCCTAGACACAGCAATCAGACAGGAAAAAGAAACAAAAGGCATCCACATTGGAAAGAAAGAAGTAAAACTGTCATTATTTGCAGATGACATGATACTATATATAGAGCACCCTGAAGGTTTTATGAAGTAACTATTAGAATAAATGAACTCAGTAAAATAGAATACAAAATTAAGATTAGATATTAGCTGCACTTTTATATACCAATCATAAATTATCAGTAAGAGGAATTAAGAAAACAATCCCATTTAAAATTGCATGAAAAGTTGTTAAATACTTAGGAATGAATTTAACTAAAGAGTTAAAAGACCTGTACTCAGAAAACTATATGAAATTGAAGAAGACACAAATAAATGGAAGGATATACCATGGGTAGAAAGAATTAACATCATTATTAAAATGTCCATACTACCCAAAATAATCTACAGATTCAATGCAATCCCTATCAAAATACCAATGTCAGTTTTCACAGTACTAACATGAATAGTCCTAAAATGTATGTGGAAATACAAAAGACCGTGAAGAGCCACAAAAGTCTTAAGATAAAAGAGCAAAATTGGAGATACCACACTACCTAATATCAAACTGTACTACAAGGCTATAGTAATCAACTGCATGATATTGGCATAAAAACAGACATAGAGATCAATGGAAAAGAATGGAGAGCCCATAAATAAACTCATGCCTATATGGAATATTAATCTATGATGAAGAGGGCAAGAATATACAGTGGGGTAAAGACAGTCTCTTCAATAAATGCTTTTGGGAAAACTGGACAGATGCATGGGAAACTACTTTCTTATAGCTACCCCAAAATAAATTCAAAATGGGTTAGAGACTTAAATGTAAGGCCTGAAACCATAACTCTCCAGAAATAAAACATAGGCAGTAAACTCTTTGAAATTGGTCTTAGCTTTTTTTTTTTTTTGCAATGTCTATTAGGACAGACAACAGAAGCAAAATAAACAAATGGGACCACATCAAACTAAAAAACTTTTGCACCACAAAGGAAACCATCAACAACAACAACAAAAAAGGCAACTAACTGAATGTTTGCAAATGATATACCTGATAGAAAATTAATATCCAAAAAATATAAAGATTTATACAGCTCAACATTAATAGAACAAACAATCCTATTTAAAAATGCACAGATGACCTGAATAGACATTTCTCCAAAGAGGTTATACAGATGACCAACAGACATATGAAAAGATGATTAACATCACTAATTATCAGGTTTTAGTACAAATTAAAACCACAATAAGATGTTACTTCCCACCTGTCAGAATGGCTATCATCAATAAATCAACAAACAAATGTTGGTGAGGATGTGAAGAAAAGGGAAACTTCATGCACTGTTGGTAGGGTTGTAAATTGGGGCAGTCACTATGTAAAACAGTATGTAGTTTCTCCTCAAATTAAAAATAGAACTACCATATGACCCAGCAATTCAAGTTCTGGGAATTTACCCAAAGAAATCCAAAACACTAATTCAAAAAGATACATGCACCCCTATGTTCATTGCAGCATTATTTACAATTGCCAAGATATAGAAGCAACCTAAGTTTCCATCAACAGATGAGTGGTACCATAAAGAAGATATGGTCCATGTATATAATGGAATATCACTCAATTATAAAAAAGAATTAAATATTTCCATTTGCAACAACATGGGTGGATATCATATCATGACTTCCCTTCTATATGGAATCTAAAAACCAAAATGTATGAACAAACATGGACCTAGAAATTATTATGCTAAGTGAAATAAGCCAGTCAGCAATAAAAATAAAGAAAAAAAAAAGAAGGACATAAATAAATAAATAAATAAATAAATAGACAAAGCAGAAACAAACTCAACTACAAAGAACAAACTGATGGTCAGATGAGAGGGATGTTGGAGGGATGAGTGAAAAAGGTGAAAGGGATTAAGAAGCACAAATTGCCAGTTACAAAAACAGTCACAAGTATGTAAGTACAGCACAGGAAATATGGTCAATAATATTGTAATAACTATGTACAGTATTTTATGGGTACAGAATTATTGTGGTGTTCATTTCGTAAGGCACATAAATCTAGTCATTATCTTGTACACCTGAAACTAATATATTGTATGTCAACTATAATGAAAAAATAAACTTAAAAAATAATACATAGGTATTTTAAAAGTATCAGGCAAAATCCATTATTGGGGCATCCTACAAAATTACCTGACTGGTACTCTTCCAAAACTGACAAGTTCGTGAAAAACATAAAAAGTCTGAGAAACTTCCAAGGAGACATAGTAAATACCTGGCATGGGGTATCCTGGATGGGATTCTGGGATACAAAAACAGAGGACATATAGAGGGCCCATAGACATATGAAAAAATGCTCAAGATTACTAGTCATCAGAGAGATGCAAATTAAAAACACAATGAAACGTCACCTCACACCTGTCAGAATGGTGATCGTTAATGAACCAACACATAACCAGTGCTGGTGAGGTTGTGGAGAAAAGGGAACCCTAGTACACTGTTGGTGGGAAGGCAGATTGGTGCATCCACTTGTGGAAAACAGTGTAGAATTTCTTTAAAAAATTAAAAATAGACCTGCCTTATAACCCAGCGATTCCACTGCTGGAATATACCCTAAGGATCCTGAAACACCAATTCAAAAGAACTTACGCACCCCTATATTCATAGCAGCACTATTTACAATAGCCAAATGCTGTAAACAGCCCAAGTGTCCATCAGTAGATGAATGGATTAAAAAAATGTGGTACATTTACACAATGGAATTCTACACAGCACAAGTAAGGGACTCCTATCTTTCTGGACAGTGTGGATGCACCTGCAGACTATCATGCTAAGTGAAATAAGCCAGTCAGTGTAAGACAAATACCATATGACTTCACTTACAATTGGAATCTAATAAACAAAATAAACTGATGAGAAAAACACAGAATCATGGAAGCAGGGGACAGACTAATTGCTGTAGGAGGGGAAGAGAGGGGAAATGGTGGAAGGAGGAGGGACTAGTCAAAGAACATGTATGAATGACATGTGGATAGGGACAACAAAGGGGAAATGACTGTGGGCTAGAGGGATGGGCTCGGTGGAGGAGGGAAAAAGGGAAAAAATTGGAACTGACAGAATAAACAATAAAAAAGAAAAAGGATATTACGAAAGTTAAGGGAGTCTGAATGAACTATGAACAATGGCCTTCTGTATATTCAATACCCAGCTTTAAAATGGTTTTTCCTAGATTTGAATTTTATTCCCTTTTCACTAGGTACATGTATCTAAACAATATGAAATATTGTTTTGAAATCGTATAAATTATCACACTACATTTATTTTACATCATCCTCTTTTCGCCTCGTTCTATTTCTGGGTTCATTCTTAACTTAGTAGTGAATAATATTTCATTACATAAGTATCCCACGAAGTATTTATTCTCTTATTGATGGATGTTCCCAAATGTTTGCTCCTATTCACAGTGCTGTTATGTACATCACTGTCTACATATCAGAGTTTCTGTAAGATACATACTTTGTTCGGAATGCTGGTATTAATTATTTGGACACTTTCAGTTCCACCAGATTTTACCAAAGTGCTTTCAAAGGCTGTAACATGCACGCATTTATCAGCCAGTGTAGAGTAGGTTCTGACGCATTTAGGAGAAAAATTTTTGAGAGATATTACACATTGGGTAACATTGTTGCCTTAACCTTAGTTTTATTTTTGTGTCCATGTAGTCATTCCTATAAACACATAGCAATTACGAGCCCTAAAACTTCATATTCTAGGACTTGCCACCTCGTGGTGCTCAGAGACGCAGACACGCCTGCTTTGCGGCGTTATCTTCTGACGCAAGATCGGACGTCGGCACGCTCCTGACGTCGGCGTTTTGTTTTACGTCCCGGAAAGCCCTTTCTCGGGCTGTCTGACAAGTTCCAAGTATCAGGCTTATTTTGGTTGACTGCTTCTTTTTCATAAGAAAGGAAAATATCCCGACAGCCTTTTCTTCGTCTCAGAGGCGATTCTCTAGTCGTCTCTAATCCAGGAAGAGCCCCTTCCGGCTGGCCTTTCCTTCAGGCAGTGCCACTGGCAGCCCTCAGGCCCTCGGAAGGCGCGCGCCGAAACCCCGCCCCTTTCTTTTCGGCCGGAGCCGCCATCTTCCAGGTAGCGTGGGTGCGTTTCTCCCGGTGAGCTTGGTTCTGCAGTGTTGAGTTGTAACCCTGAGTCCACGGAAGCTGTCCAGTGGGTCCAGGTGTATTGTCTGGTCCCTCTGCCTTGGTTGGCGGAGCTGTGTTTGCTCAGACTCGAAAGGGGCGCGTCAGCGGTTTCGGGCTCGGGCTGGGGGCGGAGGACCGGACTGCGGTGCCGCGGCCGAGCAGAGGCCACGCTGAAGAAAACGAGGTCGAGTCACCCGCGTGAGGCGACTTGAGTTCGTCTGGGGAGATACGGCTTCGCTTCGTTAGCCTGGGCCTTCTCAGGTTCTGGGGGGCCGGGCCGCGTGGTGGGCTGCCATTCAAACCCCCTTCCGCGCCGCATTTTTGCTCCTAGTTTAAAAGCTACTTGGTAATGTTATCGGATTGGGAGTTAGGGGCAGGGCGGAACGGTTTCAAAATTAGGAGAACCTTTCATCTGTGGTGAGTTATGGCTGTGTGGAAGCCTCGTGGTCGGAGAACGGAATAGGTTCGTACTGAGCTCCCCTGCGCAGAGAACTCCAGACCACTGGTCTCTGGTGCGTGAAATGATATCCCGTTGTTTTTGGTCCTGGAGCGTGTTAACAAAGGGAAAATTCTTTGCAGTGGGTATTGTTTTGTTAATGCGGGGGCTTGTGTTGAATGAATGGATTCCCGAATTACTGGTTTAGTAGTTTGGGGGAAAGGTTGTTGCAGAAACACTTAATCGTAGTGTCTTAACTTTTTCGGTCTAGCTTGTAGATAGTAGCGACCAGCCACTAGAGTTGAGCAAACTGAAGTCTGCACCCCATAGTGGGTTTTAGTTTGGGGAATAATAGAAACTGTGTATTGGGTATTGGTGAAAAATGAATTTCTTACCCGGGAAGACAGGCCTGATGCAAGGGCTCTGGAGTCAGAAATGACTCCCATTACCGATCTGCTACTTTTGACATAAGTTACTTGGACCTGCAGAGCCTCTTTTCTTGTTTATGAACTTAACACAGGTTTTTATGAACTTAGTATCTTGAGGATGAAAACAGGGAACCTGCCATGTAATACATGCCTAGTTGCTTGCAAAAGTAAAGGGTGTGAGTGTTTTAACAGTGGTTTGGCTGTGGGTGGTTTAGGTGAAACATTCTTGTGCCTCTCTGCCTCACAGGTTAGATGAATTAGGGTACTTTGGTGGAGTCACTTTAAAGGAGTGTTGATTAGGAGACCAATTTACGTAGAACTTGTCTACGAGAGACTTAGGTATATTTTGTCTTGTGGTAGTAATTGTAAGCAATAGCAGTTCTCTTCTAAGATGACCTGAAACATTTGAAACCTTTCAGGAAACAAAATGAAAGGTTCTGTCCTAAATTCATATAGGTAAATTCTTAACCAGTTAGTTGGAGATTTTTGACAGTTAACATTTGTACAAGAGATACTGCCAAAAAAAAATTAGGTTTGCAGTAAAAGAAGTTTAATTCACCATGTAAAAATGCAGTGCGGAGTTTTGTTACGCTTTCCAACAATACCTTTTAGTTAGTAATATCTTCTAGTTACAGTATTTTTTAGTTAGTAATTCCTGTGCCCTTGGCATTCTAGGCTGGGATCTACAGGGGTGTGTGTGTGGTGGGAGGGGTCCTGTTGGGTTTATTATATTCTAATAGGCAGAATACTGATTTGACTTCTGAAGTCCAGTTCTGTTACTTAGGAATTTTAATGTTATAGAACTTAGGTTTGGCAAAGATTTTACTTGCTATAATGATGGTTTATAAGAAATACTGTTTGCTGTTAAACTTGACGGTTTTATATTTTCTGGTTTCAGTAATTCGCCAAAATGACTAACACAAAGGGAAAGAGGAGAGGTACCCGTTACATGTTCTCTAGGCCTTTTAGAAAACATGGTAAGTAGATTTACCCGCTTCGGGACCAAGCATGGCATGCATTTCTGCTGTATTGATACATTTGTGTTGAGATTCATATAATGTATTCTCTCTTTTTTTTAACTTTAAAAATATATATTTATTTATTTTTAGAGGGGAAGGGAAAGGGAGAAATACCAATGTGTGGTTGCCTCTCATGAGTCCCCTGCTGGGAATTGGCCTGCAACCCAGGCATGTGCCCTGACTGGGAATCGAAACACGATCATGTGGTTCGCAAGCCCGCCTGTACTCAATCCACTGAGCTACACCAGCCAGGGCCATATAATGTATTCTTAATAATGGCAGTTAACCAGCACCTACCTTATTTTGTAATAAAAAAGCATGAATTTTATGTAGTAGTTCTTAAATTGTCAACTTAAACATTTTTAAAATGCATGTAACTTGCCAAATGTGTGTGGCAAAAAGCTAGTGAAAGTATATTTCTTTGACTTGACTTTTTAAATCTTGATACTACTTTTAGGAGTTGTTCCTTTGGCTACATACATGCGGATCTACAAGAAAGGTGATATTGTAGATATCAAGGTAAATTATAAAATTGGGGAAGTAACATTAGAATGTAGAACAGTTGGATTTAATCTAACAGGAATTCAGTTGTCAGTGTTCATTGCACCTGCTGCCTCCTAAATGGAGGGAAATGGATTGCCCTTGAATTGCTAATTTAATCTTACTTTTAAAGCCAGTTTTTAAAGTGTAATTCTTCAGTTTTAAGAATTTCTTATTACTGGTTAATAGCTAGTGGGAAAATACAGGAGAAACAATCATGAGAGTTTGTTGAGGTGACAAGGAATGCCTTAGTGCAAAATTTATTGATGGTGATTAATAAAACCAGTAAAAGCTATGTTCTTTTGTGACCATTATTTAAGTGTTTCCTGGCACTCTAGAGCTTAATGATGATTGTCTTTTTGATTGCTTAAAGCAGTGTGAAAAATGCATTTCACCGGCTCTGAAAGCTCTTGAGTTGCCATTTAAAAGAGAGGTCTTTTAGTTACGTTAATAGAAGTCAGTGTTTAAGAGGAAGGGAGGATTTGCTGGGATGACATTTATCTTTCTTCACAGGGAATGGGCACCGTTCAGAAAGGAATGCCTCACAAATGTTACCATGGCAAAACTGGAAGAGTGTACAATGTCACCCAGCATGCGGTGGGCATTGTTGTAAACAAACAAGTTAAGTAAGTAATGTCATAGTTCTTTGCTAATTCATATTCCCCTCATACCCCCTTTTCACTTTGCCAATTGGACTGGTGTCTTTATTGGCCATTCAAGTGGGGCAAAGGAACTATCCTTTTAAAACTCGGGCAAACTGGGTGTTTGTCTTGTATCCTGTCAGAGGAAACAAGTTGAAACAGACACACTGGAAAGTCTTAATGGGATTTGGTATTAAGCAGTTCTAGTTTTCAGAGTATAAAATCTTTGATAATGTAAATTTTACTAATAATCTGGTTTTGGTTAAATTATTTAGTATTTCAGGGTTTGTTACCCTATCTAGGGATAAAAGGCCCATGGTTTTTTTAATAAATGAAACTGCCAAAAATGAGGGGTTTTTTTAATTTTGGTTTTATTTTTTATGAAGCATTTATAAGAATTTTGCTTTTTCCAGGGGTAAGATTCTTGCCAAGAGAATTAATGTACGAATTGAGCATATTAAGCACTCGAAGAGTCGAGATAGCTTCCTGAAACGTGTGAAAGAAAACGATCAGAAAAAGAAGGAAGCCAAAGAGAAAGGTACCTGGGTTCAGCTGAAGCGTCAGGTGAGTGCTTGACAAAGGGTTTTTTGGTGGATCATGGGAACGATAAAACTATTGCTCAGTAATTTTCTTTTATATGAAAGTAAAAAAGAATGGAGTATATGTTTTTTCATTGTTCCTGAGAGCACTTTGAAATTGAGTTACAGCACTTTACATGATTATTCCATCACCTTTTTTTTTTTTTTTTTTAAATTATAGCCTGCTCCACCCAGAGAAGCACACTTTGTGAGAACTAATGGAAAGGAGCCCGAGCTGCTGGAACCCATTCCCTATGAATTCATGGCATGATGAGTGTGAAAAAATAAAAGACTTCTATACTGATAAAAATGTTGAATATATTGGGTGATGTCTTTACTAAAGGAATGTTTTTTCTGGCTGAAAGATGTGAGGTGTGGCTTATTTGCAACAAAGAGTGTACTCCATTGATTAGGAAATGGCATCTGTTGCATTATAGTTAAGCTCAAGGAAAGTCGATTACTTACAATTAGATCATAAATAGCTGTAGTTTAAGGAACAGAAACTTGCCTTTGAAGTCTGGTACTTAAAAGTAGATTGCTTTGAGTACCCATTGTGAGCTACATAATAGTTCTGAGTTGCTTCCACCTTGGAACATGGTTTAGAAAACAATAGTGTTTGGTGATTCGGTTTAGAATACCTTTTTACATAAAGGAAAGCTGAGGCACAATTAACTTGGCCAAGGAGATTCAAACCTGGGCATTTTGGCTCCATCATCAGGTCTTAGTCACTAGTGTTACATTGCTTCATATTAATGGGAATGTTTTAAAGCTACTTTGTATAGTTGGAGTACATTTGAGTTACTCTGTTGCTTCCTGGATATTTACTTGGATGTGGCAAAAACATCTCAGACATATCTAGAAGGGAATTGATGACATCCTATCCTAGCTGCCTTCAGTGTTCTGTGATGCCTGTAGCATAACATCAGTTCATTTGAAATGGAAAACTTGACACTTAGCGATCTCTTCCCCACTAATAGGTTCTTGGAATGGAAAAGAACCTATTCATTTTTGTAACTTCAGTCAATGCTGCACGTGGGTAAACCCAGTGTTAGTGGATTTCAGTTTTCTCCAGCGAAATGTGATGATAGAAGTCTGCTTTGGAATCTAGTAAACCTGGTTTTGAACCTCAATGTATATCTAACATAACAAATGTTGCATATTAGCTGCCATTAAAGGTTCGCAGAAAATCCTTAATTGGTCAACAGAATTCACCATCACAGAAAGCAACCAGAAAAAACTTATAAATTGCTTCAGTTGGCACTATTAAGTTTTAAAATTTTAGTTGATGGCAACACTATGTCTGGTTGAAGTCATTTTAAACTTACGCATGTCTCTCACTTTGCACATTTTAAAATTCTGTTTCCTGAATTTTTTTCCTGGCCATTATCAAGACAAAATAAGGTATCATGAGTTGGTGCTGACAGTTCCCTTGTTTCTGCCCTCTTCATTGATTATTCCTGGTCTCTTGTGGCTTTGACCCTTTTCCACTTGCTGCTTTCTTGACTTCAGCCTATGGACATAAAAAAAAATAAAAGGAGCAGCTTCTCTGCCTTTCTCTGGTAGCTTAATTTCCCAGTCCCGCTGCAGATAGGGCTTCTGCCTCCATCACCAGTGAAGCTACTCAAAGTTTACCAACACCTGCTAATTAGAGACTTTTCAATTTGACTAATTGAAGTTGAAATTGAAATTCTTGAGCTTTGGGTAACTGTGTGCTGATAAAATGTGCCTTCCCTGAAATGCAGGTTTGTTTAAATACATCACAGATTGTAAATTTATAAATTATTTGAAATTCCCATCTCACAGCACTTGTGAGTGAAGTAAAGTATTCTAAGTCTGGAGCTTTACATCCTGTTCTAAGAGTCAGGACTGTAAGTTTGCATGATTACTTGGACTTTTAATTTATATCTACCCAGGTGTCTCTTAAAGCCTCTGTTTTTGTTCAGTTGAACCCAAGGGCACCTTTTTTTTTTTTTTTAATCTTTGGAGGGGAAGGGGAGGAGAGAGGAAGGAAACATCAATGTATGGTTGATTCTCATGCATCCCCTGCAGGGAACTGACTCCTGCTGGAAACTGGCCTGCCACCCAAGCATGTGCCCTGACTGGGAATCGAACCACGATTGTCTGGTTTGCAGGCCCGCGCTCAATCCACTGAGCTACACCAGCCAGGGCCAAGGGCACATTCTTTGAAGTCTTTGGAGTTGTAGGGTGGGGGGAAACACACTCCATTTTATATCTCCTATATTCCCACTAGGGTGTGATAGTATTTTCTCTACTGGGATGGGAAAAGTGTTAACATTAAAAGGTGCTAGAAGTTAGCAATAAAAATAGCTAAAATAAGTTATCTTTTTTTCAGTACAAGAGATTCAAAACAATTTATTTGAAACATGAGCTTAGCATTTCTTCATCCCAGCTCCACTTGGGGAAAAATTTTGTTCATTCAGAACTCCTTACCTGTTAGAGGAATTCCTCAGTTATGAATAGTAAGCAGCACCTGCAGCTGTTACCTGCTGAGGCAGAAAATGTGTCGAAGAATGGATAAGCAGCTAGCCAAAGTTCTGTACTGTACCTTCAAACAGCGGGAGCATGGGACAAGGAGCAAGTGACAGGCCATCCCACAAAGCCCCAAAGAGAAAAGGCACAAAGTGGCTTTCATACACACTTGTCTGTCTAGCAAGAATAGAAGTTAAGGAAATCATTTGGCTTGGAAAAGAAATGGCAATGGGATACTTCACTATCTACAAAATGAGAAGGGTTTAGCTGAAGTGAAGATGTGTTGAGACTTTTTGCTTCTGGGAGAGAAGAGAGTTAAGTTCGACCTGCTTTGTCATTCTGTTTACGTGAGCAGAGTACTCCATCTTTCCACAGTGGTGGACTGCACCAAGATTTGAAATCGGGTTGGACCACAGGTGGCAAACACAAGGCCTGCAGGCCAAATCCGGCCCTCCACCTTGTTTTATCCAACTTGGCAGTTTGTTTCTACCTGGCAGCAGTGCAAAGCTCCTAGCCCCTAGTTACGGAGTAGTTACATTTGCACAGTCCTAAAATTCCATTCGGCCCTTTGAAGGCAACTGTGAGGCTGATGTGGCCCCCGGTGAAAAGGAGTTTGACACCCCTGGGTTGGACTGTCAGCTACTGAATGGCACTGACTTTACAGAAATTACTGTGCTTGTCTGAACCTCGATTTAGACAATATTTTACCAATTTCAAGGATTAACGAAGAATTCATATTAAGTTTTTTTGTTAATTCAGTAATTTATGAATGGTAATCATTTTAACATGGGGATGCCTGTGTGAAAGCAGGCAGGAGTATCTTACACCTTGTTGTCTTCCCAGTAAATGTTTCATAATAGAAACTTAGCCGTTCTGTGTATACTGTACCAGCACTTAGTCATACAGAGTAGATTGTCAATTATTTTGACTTGAAATAGGGAGTTGGTAAAACAATTCCAATACTGGGGAAATGATCAAAATGCAGTCCCTGGGTCTGCAGTAGGTGGCAGTAGTAAGCATTTAAACTACCCAGGAAAGGCCATTGGTGGGTGATGGATGGTGGTGGGACGGACAGACCTTTGGTGAAGTTTTGCCCCAGGGCTAGAAATCGAGCTTATTCAGTATTAACTTCCCACGTGTGGTGATGTTTGCATATTCCAAATTCTGTCCTTTACACTCATTCTAAACACCCACGGATTTGTATATTCATAACTGCCTACTCATTTCTATTTTTCTAAAATGACTTAAGTGTGTCTGTTACAGTAGCTGCACCACAATTTTACATAACTGGACACAAATCCAAGTGAAGTAGAACACAATAGCAGCAATTTACACAAGGCTATTTATAATTCCACAGTTCATTAGTAATTGCATTAAAACATCATGTAGTATCTTGTGTATTTGTAAATGCAAGGAGATTTCTAAGTAGAGCGGAATAACGTTTTGAGCTCACTGAGCAAAGGTGTGATATAAAATGAATGTGATTATTACCTGGGCAGGGAACAAGAATCCTCATTATTGGGTGACCTTAAATGATCTTACTCTTGACTGGGGATGTAAGACTGAATGAGGTGAAAAGATAAGCCCAAGATTCAGTCAAGAAAGGGCTTATATGCCCTTGAAAGTTCTGCATTTAGACTCTAAGAACGTGAAGTTTGTGGTAGATACCAAAGACAATTGCTCAACAGAAGTTCTCTCTCTGTCCCTTGATTTCTAACAGGTAGCAACTGTGTCTAGCCCCTGAGGAGGAACTGTGATTGTTCAAGTTAGTTGTAGCAATCCCAGTCTTCTCTGCCAGATACTTGGATAAACTTTCTCAGCTTCTCAGTTCTGGCCATTGCAAGAGAAAGTCTGCTGGGTTCTTCCTGAAAACCATTTCACAGTAAGAAAAGACAGAACCTCCCTCCCCTTCTTGAATGAGGACGTGACGTTTGGTGAAGCAGGAGCCACATTGTGTCCCAACAAGGACAGGCCAAGAGAATCTGAGAGACAACCACCTATACCCACTTACCGAACTGCTCAAGGACCCCTGGAATCTAATCCTTTCAAGGTTCTGTAAATAGTAACTGTCTTTATGGTGCCCTTTCCCCAACCAGGGAAGGAGGTGCCCTGCTTCAGTTCTTTCTGGTAGAACTTGAAATGATGGAACTGGGCAACTAATCAATGTGGAAGTGAGGATGGCGGAAGTTAGGGGTGACTGAGAGGTCTGGGCTACCACTGGGTGATTGGAGGCACACTCAGTGTGGTCCATTGCAAAAATGGGTCCCATTCTCTACCCGTCTCTGCATCCCAGTTCTTTCAAATGTACTTCTGTGGCTCCCTCCATCAAGGGGTAGAGTATATTTCCCTAATCCTTGAATTTGAGCTATTATTGTGACTTGCTTGGGCCAACAGAAAGCTGCAGAGGTGATGAGTTACACGTGTGAGCCTAAGTCACTCTCGGAAACCTCCATTAGGGAGCAAGCCTTGGCGGGCCTGCTGGATGAGGAGAGCCATGTGACTCAGCCACTGTCCTCTCATCATTGCCGACTGACAGCCAGCCAGCTGCGGGATGATGCCAGTTCCTCAACCCCTCCAGCTCTGCAGAAGTCTAAATGAGCTAACCAAGATCAGCTTAGCCTGGCTTAGAGTAGGGTAACTACTGCACTGCCCTTCAGACCTGTGAGCAACTGTGAGGGATTGTTTTAAGCCAATTGGTTTCACATGGTTTTTCACAAAAACGCTAACTAATGAAACCAGGACAGAGGGAGGGGTGAGGAAGGGTGGGGCTGTCTAATAAGCAGTTGGACATGTGAGGCTAGAACACAGGAGGCCAGAAGCATGGAGGTCTTCAAACCTGCAAGGATAAGCCCCCATGGCTCTGCATTGCCACGGCCGCCTGGAAACGGAAGACCAGGCCATACTTCTCTTCTGTGTCCTCTTCCTCTCTCCCCAACCCCCAAACTCCACTGTTCACCTGGAAGTCAGTACTCGAATTGCGAAGCACATGCATGACTGAAGTGTGCAGGTCCTGAGCCGAAGCTCCCAGGGAAGGGAATGCTTCCTTCTCTAATGAGTCAATGCAGCCAGTGCCAGCTGAGGTGCAAACAATTACCGCCCCCAGGGGCCTTCACAGATCTGGAGCCTGGTCAGTGCGACAGTTCCTTTATATATCTCAGGGCTCTTGTCCCCCGCCCCCTTTTCCGTATTAATGCCACCCCTTGTCGCCTTTTGAAAATAAAAGGCAACATTCGACGGGAATTTCTCCCTCCTGCTGTTGTAGTAACATCCAACTGTGCTTTTTCCTTTTCCTGTCGTCCTCCGGCTCCTAACTCTGGTCTCGGTTCACCCACTAGTATAGTGCAGTGACTAGTGAAGGGGGCTACCGGGCTCTGCAGGCACAGCCTGGAGAGAGGCCTCGCCTGAGCTCTCAGGATAGTGGCTGTATTTCCAGGGACTGGGAGCCCTAAGCCGCGCGGGTTCCTGGCCGAGGGCACACCGAGGTGACTGCCCCCAGTTTTACCGCTCCAACCCGCCCTCCGCTGCGGGAAGGGCGGGGGAAGAGGAGGAGCGAAAGGCCCCTCTGCGGCACCGCCCCCGTACTGTCGAGCCCTATAAAAGCCTCCAGCCCTGACAGCTTGCGTGAGACTGGTTTCGGAGCCCCGAATCCACCCGCTCCTGCTCGCCAGCTGCTCTCTCTGTGGCTGAGGCCCCGCTGGGCAGCTGGTGCTTTCCGCGGCGAAACGTGGTCCATGCGGCCGCCCAGCATGTCCGGGCACTTTCTGCTCGCGCCCATCCCCGAGTCCTCCTCCGACTACCTCCTGCCCAGGGACATCAAACTGGTTGTACTGGGCGCCGGCTGCGTGGGCAAGAGCGGTGAGTGTCTAGGGGGCCGCCTGGGGTGGCGACTGCCTGGGCCGGACCGGGACCACTGGGGGCTGGGGAAGAGCAGGAGCTCGTGGCAGGGGAGGACAGTACCCAGGGATGAAGTGGACATCCCTTCCCACCTGGCTTCCCCGCGGCTTCCCGGAGCATCCACTGGAGGGCTGGGGCTATTTTGGCACCTGTTGGAGAACGCGGGCTCGTGCCGCAGGTCGAGTACCTGCTCTGCCGTGGTCCCTGCCACCAAAGAAAAGACCACGAAGACCGCCTCACCGCCTCGGGGTTTTGCAGAGTCCTCGGCTCATCCCTCCCTCTCCTCAAGAGGGTCAAGGTTTGACAGTCTTGTCCCAGTCCTTCAGCTGATTTTACTATTTCATTTTCAGCAATGATTGTACGCTTTCTGACCAAGAGATTCATTGGGGATTATGAACCAAATACAGGTTAGAATAATTACGTGCCCCCTGCTTTTGTGGTTGCATGCTCCGACTTCCTTTGTCCTGCCGAGAGTGTAAGAATTTAAAAGTAGACTCCCCTTCATTCTCCAGGCAAGTTGTACTCACGGCTTGTCTGTGTCGAGGGAGACCAGTTGTCCCTGCAGATCCAGGACACCCCCGGAGGAATCCAGGTGAGAATGTCGAACTTCCCTTCCCACACCGAGGTCGCTCTGAAGCGTGAGCAAGACGTCTCATCAGGCCTGTTGTGCCTGTTGTGCATTTAGATGCAACAGTAGGCAACCCAGGAGGGACCGTCAGTGGGCTGTTAGAAACCCTCTGAGGCGGCGCGGACTGGACGGTTACAGGCAGCTTCCTCCCTTCAGCCACCTGGAAGAAGAGGAGAGGCGCTTAATGTCTCTTCTGGAAGGTGTTAGGGCTTCGCTACTGGGGTGGGACTCACCACCACTTTCTGAGCTGCAGGAGGGAAGCATTAACAAAACAGTCTGGGTGGGGTTCTGGAGAGGGGCCTCTCCCCTAGCAAGGACAACCAGAGAGCTTCTGCTTCTAGCTGTCTTCTCACGTCAATTGCAGTCAGACACCCCTGGCACCCTGTCAGGAATGTAACTTGATTAACAAGTTACTAATTGCTCTCCCTTCGAGGGAGGAAAGGTCTTGTGGAAGAACAGAAAGAAAGAACTTATTTCTGGAACATTCTCAAGAAGGACATGCTAAAAATATTTTTATGGGTTTTGGGAATAGATATTTATCTTGGCTTGTATTCAATTCTTCTTCTGAGTTAGTTCCCTAAAAACTGTGACATTCTGATTTGAAAGTTCTCATTGATGTCATTCTCCAGTCAGCCTGGGTTCACCACAGACTACCTGCCTAGCAAGGGGTTAAAAATGATGCATTGGTAACAGCTAATAAAATAACCCAGAGAGGGAACTTGCCTGAGAATTTGCTTTTTCTGCATCAAAAACCTCCTCTGCAGAAGCTGGGCAGAATCTGAAAACTATATTTAGTGATTTCTTTTTCAACCATTGTTCAGGGGTTACTTTGATGTTATTTTGAGTCCTCTCCCACTGAGGGCTTCCTTGATCAGGCTCCCTTTGATCTCCTCAGGTCCAAGACAACCTCATGCAGGTGGCTGACTCCCTGTACAAATGGGTGCAGTGGGCAGAGGGCTTTCTGCTGGTCTATTCCATCACAGACTATGACAGCTACCAGTCTATTCGCCCCCTTTACCAGCACATCCGGAAGGTCCACCCTGACTCAAAGGCCCCTATCATCATTGTGGGCAACAAGAGGGACCTGCTGCATGCCCGGCAGGTGCAGACTGACAATGGTGTTCAACTAGCCAATGAGCTGGGCAGCCTGTTCCTTGAAATTTCCACCAGTGAAAACTATGAAGACGTCTGTGATGTGTTTCAGCATCTGTGCAAAGAAGTGAGCAAGCTGCACAGCCTCAGTGGGGAGAGGAGAAGGGCCTCGGTCATTCCTCGGCCACGCTCTCCCAACATGCAAGACCTAAAGAGGCGCTTCAAGCAGGCTCTGTCTTCTAAAGTCAAAGCCCCGTCTGCACTGGGGTAAAGCCACCTCAGACAGACTGCCTTCTTTTTATTGTGCATTGGTGCAGCTGAGAAGACTGGGGTCTCCCTTTTTAATCACATGTTCAGAGTTTATTTTTATACAAACTGTTGGTTTGCAAGTATATGTGTATTTCTGAAAATTCAATGATTGCCTAGAAGTTGGAATTGTTTTTTTAATAAAATGTCTTTTTTTACTGTAACTGCTTGCCACTCTTCCATTAAAGGTAAAATGGCAACATTTCGCCTTGTTTCTTAAATATCTTTTTATAGAAATCATACTTGCACCAGAGCCCAGAACTGCTCCATGCTTGCCCTCAGTCTGAACTCTGATTGGTGTCTCTCTGTTAGGAGGGGTTTAAGTGGAGGAAATATGTTGTAGGAGAAAGAAAAATATGTGGAGGAGGAAAGAGATTTGAATAACTTTAAGATGTCTTTAATTAGGGCACTTTGCCACAGGCATGAAATTGACATCATGTGATTTTCACTGTGCACCAGGGGCTGAAAATTACAAACATGAATAATATTATTTATTGGTACAAATGGAAGTTCATCCTCCTACCCTTATGGAAACAAAAAACAAACAAACAAAAAAACACAACTTTTTCCAGTATTTCTGTCAGCAAGGACACTCTACCATCCAGGAGTTGCCTAAAAATACTGCTTCCCTGTCTGTCTCCCTAACCCTCACATTCATTAGCGTATTCAATCTGCCAATTATCTCTATTTTTCTCTAAAGCATCATTGTGCCTTAATTCAGGCCTCTACCAGTATAGGCAAGACTCTGGTTTTTTGGCTTCTGGAATGACAGCTGTCTAATTCTTTCTTCGCACCAGAATAACCTTACTAAAACCAACCCTAATCATTTTATTTCCATGATTGAAAAACCTCAGCTAGTTTCCCCTTATTTAGTGGACAAAATATAAAGGAGGCACAGCATCAAGACTGTGCACCACCTCTCCAGCTTCAGCATCGCCTTCTGCCCAAACATGCACCACCCACCCAAGACACACACCCCTCCATTCCCATAGAACGGTCTGTCTTTGTCAGTGTACACAAAGCTCTTTCACACCTTCCTGCCTTGGCATGAACTATTACCTCTGCTTGAATAGTTTTTCTTCTTCTCCAGCTGAAGGATGGCTAAGTCCATGACCAAGGAAGGCCCAGGTTACATGCCACATTCTGCTTCTGAGGTGCCTTCTCTGAGTCCTTCTATTTTCATTGCATTTGTGTTATAACCCAACCATGTCATGCAGCTATTTGTCATCTCCTTTGGAAGGACTGCTGCCCGAGGGCAGTGACTGTGTGTTATGACTTGGTATTGCAAGCTTCTAGCCCAGGGCTTGCACATGGAGTGATAGATTTTCAGTAAATATTTGATGAATAAATGACTAACGTGTCATTCATTGGTTCCAAGGGACAATAATGAGAGATTACAATGACAGACTTGTCACTTCTGCAGAACAAGGACAGAAGACATTCTGAGTCGTTAAAGTTCTTTATTAGCAGCAACAGAAAGTGACCCATTGCAGCTAATGGCCGTTGTAGACCAGTATCCTTCCTTCTCAGGACACCTCTGTCCAGACTGGAATGGTTATACCTCTCTTCTCTGTAGTTGGGGGCATCTACCTATGCAAAACGGCATGAGGGATTTAGAAAATCAGATAATTTGTGTCTAAAGGAGTGTCCACATATTTAGGGAAAAAAAGTATTGTTTAGATTCCACTATCTTTTTAAAAGTGCCCAATTCTCCTTGCTCATTTGCATCCCCTCAGGACAAAATGATACCCCCTATCATTGTCCCTTCCTGCTTCCTACCACACGGACACATGGAACCGAGAATATCTGATCTTCCTACTCGTTGTTACACTCACAGCTTGCTCAGATTGCCACCCTGTGCCAGGAGGTCCTCTGCCTTCAAGAAGCTGAGGTCAAACATCCCATGGGAAAAAGTTCAATCACAATGTGACAGTGAAGGAACAATTCAAGAGATGTCCCAAGGCAGCCTGTTATTGAGTTCCAAGTGAGCACTCTGTGGACCAGAGGGGTCAGCGATGAGTCACAGGGCAGTTCCAAGGGGAGTGACAGCCTGCAGGGGCCCCAGCAGGCTGCGGGGTCAAGAGGAAAGCACTCCACACGGTATTTTTCCTGTCCTCAGCATCACAAATAACTTCCTTTATTCTCTGGCCCCAGAGCTGGCCTAGCACAGGACCTGGCTCCCTGGTCTCAGAGGGACCTCAAGGTCTGTTGTCTCTTTCCTCAGTTTTCTGTTCATGGCAGTGGGGTCACTTGGGGGATCAAGTGTTTGGGGAACACCCAGAAAGGTCCTGGGATTCTAGACCTGGAAATGGGAGAGGGGAGCAGGGAGTTATCAGGAGATGGTTGGGGCAGGAAGTGGCCAGATTCGTGTGTATGGCAGAGTCTGAGGATTTGGGCTTGAGGGGGCGCCCAGGGGGCCCTTAGAGAGGAAGTTCCACCTGGCACCCTCCTTCCTTCCTCTCAGGAATGGAGAGGATAGAGCTGTGGGAGCCCTGGGTGTCATTACATTACTGAGGGGAGGCGGGACTCCTGAAACATTGAAAACCTGGTGGGTGCAGGGAGGCCAAAGCATGTACATTTTCTCCTGGAAAGTGTGCCCATCACCGCCCTCCTCAGGAGGGAGTTGGAGCTACAGTGGCCCCGCTGCCTCTGCTCCCCCCGCCCCAGTCAGAGCCTCTGTGTTTGAAATCCCCAGGCCCCCACTGGTCGCTCCTCCTCCTCTGGCCAAGGCTTGGTCTAACCGTGCTCTAAAACTGCAGAATGATCTAATTAGCATGCCTATCAGTGTGGTCCTGGAGGAATGGACGGGATCCAAAGGCTAAATTGTACATCCTGCAGACATTCTGTGCTTCACACGAGACTCATGGAAAGCAGAGTTAAATAATGGAAAAATACATCAACTCTAACAGAAGAAAATAAATTTGTTTTGCGTGTGTTGAAGTGAAGGGCTCAATGGAAGTTCTAAAGTTTATCAATATCCGTTTTGAGAAACGGATTAAAATAAACAGCTGTGGAAGGCGGCAGAAAACAAAACAGCAAATGGGGAAGACAGGGTGATCGTTAAGCCTCGAATCGGAGGTTCCCGTGGCTTTTCTCCCCATTGGATGTGTTGTGATTTCAATTTCTCATTATGGAAATTTACCAATTCAAATTTATGATGCACGGATAATTGTATGATTAACAATTTACTCTTACCATTTCGTCTGTCTCCAAAAGATGAAGTATTTTGAAAGGCTTACCGAGTCTTTAACTGCTTTGACTCTCAATAAGAAAGATGTCATAGAGGGGAAAAAAACCCAAAGGATTATTTTCCAAACACCATTAAGTTAGCTAGGGCACTAAATTATTGCAGTGATTGGTTTGCAATAACAGAGCAATTTTCAGTGTACAGAGTAGAGATTTGCTTACACTGGAAGAAATGTACTCTGCCCAGTAGAACACGAGCTGCAGAAGGGTCTCGTTCTCCTTAGCTCCGCGGAGCCTGTCAGGGTGTCCGGTACAAAACGGGATCCTCAAAACTATTTGCTAAGCTGAACCATTAGAGAAAGTAAGGAGTCCAAAATGATACTTTCGTATCATTCACCAGTGCAGTGGTGTGTATCCGTATTCTGGGTTTCACTGTCAAATGGTCATCGACGGCCCTTTCCCCACTCTTGAAAGCAGGGCTGCTTAAACAAAACAGGTGTCCGTAATAGGGATTTTCATGATTTCGAATCACATTTATTGAGAACCTGCTGTATGGAAAGCCTCGTGGTTAATGTTGGGATCCAGACAGCATTTCTGGTCTAGGAGCTTGGGCGGGGCTCTGGGGGCCCTGCCTTGAGGGCGGAGCTCTGGGGAGTGTGAGATGAACCAGGAGCGATCCGAATCTGAGTGTTTTGACAAAATCAGCGGAGGGTGCAGATTGGAGCAAAGTAGAGAGCAGAAGCAAACACCCTGTAAAGTGGGAAAGCACCCTTATTAAGAAAATGGTATTTCTTACCTTATAAATTGTAAAATATGATTTCCTTTGAGCATGTTTATGTTCAGTCGAGGATTCATGAGTTAAATNTGCTGTATGGAAAGCCTCGTGGTTAATATTGGGATCCAGACAGCATTTCTGGTCTAGAAGCTTGGGTGGGGCTCTGGGGGCCCTGCCTTGAGGGTGGAGCTCTGGGGAGTGTGAGATGAACCAGGAGCAATGCGAATCTGAGTGTTTTGACAAAATCAGCGGAGGGTGCAGATTGGAGCAAAGTAGAGAGCAGAAGCAAACACCCTGTAAAGTGGGAAAGCACCCTTATTAAGAAAATGGTATTTCTTACCTTATAAATTGTAAAATATGATTTCCTTTGAGCATGTTTATGTTCAGTCGAGGATTCATGAGTTAAATTCGTGACATATTTCCTGCCATTTCTTACTGGTATTCTCTACTTAAATTAGAAGAACAATGTCAACTCGTAGGCGTACTTGTGTAAACAGATTTTGCCTGGAAATACTGACATGGGTTTATAACTCTGGAGAAATAGGGAAGTTTGGGGATTCGTGCCAGTGAACATACAATTGCTGACCAGCTTTGAGGAGGCGGCCTTGCATGGATTCCAGAGTGAGACCAGGGGCAAACCCAGCTTTGCTGTTGGTCAGCGTGTGACCTTGGGCACAGGGTACATAAGTTTTCTTATCTCCAAATGGAGATAAACACTACCCACCAGGCAGAATCTGACATATATAACATGCTCTGTAGGTTGTAGTTGTCCTGTTTCGTTCAAAGGGACATTGGTACATGATGAGGTGGTTTTGCAGGGGGAAAGTGCTTCTTGAGCTTGCTTGTATAGTCTAAAAGTTTTAATAGTTGCTGTGAAAGATGTGACTTCTCTCGTTTGACATTTAGGAAAGAGAAGGTCTGTAGGGGAGTAGTCATTCCTTCAGCAATAGGACTTAACAATTATTGATGCTTAACTGTCTCAGTAATCCTTTGTGGTCTATCTATTACCACCCTCACCTTCCAGAGGAGGAAGCTGCGGCTCAGAGGGGTCACATGACCGTCTAATGTCACATTAACCAGAAGACCAGGTGGCCTGGCTCCAGGAAGGTCCAAGAATTCCCTTCAGCTCGGGGCTGTTCCTCCGGTCCACGTCTATGCAGCCAGCATCTTCTGAGGAACTTGTGACCAATGAAGACCTGCTGCTGTGTATCTGAGCCGTGGAGGGCGCGTTGTGTTTTAAGGAGCTTCCTGGGTGGCACTGGGGCCTGATGGCTCCTGTTTGCAGCTTTCCAGTGAGACCCCAGGCTGAGCTCTCCCCGTGCGTGCTTCCCGCTGACCCAGGGGAAGTCAGACTTGCAGGGAGAAGCAGGAACACCACACAAAGTGAGGGGGTGTGAACGCCTGTGTTTCACCTGGTGCGGTTGCCCGTGAGGCGGGGTGCAGGGTGGGCTGAGCTTCATCCAGTCTCCCCAGCACCATTTGATGGAGCCATCTCCTTCTCCAGGATGGGGTCTTTCCCACCGCTTTGAAAGCTGTGGTGGGTGAGGGAGGTGGTAGGAGATGGAGTGGCAGGCATTATCACCCAGGGACTCCCTCCCACTGACCCCATCTCTCCTCAGGCTCTTCTCTGACCAGCATCTTGAGAAGCAGCCTGCACCCAGCCCCCAGGGATTCAAGCCTGTTATTTTCTCCTGGAGGCAGGTTAGCACCTTGGCTGGGTGGCTAGGCAGGGTTTGGGGAGCAAGGGTTGTTGGATGTCAGCGTCGGGAAGGGGCTAAGAGAGTGAATGGTGTACTCCAGTGGGAAGATACCAGAAGTAGAAATTCACAATGCACATTTGGGAGCTAAAAGTGCCTTCCCACACCAACTCAGTCTGGCCCGGGATGGTGGTGTGCGTGTGTGTGCGTGTGTGTGTGTGTCCATTTTCCTCACGAGCTTATGTGTCCCCAGATGGGGAAAATAAGAGAATGCTGCGCAAAGTTTGAGGGGCCATCTCCAGGAACCATGTGCTAGTCACCTCCTTTGTAGCATAACAAAACTAATGACAACAGCAATTAGCTACTATAATGACTGAGCTTGCATGTATTTCTCAGTTTTCCAGAGAAACGGAACCAACAGGATGTACTGATATGTGAAGAGATTTATTATAAGGAATTGGCTCACAGGACTGTGGAGACTGAGAAAGGCCAATATGTGCAGTCCCAAACTGGAGACACCAGAGAGCCGATGGCACAGTTCCAGTCTGAAAGGTGGCATGCTGGGGACTCAGGAAGAACTGGTCTTTGAGCTGGTCCCCCAAGCAGGGAGGTACTGATACCCCAGCTAAGGCTGCAGTAGCTCCCTCACTGGAAGGGTGGGCAGCCCTCTGCTCTACGCAGTCCTTTACTCAACGGGAAGAGACCCACCCACCTTTGGGAGGGCAGCCTGCTTTATTTACTCAGCTAACTGACTTGAATGTTAGTCTCATGCAGAGGAATGACACACCCAGAAGAATATTTGACCAACATAAATCACAGTGAGACCCTCTGCCTTGGAGGAACACGGGCAGACTGAAGAAAAATCTGATGGTCAAGGCCACCCTTATTTGTAAACTTGCGGATCCTAGATAGAATGGAGGAAATGAAAGAAATGGCAATTCATAGGGTGGGTCCTCTCATGGCTGAACTGAAGAGAGCTGGGTACAGTGGCACAAACCGGGCTTTCTGTCTATGCCAGTCCGTGGGCTCTGGTCCCCTCCTTCCAGGCTGCCCACAAGATCAAAGACCCCTGGGTGGGAAAGGCATTGAAAATCGAACTAGATTGGTGCTCCTTGAACTTGCTCAGGTCCGTGAATAATTAAAGGTGGACTAGGTAGTGGATTAGGCAAGGCGTTTTTGAACTTGGCTGTCATTTCACCTTCCTGGTCCTCAGGTTCCTCATTTATAAAACAAGAGATTCGAATGACACTAGTGATCCACAAAGCTTGGTGTGCAGTGGAATCGCCTGGGAAGACTGGTTTAAAAAGAAGATTCCTGGGCTCACTCCCAGAGGCCCCGGTACAGAGATTCCAGGTGGGACCCAACAATAATACTACCCCAAATCCACCAAGCACGTGACCTGTGCTGGACACTGTTCCAAAGAGTTTTTGTGGATTAACTCAGTTTATCTTACAATGATCGTGTGAGGTATGTAGTACTATTATCCCCAGGTTGCAGATGAATAAACTGAGGCCCACAGCCTCTGAGAGACTTGTCCCAGGTCACACAATTGGGAAGAGGCAGAGCCAAGATCCAGGTCAGGCCTTGGCTGCAGATGACTGTGCCCTCAACTATTTACCCAGAGGCTGTCGTACACTACAAGGCAGCTGTTCTGCTGGCTGCTTAAATAAACAGGTGTTCCTGAGAGACTGGTACTTTTGTCAAGCAGTGGAGACCCACATCACAAGCAATACTCTGGGAGCAGAGTGGGCGGTCAGGGAAAAGATTCTGTCCTTCATGAAAGGGGGGATTAAAGTGAGCCGCAGAGAGAAGCAGGCAACTCAAATGAGGAGCTTGTCCAGGGTGAAGGGAGGCGGAGCCCCCAGCCCAAAGGAGCAGCCAGAGCACACGGCAGTTCCAGGCGCTGAAGGGCCAGCCTTCTCCCAGGAGCAAGTCCTTTGGTTGGGCTGGTGTGTGGGCTACAGGCGAGAGGGCTCCAGAGGGGGCAGAGGGAAGTCTGTGAGCAAGCAGATTGTGAAGAGTTTGATGGCCTGCTGGAAAGGGGAGGCTCTGTGGTGCAGACTGTAGGGGCCCTCAGAGGGAGCGGAGGGAACACAGGCAACAGTGAGGCCAGGATGCCAGCTCGAGTCCCCTGGACCAGAGCAGTGGCTGGAGGGTGGACAAGAGGTGGTGGGTGCAGGAGGAATCTTTCAAAAGCAGAGCCCACAGAAAGGAGGGGGCCTGGAGGTGTAGAATGAAGGAAATAGAGGTATTAAAGATGGCTTTTTAGTGTGGAGGGGAGGGCAATGCAGGAAAAGAAACCCCAGCAGAGGGCTAGATGGAAGAAAAAGTTGAATTAAAGAGACACAGCGATGCTCTCCACTCAGAAGAAAACTCAGGGCACAAGGAATACGACCCACCCGAACAGCATCACTGGATCTTTCTTAAGAGGTAGTGCCTCACCCACTCCTTTGGCACAAAGCAGACAACTCCATTTTTTCAAGCTCCAGAAGGGAAGCAACATTCTACAAGTTTCCCTTCGTGGTTTCCTGGGTGCACAGAAAACTCAGAATCCTATGCTCAAGCAAGAAGGAGTTTCCTGATTGACGACTTTGGACAGGAAGGCGCTTGCTTGTTGAGATGACCGAGCTGTGTTGAACAGCCAGGACTGCCTGCCCAGATCCCATCCCTTCTCTCAAACTTCCTGCAGAAGGGACAGTTTAGCAAGGCACACACACCTCTCTTTGTTGTCTCTACCCCCAGTCTACTTTAGGAAGCCAACGTGTTCACCTGGGCACCTCTTTTAGGGGCACCTGGAGCTGGGGCAGTCTTGCAATAGACAACAACTCTGATCTCAGGGGCCAATCACAGGCCCAGCATAAACTTCTCGACTTCCACCCATCCTGCTTTGAAAGGAAGTACTTGCGTGAGCAACAATTCTCATCCTGTGCATGGTATACAAACAAAATCAACCAGTGACAGATCGAGATGCTCAAAAATAGGCAGTCAAGTCACTTTCCCACCCGGATCCAAATGCCCACTACAATCATCAGAATCCAGAGCTATAGTACATTCCAGCTGAAGAATGCTTAGGCTGTTTATAGTCAAAGCACCTGTTGTCATCATCACTGATTCTCCTTCCTCTCTCCATCCTTTTCCAGCAAGAAGGATGACCTGCCTTCCTCCGGTGTTTCCGCCCCTTCTCCTTCTCCTTCTCCGCAGGCTGACTTCAAGCCTGGAGGGGGGAAGGGCAGATGGCCAGGTGAAGCGCTCCATCTCAGGCACAGTCCCCTCATCTACCCACCCAGACTGGCAACTCCCGTTTCCCCGGCACAATCCCCTCGCGGTTCACACCAGACTTACGGTTAGTCTTTCCTATTTCCTGGCCTTTATTCACGTGTTTCTTCTACCTGGAATTCCTTCTGCCCATCAAGATCTTAGCTTGTCCTCAAGGGCAAACTCAAGTGCCGGTTCTTCATGAAGCCTCTTCTCACCTCCTCACCCCTACAGCCTGAGGACCCAGCACATAGTGGGCGTTTGAATTCAATGCTTGTTGAGTGAGTGAAAGAAACAATAAAGCGTTCGTTGCTTCTGTTGCTCTTCAGGACACTAACTAAAGTCACAGAATATTCGAGTACAAGTGATCGTGGGGGAACTCCAGTTCCTGGGGTGGATGTCAGAGGTGAGATGAAATTGATTTGAATTTTAAGTATTCTTATTCTGTCTGTGCTGGGAAACCAGAGGCTGGGAAATGCTGCACAAGACCCCTTGTCCTGGACTCTCGATTTATACAAACAAGGTTGTGGTCTTGCTGCTGAGGAGTTTGTTTGGGAACCAGAAATCTGGCATTTGTTGTAAATATTCTTTAAATGGAAGCATTAAGTGTAGGGGCTGTGTGTATAAAAGTTCTTCCTGAAGAATGTCGAAAGGCCCAGTGTAACATGACTGTGGCAGAGGCCAAAAACAATTTTCTGAAATCCAGTAAGACCTACTTTGCATGGTCAATGTCACTGGCAGTCATGCCCATCTCCAGCCTCTCCCTTCCAGTCCCCAACTCCAGCCCCCACGCTGCTTTGGAGGACTCCTAGAAGCTGCACTGGGCTATGCCCAGGGTGTGCTAAGTTTCTATAGCTGTGAATAATTACTTCAGACACTTAGAGTGGTGTGGCTGTGTTCTCCAGAAACGATGCCCTCTGTTACGGGCTGAATTGTAACCCCTCTAATTCGTATGCTGAAGTTTAACTCCCCAGCTGACCAGAATGTGACTATTTGCAAATAAGGCCTTTAAAGAGTTAATTCAGTTAAATAAGGTCCTGTGGTTGGGCCCTAATCCAATCTGTCTGGTGTCCTTATAAAAAGAGGAAATTTAAACATAAACACACAAAGAAAGACCATGTGAAGACACAGGGAGAAGCAGCCATCCAGAAACCAGGAAGACAGGCTCAGAAGTGACTAACCTTACCGGCACCTTGATCTCAGTCTCCCAGCCCCCAGAACTGTGAGAAAATGTCTGTTGTTTAAGCAGCCCATTCTGTGGTACACGGTTGTGGTGGCCCAAGAAGACTGGCGCCACTTCTATTAGGTTTATTGAAGAGAGTCACAGACATGCTATCTCCTCAGTAAGACTGACGGACAGGCATTCTGTCTTCCCATCCCTCCAAGTCACAGTCAGGAAGACCTCCTGAGTTTGACAACACCCTGTGAACTGTGAAGGGCCATACAACGTTGCACATTGTGGAGATCAGGAACCATGTCTACACTTCTTTGGATAACTTTTAGCACCTCCCAAAGAATAAGGCTTACACAGGGGCTTGGTAAATTCCAGCTGGTCAACAGAAAATCAGTAACAGTGAGTGGAATATTATTCATCACAAATTTTTTGTGCTGTCTTAGTCATGTGGGTCAATTCACCTCCTTCCTGGATGTGGCCCACCGACATAGTCCTTAGCTGGGCATGAGTCCTGACTCCAGTTCTCCCCGGGTAGAGACCTCCTCCTTTGCTGACTCATGTCCTAACTCCAGAAGAGCAGTGAGGAGAGTGAGCCCTGCCCTCAGTCACTGCACTTCGGGCTTACCTCTCTTTTCTCACCTGCAAACGAGGAAGCTGGGTTAGAAGTTCTCCACCATTTATTCTAGCTCTAGACTTTCTGATTCCCTTCTTGTATCAGTTAGCATGCATTTGACTAAATACTTGATCCCAGCTACCTTTGACTGTAGAAACACTTATCGTCTCATATAATAGCAGGCCTAGATGTTCCTCTCATTTCTTCATTCTGACTTTGGTTTCAACTTCATTCTAAGGTTCTCAACATAGATAAGAAGATTGAGCCACAGAGAAGTTAAATAGCTTTCCCAAGGTTGCACAGATAGTAAGGGGCAGACGGAACCCAGACCCAGGCTGTCTGGCTCCAGATTCTACACTTAGTTGCCAAGCCACACCTTGGCTTGGTGAAGAGCCGTTTCCTGTGGTCGGGGACACATGCAGGCCAGGAGGATGGCTGCTTGCTGCCCCCCTCTACTTCTTGGAGAGGAAGAGAGCATTACAGGACCTCGGGAAGGAGCGAGTGCTCTGTGACAGCACAGACACTGCAGGTCTTTGGCTGCCATCCCTCCCACTAGGATAGGCTGTTCTTGTGTCCCTCCCTCTGGTGTGGCTGGATGTTCCCAACGCAGCGGGCACTTGGTCAGCCACACTGAGAGACTGGCCTGAGCTTCCTGCTTCCTCCTGTCCCTGAGCAGTCTGGTACGCTGCTAAGTACAGAATCTTCCAGTGCTGCTGAAAGGCCCAGCTGACAAACACGATGATTCAGGCTGATTTCCTGGAGGCTTAGAACAGGCTGAGTGCATCTTAATGGTTCTGCCTACTCTGCCTGTTCCTGTGTCAGAGACTGCGATCTGTTGGAGAGGTTTTATCCAGCTCACAGAAACGGCTGCTGATAGACCCTCGGTTGTTCTCAGAACAGACTTAACTTTCACCAGAGGGGACACGGCTCTGCGTGGCCAGGGACAGGGATGTTAGAAGGCAAGGGTGAACCTGGAATATGCTGTGTCCTTTAAACAAATGGCCTTCGGGTGGAACAATAGCAGAGAGAAGAAGCTGGGATGTCAAGTTAAACAGGAATGTTTCAAACCCTTGGTTCTCATCACCTGTATGACTCTCATCAATAATAACAATAGTATTTATGGCTCAAGGCCCTACACTGAGCATTTTACATTATATTATCTTATCGGTCCTCAAACAACCAGGAGTTGGTGCCTCATTTTACAGGCGAGGACATTGAGGCTTAGAGGCAGGGAAACCCAGTCATTTGCTTCACATCACATATTTAGTAAATGGCTGGGTTTGAGTCAAGGTGTTTCTTTCTTTGCTCCCTCTGTCCCCCACTTCCCTCACCCTCTCTGTCTGTCTTTCTCTTCCTTTCTCCTTCTCTTTCTTCCTCTCAACAAATAGATAGGTGTTAGGTGCTTATAAACTGTGAGCAATATACTGGTGAACATGAATTGGCACATGGATTCATCTGACATCCTCAGGTAGCTTAGTGAACACACACACACACACACACACACACGCTGAGGCTAAATTTTGATTGAATTCAAACCAAGGACCTCATTGTAAACCCTGTGAGTGTATTTTCCACCCAGTTACAGAACAGTTTCCTCTTTTCCTGTGCTGGGAAAGCAGTTCCAAAATGTTCCAGCATTCACAATGTTCAAAAAGCCTTTCAATGCCCTGGCTGGTGTAGCTCAGTGGATTAAGTGTGGGCCTGCGAACCAGACGATCGTGGTTCGATTCCCAGTCAGGGCACATGCCCGGGTTGCAGGCCAGTTTCCAGCAGGGGCCAGTTCCCTGCAGGGGATGCACGAGAAGCAACCATACATTGATGTTTCCTTCCTCTCTCCTTCCCTTCCCCTCCAAAGATAAATAAATAAAATATTTTTTTAAAAAAAGCCTTTCAAGCAAACTGAATGCACCCAAGAAATAGTCCTGCCTCTTGAATTCGCGCCATGGGGAATCTGACCCCGTCGGCAGCCTTCCCTTTGGACTACAGTTCACCTTCCGCCAAAGGGCACCTCACGTGCACATTGGGGTCCAGTAAAGGGAAGGAGGAAACACCGCGCATGAGCTCCCGGCTGGTTTCAGTCAGGGTGTCATTGTTCCCGTGCAAACCCGAAGTAACGGGTGCACAGCGAAATTATGGGCTGGTGGCAGATGGCCAACAGACATATGAAAAGATGCTCAATGTCACTAATCCTCAGAGGAATGAAAATGAAAACCACAATGAGATATCACCTAATACCTGTCAGAATGGCAATGATTAATAAATCCACAAAAAAGTGTTGCAGGGATGTGGAGAAAAGGGAACCCTCATGCGCTGTTGGTGGGAATGCAGACTGGTGCGGTCACTGTGGAAAAGAGTGTGGAGGTTCCTCAAAAAATTAAAAATAATGATGTAGTAATTCCACTTCTGGGTATATGTCCAAAGAAACCCAAAACACTAATAGCCAAGATATGGAAGCAGCCCAAGTATATAGCAGCCCATTTTTATCCATAGACAAGTGGATAAAAATGTGGTGATATACATATAATGAAATACTACTTGGCCTTTAAAAAGTATGAACTCTTACCATTGTGACAACATAGATGGACCCAGGGGGTTTTATGCAAAGTGAAATAAGCCAGTCAGAGAAAGACAAATGCTGTATGATTTCACTTATATGTGGAATCTAAAGAACAAAATAAATGAACAAACAAAACAGAGACTCAAAGGTACAGAGAATAGACCGTTGGTTGCCAGAGGGGTGGGCATTTGCAGGACTGGGTGGAAAAGGCAAAGGGATTGAGATGCACAGATTGGCAGTTACAAACCAGCCATAGGGATGTGAAGCACAGGGCACAGAGTCGGCCATAGTGTAATAACTACTGGTGCCAGGTGGGAAGTGGAAATATTGGGGAGAACACTCTGTAAAGTATATGATTGTGTAAATGCTGTGCTGTGCACCTGAAACTAATACAAAATAGTATTTTTTTCCAATTTTTTATTTAATTATTTTTCAAGTACAGTTTTCTGTCTATTACTCCCATCCCATCCTACCCCCGTGCTCCCCCCTCCCTCCCATTTCCACCCTCCTCAGTTGTTGTCCATGTGTCCTTTATATATGTTCCTCTAAATCCCTCCCCTATTTCCCCTGAAATTCCCTCCTCTCTCCCCCCTGGTCACTGTCAGCCTGTTCTCTATTTCAGTGTCTTTGGTTATATTTTGCTTGCTTGTTTGTTTTGTTGTTTAGCTTCCTGTTAAAGGTGAGATCATATGGTATTTGTCCTTCAACACCTGGCTTATTTCGCTCAGCATAATGCTTTCCAGGTCCATCCATGATGTGGCAAAAGGTAGGAGCTCCTTCTTTCTTTCTGCAGCATAAAATTCCATTGTGTATATGTACCATAGTTTTTTGATCCATTCATTTACTGACAGGCACCTAGGTTGCTTCCAACTCTTGGCTATTGTAAATTGTGCTGCTATGAACATTGGGGTGCATAGGTTCTTTGGGATTGGTGTTTTAGGGTTCTTAGGATACAATCCCAGCAGTGGAATTGCTGGGTCAAAAGGCAAGTCCAATTTCAGTTTTCTGAGAAAATGCCATACTGTTTTCCATAAGGGTTGACCAGTCTGCAATCCCACCAACAGACAAAATAGTATTGAATATAAACTGTAATTGAAAAAAATTAAAAATGTTAAAAAATTACAGAAAGGGCTGGTAGCAAAATGCTGCCCTCAGCCCCAGATCAGTGCCCATGGCAGGAGCCATGCAAATAATTCCATTGGGTAACAAAGTTGACATGGGAGGCATTCCTGTTCAGTTACTGGCTTTCTTTCAGAAGTAAACATTTCAGAACTCCTATATCTGACTGTGTTATGTCCTTCAGAGTGGTGTCCAAGAAATAATACACTTTTCCCAGAGATGCTGGCATTCTCTAAAGTGTTTTTGAGATCTTTCTTCTATAGAGACTCTGAGAGATAGTTTACAATCTGTTTGTAATAAAACCAGTCTTCTTATATTTATGCCAGACTTACAAATCAAAGTGGTATTTTCTTATCTGGAAATAAAATTAAGTCATATCCTATTCATATCTTACACCCAAATGAAAAACAGATACAATTATTAAATATTAAAAAAGAAACCATAGAAAATGTGAAAAGAAAATATGAGAGAAAATCGTTCTAATCATGTCAGGATGGGGAAGGTCTTTTTAAGTGTGACACAAAGCACGTGTATTAGGGTTTCCAGAGAAGCACGATCAATAGGAGATGCACAAATGTATCCATTACAAATATTATGTATATATACATATAATTATCTATGTAATGTGTGTGGGCATGTGAGTGGGGAAGAGAGATGGGGGGAGCGTGCACATGTGACAGAGAGGTATTTATTTTAAGGAATTGGCTCATGTGATTGGGGGGACAGGCAAGCCCAAGTCCAAGTCCAAAATCTGTAGGGCAAGTCAGTGCTCTAGAGATCCAGGCAAGAGTTGATGTTGTTGTCTTGAGTCGGAAGGCTTCAAACTCAGGTAGAATTTCCACATGGCAGCCTTGAGAAAAATTTCCTCTTCTTTGGAGAACCTCAGTTTTGCTCCTACGGCCTTTAACTGATTGGATGAGGCCCACCCACATGATGGAGGGTACTCTGCCGTACTCAGAGCCCACTGACTTAAATGTTAATTACTCCTAATAAAAGACTTTCACAACAATGTCTAGACTAGTGTTTGACCGAACAGCTGGGCACCACAGCCCAACCAAGTTGACACATAACATTAGCCGACACAACATAGAAGATGTGACAGAAAAGACCGGCACATCTGACCAAAGTCGCAACAAGGACAGCAGCCCTGCCCTCACAGGGCTTGCATTCTTGTGGCATTGCTTTTGGTATGTCTGCGCATCAACCTTCTCTAACTGTCTGCATGGCAGCTTGAAATGAACCAGTAACTTGGAAAATGCCAGTTTTTCTTTCTTAAGATTTTTAAGAGATTGTATTTATTTGTTTTTAGAGAGGGAGAGAAGGGAGCGAAAAAGAGAGAGAGAGAGAAACATCTCATGTACCCCTTGGTGAGTTGCCTCATGTACATCTTGTCTGGGGAACCAAACCCATAACCCAGGCGAGTGCCCTGACTGGGAATCGAACCTGCAACCTTTTGGTCTGCAAGATGATGCCCAGATTCCTGAGCTACATCAGTCATGGTATCTTTCTAAAGATGTTTTAGATGGGTATTTAAAAGAGGAATTCTTTGGCTGAGAATAGACCTAAATGATTCACTCTGGAGTGAAATGATTGACATGTTTGGCACATGTACATGCGCATGTTTTACCTCAGTCCTCGGTTAGTATACCACAACACCACAGCTGCTGTTTGGGAAATTTTGTGAATGAGAAATCTCTGCTAGTACAGATGGTGTTTTTTAATATTAACTTTTCATACATCTTAACACTGACACTTTAAAGATTGATATTTAGAGGTGGGGGAGAAAAGGAAACATTGATTTGTTGTTCCACTTACTCCTGCATTCGTGGGCTGATTGTCATACGTGCCCTGACCGAGGACAGAACCCACGACCTTGGCATTCCAGGGTAATGCTCCAACCAACTGAGCTACTGGGCCAGGGCTGAAACTGACATCTTCTTAGTAAAAGAGGTTTCTTTTTCTTTTTGAGTGACTGCTTTTAATCAAATGTAAAAGTTTTCCATGAGAAAAAGTCCTGTTTTGTGTGGCTTTCCTTGATAATATTGAAGTACTTTGGAATTTCTACTGGACAGTTATTGTTATGTATGGTAAAAAAACTTACAATACCAAAAACAATTGTGAAAAAAGCAATAATTACTATAGTGGTTTCAGATCCCAAAACTCTTGAGGGGATGGTCAGTAAGGTTTTTGTTTTAAGGCTGGTTTGTGTAAGTCTTCTCCAAAAAGACTGATGCTCATTTGGACCTGGGAATGTGTAATCTTCTAAAATTCTCAACTTCTCATGGAAGAAGCAGGAGGGGGCAGCTGCAGTTCCCACGTAACAGATGGGAGAAGTGGGGATGCCCAGCTATCTCACTGCGGTTGTGCAGGTAATCGTCCTGACCTCAAATGGAGGCCATACTCTGTACCCCCCATATTTTTTTCTTGTTCTGAGCTGCTGCCTTATTAGATGGTGGATCCTTCAACAAAGCCTTCAGTATGAAGCTTTTACAAGTATTAATCTCTAGGAGGAAGAGTAACAGCTGTTTTATTATTATTTTTCAACTAGGTGGAAATTTATTATACAGTGTCTTTCTTCCAGAGAGAAGCCATGGGGACCTTAGTTCTATTTGTGAAGTATAATTTTCTCTTTTGGCTATTTAGTTGCACAAAGGAAGAACTTCAGTGGTGCTAATAATAACTTGGGAAACAGAAGCAAAAACAGGTTAAGTAAAAGTATTACCTCAAGTGTAGCACAAACATTGCTGAAAGAAATAAGAGGATTGTAACCAGTGCTAAGGCTCCTTCCTTGCTACGTGGTGTCTACTTACAGAGAAGGCTATGAAGTTCAGAAGAGAAAGGTCTCAGTATGAAGGGCTGAAAATCATGTTGAAGGGCACACAAATGGTGGACAGATACCAAAGCCATTAATTAGCATACCACAGAAGCAGGAATCCCAAAGTGTGTGTGTGTGCGTGTGCGTGCATGTCCAAGCTCCGCTACCTCCCTCATCTCCCAATACCTCCTGCCAAATCCTGCAGTGATACCATTCCCCCCTTTCACCACCACATGGGCTGCTGAGCAGCGCTCTCCACAGGGTCAAGGAGGAGGGAACGTCTTGTCTGTATCATTTTCAGTTTGTAAGGCGCTCTCTTTCTTGTGCTCTCTCTCTCTCTCTGTCTCTCTCCATCCCACTTTTATCCCAGGGATGAAAAAGATTTTAAGTGAATCTTTCATCAGTTCTTAGTCTATAACAATATCCTGTGAAGCTGAATAAGAGAAACCTCATTTAAAATAGAGTCAGGGAGCCAGAAGGAGAAACTCTCACATACTACTGCTCAACATTAGTTACCCCAACAGGTGGGAATGCAGACTGCTGCAGCCACTGTCAACACAGTATGGAATTTCCTCAGAAAACTAAAAATGGATCTGCCTTTTGACCCAACAATTCCACTGCTGGGATTATATTTTAAGAACCCTGAAACACTAATCCAAAAAACCTATGCACCCCAATGTTCATAGCAGCACAATTTACAATAGCCAAGTGCTGGAAGCAACCTAAGTGCCCATCAGTAAATGAATGGATCGAAAAAACTATGGTACATTTACACAATGGAATACTACACAGCAGAGAGAAAGAGGAGCTTATACCCTTTGTGACAGCATGGATGGAACTGGGGAGCATTATGTTAAGTGAAATAAGCCAGGAGGCGAGGGGGAAATACCATATGATCTCACCTTTAACCGGAACATAATCAACAAAACATACAAGCAAACAAAATATAACCAGAGACAGTGAAATTATGAACAAAGTGACAGTAACCAGAGGGGAGAGGGGAGAGAATAATAGAGGAAAAGGGGAAAGGTTTCCAGGAACAACTATAAAGGACACACGGAGAAAACCAAGAGGGGGTGGAAGCAAGGGAGGAGGTGGGTTTGGCTGGGGTTAGGGGAGAGTGGTGGTGGGTAAACACAGACAACTGTAATTGAACAACAATAAAGTAATTAAAAAAAACATTAATTACTGCAACAGGAAAGCCTCAGTTACAGACTCCCACAGGAAGAGACATACCTTGCATTCCCAACAAGAAGTGTCTGTCTCTACTACGCCAGTAGGAGGATGAAGAGTTTCTCCTCACTGAGCAGTAAGGCCAGCCGATGGAAACTATCAAAAATCACCCGGTGAGAAGCCATCACCACGCTGACCTCTTGCTTTCCTCCAGCGGACTTTCCTTCAGAGCACCCCTGCCCAGCTTTCTCCTTTTTTCTCTATCAGGAAACATTCTTCCCCTTTGTTTGCTGGACTTCCCTGTAGTTTTAGGTATACCATGCTCGTCCTGAATTGCAATAATCTGCTAGTACTAAATAAACCAATTTTTGCTGATTAAAAATATCTAGCTGTCTTACTTTTAAGGTCAATACTACAAACCAGTCTCTTGAAATGCCCACTTCTCAGTCTACATGAAGTACCAGCATTAGGAAATTTGGACGCCCTTCACAAAGGGAAAATAAACTTACTACACTCCACACGTTGGGAAGGGAAGGCAGATACAACTCCTATGCAGAGAAGTCGGTGATAAGGAAGTCGATTAAAATCGAGGGTAGGCTGCCTTGGGCTGAAATAGTAGTTCCACGGCCATCGGAAACCCAGAAACCTGTAATTTTTCTGCCTTTTTTGCTAGTATGTGGTCCTCATCCTCAAGGTCTCCTTGTGGAGACCAGGACAGCTGCTGGAGCCCCAGCCGTCTAAGCTCCAGGCTGCAGGAAGGAGCATCCCAAAGGACCTAGCTTTCATTAATTAACCTTTCCAGAAGCCCTACCCAACCCTTGCATTTGTAGCTCATTAGTCCCATGGCCACACATAGCTGCTCTGGAAGCTGAGAAAGGCAGTCTTCATTCTGGGTGCATTGACGCCCCTCGTGAAACTGCAGTTTTATTACTAAGGAAATACAGAAGAAGGGGTATTGGGCAGTAACTGGTTGTCTCTGCTTCAGGAAGGCACCTCTATTCTTCAGAGTGTAGGGTTTGGCTTTTTAAAGAAATACCGCAGTTTCTCAGTGACCCTGCTCAGGGATACCACTGGGTGTAGAAGGAATTCCCGACTGGTGGGAGAGAGCAGCGATTGCCCGCAGGCGGCTGAGACCAGCCCTGCCCACACTGTACCCCTTTAAATGCGGGCTCCCCGGTCTGCCTGCTGACATCACTTTTTCTTTTTTATTGTCTATTGGTTTGGGGTATACAGCCTAAGTGGTTAGACAGTCACATACTTCACATAGTGTCTCCCTCCACATTTTCAGCGATGGTAAAAATACCATCGCTTTCCATCAACAATACACCACCAACTTTCCTTAACGATGGTAAGTCTTGCTTTGCATTTTCTCAACCCCGGCCTGCCATCCGTGGTGTATTTCAGTGAAACCCTAAGTCCGTTAAGAACACCCACTAAAAAAAGATTTTCCTTAACAAAATTATTTCTATTTTTAGCACTCCAAGTTGTCATTTTTACAGTTCATTATTTATCTTAAACACAGACTGGGCTGGAGGTTCTGTCTTTCACCATTTATCACGCGCGTCCAACTGCATGTATAGTGTCCCTGGAGGTTTATCTGACAGCATGATAATGCCACCTTAGGACAATCCTCCAGGCCAATTTGGGGGTAAGGATACTGTTTATCTTTGATGATTTAAACAAGTGAACTTTTAAAGGTGCATCTACTCAAACATTATTTTGATTGACTTTATTTTTTTAGAGCAGTTATAAGTTCACAGCGAAGTTGAGGAGGACACAGAATTCCCACCCACTCCCTGCTCCCCCCCACACAGCCGCCCCACTGTCGACATCTTGCACAGGGCGGTGCATTTGTGACAGCTGACGAACCTACATGTACAGGGTCGTTATCAACCAAAGCCCAGAGTTGACATTAGGGTTCACCCTTGTTTAAAGACTGATACCCACCATCATATCGTATCATACAGCAGGAAGTGGTGGCTCCTTGACATAAAGGACATCTCACAAAACATCAAAATTTCTGAAGCCTGACTCCACCTCATAGGACCCATCTCACCACTTAATTGCCATTCACTATTTTCACCCACTATTAACTTTTTGCTGTATTTGTTTTATCTTTGTCCACATTTACACATATCTTTTGGTATAGAAATTAAGTTATAGACATCATGATGTCTCAAATATTCCAGCAGGCATCTTCTAACAATGAGAACATTGTCCTACAAAACCATAAGAAAATTTAAAAAATTCCTCAACCTGATCTATTATCAGGTCCATGTTTAAATTCTCTCAGTTATACCCCAAATGTCTTTTTCAGTTGTTCATGTATTTTTTCAAAACCAGATCTCACCAAGTTTCTCTCCTCATATCTGGTGATAAAAGCTCTTTTGTCTATTTAAATGTAAACCAGTTTTTTTGTGTATGTGTGTGAGGCTCACTTTTTTGTGTAACACTGGTATTTTGTTTTAAAAATCAACTGTTTGAGGTGTAATTTAAATATAATAAAATATATTTTATTTTTTGGACCAGCCCTGGCTGGTGTGGCTCAGTGAACTGAGTGCCCACTTGTGAACCAAAAGGTCACTGGTTCAATTCCCAGTCAGGGCACATGCCTGGGTTTCGGGTCAGGTTCCCAGTCGGGAGCCTGTGAGAGGCAACCGATCACGTTGCACATAGATGTTCCTCTTCCTTTCTTTCTCCCTCCCATCCCCTCTCTCTAAAAACAAATAAATAAAATCTTTTAAAGAATACCAAATTAATTAATTAACTAATTAATTGGATGTGGTAATTTTAAATGAACCGTTCATAAGTTTTGGTGACTGTATATACCTGTGTAGCCATCACCCCATCACAGTAAATATTGCTGCCTCCCTGGAAAGCCCTCTGTGCCCCTGTGCCGTCACCGCCCTGTGCTCTCCATCCAGCAACCACTGATCTGCGTTCCTTGATCACACTGGTTTTCTGAAGAGACTGGGCCAGTTTGCGTTATAGAATGTCCAACCTGTCTGATTGTTTCCTCATAGAGTCATTACCTTGATACCACAGATATTACATGTCCTGTGCACTGAAGGTTAAGTCTAAAGTCTTGGTTAGATACCGGATGAGCTTATCAGGAGGCAGTGCTTCCAATGAGACTGAGTGCCCCCTGCTGGACCGCACTTGGAGGCCCAGCCCAGGGGCTGCCATCGTAGGGCAGCTAGGTCTACTCCTTCGGTTGCTCTGTTGACCACCTGGGCTTTTGTAAGAACAGATCCTTCCCTTAACATGGGAAAACCACCTGTGGGTGACACTTTGGTAATGACCCAGGAGCCTATCTCCCCACAACATCTTACTTAATGTTGTAGCGCTCACTGATGATTCTTGCTTAAGTCAGTTATTTCACTGGGAGTTTAAAAAGCCAGAGAAGAAGAACAGTGGTGGGAGAGAAAGGAGGGGTGGGTGGCCTCCCGTATGACAGTGGCTACCAGGAGGACAGAGCTCTGAGAGACCCAGGGAGGGAAGGCAGACGTCTATGCAAGAAACCATAGTAACCAAGCGTGAAATGTCAAATGAATGAACAAAGCAGGACACATGCCCATTAAATGATGCCAATCTGTGCAAGAACTGACATGAACCAACAGTTTGTGTAGCCAGAGGAGCAGACACCAGCTGGGCAGAGATGGGCTCTGAAAATGCCATCCCCAAGAAGACAGCGAAAGGAACTGGTTTGCTTTTTTCTTTTAATTTCAGTTTCTGTCTTGATGAAAAGTTTGCAACTTTTACACCATTATTTTACATAAGAGACCATCTGACTCACATACCACAATTCACATAGTCGAGTTAATGTAGTTTTCTTTCCAAATACTGGATTTAAAACCATTATTTCTCTGTGTCTGGAATTGTAAGCTCACAACATGGATGTACTCCTAAATGATGTAAAAAGTAAGCTACTGTTCCAGATAATTGGGGAGTCTCTTGATTTAAAAATACATAATATCAAAAATATGTAGATAGCTTCATTTGTCTTAGAGGTTCAGTACTTGACACAATTTCCCAGAATCTGCTGTGACTCTGTGGCCCGACGACACTTAAAATGACTGCGGCAGCGCCCTGAGATCTGAAATCAGAATGATTGTGGCTGACTTCTCCTAACAGTGAAAGACAGACAGGTAAGTTCAGAGTGTCTCTGTCAACTATTTTTAAAGCATCTCATTAACATATTATAAGGATATTTATCATAAAATTATAATCCACTCATACATCAGATATTCTGTCTCTGAAATCCTGTTATCGAGAGATTGACAACTGGAGACAATAAATAGAAGGACACAGGCCGCTCAGAGGCCACATGGGTCATTGGTGATTTCAGCCGTGCTACCCTATAAAAATGGACCCCTGCCCTCAGCGTTCATTCCTTCTTAACAGGCCTGGTAGGGCCAAGGATCCGTGGCATTTAAAGTTACGAAGTCTTTGATGAGGCCGCCAGCAAGAAAACGGCCCAAAATATATTTGAAGAATTTCGAGTTTTCAAAGTTCTCTTTTCATGAGGGGTTGTTGATGAGTTCCAAGAAAAGGCCCCTCTCTGCTGGGAAAAGTCTGGGGAGTAACGTAATGAGTGTTGGGGCGCAGTCATGAGGAGGGCCAGGGGGACTCCAGGGCGGCCTCCTGCTCAGTGGTGGCTGAAAAATTCATTTTACAATTTTTGTGTGAACATCAACAAAGGGTTTTCACTTTCCTTGACTGGTTTTTCATTTGACCGAAGAAACCCCACACCAAATTCTCAGGGACAGAGCAGGAAGCTTGTGTGTGTGTGTGTGTGTGCGCGCGTGCACACACAAAGATGCAAATCCAAGATCACCTGGCCCCAAAGGCACCAACAAGAGGAGGAGGCTGTCTGCTGGGTACTGTGAATCCATGTACTTTTTTTATATAGCTCTAACACATTATTTAATCTCTGATTGTTACGGGTTTTTTATCCCTCTGAAAGTATTGGAGAGTCAAGATCTCTTCATTATATTATATGAACACTATTAAGTCAGTAATTTATATAAGCCACTAACTTAAGAGCTTGAGGGCAAAATCACAAACCAGACGCAGATCCTACCCATGATGGGTTTAGAGAGTGGTGCAGTAGTTCTCAGCGTGGCGGGAGCCAGTCTACCCCACAGAGATCTGACCTCACTGGTCTAATGGGCGGCCGGGGCATTGAAATGTGAGAGTTCTGAGTGTTTCTAAGGTCCATGCAAAGTTGAGAATCATTTCAGTGAAGGAAAGACAAGCCCTCCAAAGTCCCTACCCTAAGGAGGAGGAGTCATTTGCAGACCCTAGGAGTGATACTACTATCATACGAACATTCGAGAAGAGTTACACAATTTGAAGGTAGTCTTCTCTTGTATATATGCACTTACTTACAGATGTATATATACACACAGGTATCATAAAGTAACATGGTCTTGAAACAGATCCCACGACACAGACGTAACCAAAGTGGAACCAACTCCCCTCCATTACCCCTCCCTGCACCAGCTGGACGGCTCCGCCCCCCGGGCAGTGCCCCAGGCCTCTTCCCGTGCGCTTTAAACATGTGCGTAAGTTCATGTTGACCTATACACCCGCAAAGTGACAGCAGGCTACCTAGTTTGATTTTTTTAAATGTAACAGCTCTCATGGCCACACTTCTTAATGGCTGTCCCGTGTCACCGGCTCCTTGGGACAACCATGCCCTGGGTAGTAAGTATACTTAGCCTGTCCGCTGTGTCGACTGAGCCCTTTCTGGTTACTCCTGTTTTAACTGATACGAAAACTTTTTAGGGCAATACCAGAAGAGCACAAGTAGTTACATAAGCAAAATTAAAACTACGACTCAGAATCTCCTTAAGATTTGGTTAAAAAAACTTAGCCTTCAATATCTATGCAAACCAGAAACCTTTGTTTTTAAACCTAGTGCCTCCCTTCATTGCATGCTCTGGCTTTAGGGCAACAAATTAGCCAAATGTTGTTTTGGAGAATAAGTATGGTTTCACGGGAAACTGTGAAAGGAACGTGAGTGTGCACGCTTTGAGTGGGAGGAAAGGAGGGGCAACAACCCACTAGACCGGGGAGAAAAGAAGCCGCGGCAGGCGCGGTGGCCAGCAGACACCACCACGGCCGGTTCGGTTCCTCCTCGCTTCCTCTGAGCCGGTGGTGGCGCACTAGGAACTCTCTCGGCGTGAGTAAGCTGAGGGGCGGCAGAAGGGCAGCAACTGTCTCTCCACCGTCATTGTATTATGAGCCAGCGATGTTTACGTGAGGATCAAATCGGGAGACACATTTTCATGAAATTGCCGCCGCTATTGTGCAAAGCGTCACCTGTTTCTGAGAACTCCCAGCTGGTGGTGAAAGCAGCGGGTAGATTTTCCAGGATGGAATGCAATCGTGTAAGCATTCAATTAGATGCGCATCCTGAAATGAAACCACGCCACCCCCCCACCCCACCCCCCGCACACACTGCGTCAGCGGCCTCCAGCGAAGTGGCGCAGGGGGTGCTACGGGACCTGAGGAAATGCTGAGTTACCCTGCAGGTAACAGCAAACACAAGACGGCAGACATGATTCAAGAGGTCCCCAGAGAAATTCTCTGATATCTGAGCTTGGCATTTCGCCCACCACTTGCGAGTCCGAGTTTACTCTTATTGTTTATCAAGCTTGCTGTGCGGAATGTGTTTGCTCTGAAACATAACTGCTTCGGTTTAGTAATGGCTCCTGCTTTTTTGAAAAAAAAAAAAATTCCCCCAAGAAACAAGTAAGAAGAAAGAAAAACAATCAGGACTCCTCTTCAGGCACTCTGTTTACCCCAGTACTCCTTCTCCTCCAGTAAGTGATTGTGCCCTGCCATTTGGGGGATGTTTCTGGGGATACTTCACATGGACGTAGTGCAATATTCCTAACTGGGCCCAAAGTCCCCGTGCTTTTGTCAGGACACTGTCCCCTTCAGCCCAGCTGCGCTCACCCAGAGGGTGGCCCAAGGCTGCAGGGGAAACACATGGCTCATTAGCATCCAGAGGTCATTCCAAACCCTCTTGTTAAGCAAGTTTTAAGTTTCGTCTTTTTCTAAACACTTCATAGGCGTGCCCACAGAAAGTCAAAAGGTCTTCTTTCTCCCTTCTGGGAAATACACTAGGCAACAGGAGCAAGGTCAAAAAAGTGGACAGGAGGGAGTCGAGGTTGAGAGGCAGACACCTATGTGGGTAACCCGGCAACCGCCTGCTTTGAAAACATCACTGCCTTGTTTTGCCCTAGTCATCTGCCGGGCTGATGGCAAGCCAAGGGGTTGGACTGGTAGCAAGATGGTCATGAGGGCTTCATGGTGTGCAGAAAGCCCAGCCCTTATCTGACCACTCACGTTCATGGTGTCAAGGACTTCATTAATATGACAATTTCATTATTTTCATTGTAACGGTTGTTTCGTGTTACTCACTCGTTATTTTTTTAGGTCTGGGAATTAACTAAGACTCACTGCTGAAGGCCCGTGAGTGGGCATCCGGCTAGTTTAACAGCAAGCTTGTGGACTTTCCTTGTCAATATGACTGTTCTGACTCAGGCCAGCCTTGACATGGGCAATCTTGGTCCAGAAGTAGCCCAGCATCCACAGTTACCCACCCATTGGCCACCTCCTGCACCACAGACTCTCATAACATCATTTGCATACTTTACCTTGGTAAGCAGGCTAGTGTCCCAACAGGAGGGCAGAATGGAACCCGGGGAGGGGCCAGTCAGGAGGTAGCAGGAGCCCAGTCTTGGGAACGGAGCCTCTGATCTTTATAGACGGGAAGCTTTCTGAGGACAGGCACCAGGTATATTGTGCTCACAGCTAAATCCTCAATGCTTAGCTCGTTATAGCAGCTCGATGACTATTCGTTGAGTGAATGAAGAAATTAGAGAAGGACAAGGGAACTTCTGGGCCAGCAAGATGAGCAGGAAAAACAGCAAATATTCTCACAGAAGAAATGTGATCTAGGACTGCTCCAAATTTCCACCCAAAAGCCCACTCCCAAAAGAGGGGTGGAGAGATGCTTATCCCCAAAGCACACGTAACAATATGCAACTGAGAGTCCGGCTTCTGACATATACTTGTCACATGTTTGCCCTGAGACTCTCCCATTGGACACCTCTTGTTCTAATGTTTCAATGGCCTTCATGAGACAGAGGCTTTTTATAACTCCTTTTATAACTTTTAGTTTGTTTGGATCCTTTAAAGTCTGTCCATGAGGGGTTATAACCCTAGAGCCAGAGTTGCCTTCTGTCCTTCCTCACTCTTCTTTCCTGTGGGGATCTTGGGATTGCCTCTGCTCTCCAGAGGAGATGTTGACCTCCCACCTCAGAGGCATGGTCCTTGCCTCAGGCAGCAACAGGAGGGACATTGCAGCCCAGCCCACTGAGTCCAACAAAAGTGCCAGGATGCCCAAGGCCAATGGAAGAGGTTGTCAGGGGATGCAAGATGTGGAAATTAGACAGCATAGGAGGAAATTTCGGAACAAGCTGGGCACCACTACGGTACGCAACAGCGTGAAGTCTGCTCAGAACCACTGTCAACACCCGTTCTCATCTGCACGGACTGTACCAGTGCCCTTCTCTGAAGGTAGGGGGCGAAAGACTGATCTTGTCAGTCTTCTGAGATGCCATAATTCCAAAGCCCTGTGTTTATACAGCTCCTTTTAGGATGTTATTGTGGCTCAGTTTCAAATAAGCCGTTTGATATTCTTACTTTATGGCCAAGGAATCTAGGCCACGGCAGATAGGACCATTTACCCAAAGTCAAACTGAAAGCTGGTCTTTGTCAGTGTTTTGCTACTTTTTGAGGAGATTCCAAAATTAGTGCTGTCCTGGTTTCAGGCTTATAATTAGCCTCCAGCAAAGTGACGGCAGATCATCCTGCTACAGCGAGGACAGTCTTTCATCCTCAGGAAACTGACACAAAGCCCCCGTCACAGCCGTCTCCTGCTCAGCCTGTTTCTCCCCTCCTACTGGATCTCTGGGGCCGCAAGAAGAGCCCACCATAGTGAACAGACCCCGGGAGCTCCTGCCCTCGCTCCTCTCTAAAGAACAGGGTCTCTGTGGGGATGCCGAGAGGCCTCACTTGGTCAAAGCCCTCAGGTTCGGCTCACGAAACCTCCGCTCGCCTCCCTGAACTACGATGCAGCTCAGAATTCACACCGTGGGTAGTTACTGATGGCAAGTGTCTTAGAGAACTTTGGGCAGATGGGTCAGTTTAGAAGCTTCTGCTGATTTTTCCTGCTGTCTTGGGTGCTGTCTCTCATTTCATAGAATTGAAGGCCATCTGATTGGCCCTGAATTTTCTGGGGCGACCCTTGGCTTGCTCACATCCTGAATCCTAGACCTTTGAAAATCTAATCTGTAGCATAATTACACTTGGTTTTTTAAAAGCTTTGGGTTTGATTTACTCTAAAAAGAATAACCAAAATACAGATGCCTCAGGAGCATGGTACCTAGTCAGGATTGACTAGGTTTTGCTGTGACAACAAATAGCTCCAACAAATGTTTATGTATTGCTCTTACTACATGTCCTTTGCAAACTGACAGAGAGCTCTTCTCACTGAGGTCACACAGGGACCCAGGCTGTCAGAGCAGTTTTTACCTTGCTTGTTATCAGTCACTAAAGGGGGAAAAAGAGATTTCTGAGGGTTCGCATTCCCAATTAAATGCTCGCTCATGAGATATGTAATTTCTACCTGCCATTTAGTGGCTAGAACAGATCACATGGCCCCAACCCATCCACACCCATTCAGACATACACTCCTATACTGTGCTTGGACCGGGAAAAAGTCTTTGGGGAGCAGCACTGATGTCTACTGAGGGCATTTGTGGGCACATCCAACCAAAAAAGAGACTTTGAGGAAGCCAAGAGCTGGAACTCATCCCCACAGAAGCGCAGCAATGGAGGAAGCAAGTCTCCAGAAAATGCACGTGGACCCAGTTCCCTGATTTGTGAGTAAATCTTTTCCCAAACAACAAAAGCTGAGAAAGGTCAACACCAAAACCCCCTAAATGAAGAAAAGTTAAAAGGGTTTCCTTCGGGCAGGAGGAAAAGGGGCTCAGATGGAAGGTCTGAGCTACCAGAGATGTGGTGACTGTGGGGTGTATTGGTTTTCAGCAACAAAGCACTGCCTGTGTGGTGGCTTAAAACAGCAAGAATTTATTCTCATGCAGCTTTGGAGGTCGGAAGGCCAGGATTAGTTTCATTGGGCTGAAGTCGAGGTATTGGCAGGGCTGGTTTCTCTGGAGCTTTTTCAATGTTCAGTGGCACCTGTCTGTATTCCTTGGTGCAGGGCCTTGCCACCATTCAAAGTGCGTCACGGCACTCTCCGGTGCCACCACCACGTCGCCCTGTCCTCTGATTCCCTCTTATCTCACCATCTGAACTACACCAGGACCACCCAGATAATCCAGAATAATCTCCCTGCTCAGGATCCTTAACTTCATCACAGCTGCTAAATCCCTTCTGCCCCGTGAGATTTCATAGTCACAGGCTCCAGGGATTAGAACATAGAAATCTTTGCATGCGCTGGAGGGGTTTGGGGTGAGGGGAGGTCATTACCAAAATAAGGTTGGTATCGCTATATCAGACCAAATAAACATGAAGGCAAAAATCATCCCTAGAGATAAAGAGGTGTGTGATCACCAGGAAGACACAACCATTTGTAACAGGTCTGAGCTTGTCAACATCCTTCAGCCAAAGACCACTAGGATCACCCTTGTTTTAAACACTGGGTGCAATCAAGCAATTGCATTTAAAAATCAAGAAAGTATAGCCCAAGAGCAAGGCCCTTGTGCATAAGGGGTGCTCCTTCAGGTCCGGTAGAACTGGAGACGCTGTCAGTCAACGGTATTCCCAGGCGTCACTCTGTGGGGCAGACCCTTCCCTGTTTTGTTGGAATGGCTGATGCCTCGTGTGAGCTTCAGTCCCTCATTAGAGCCTCTGGGGCTCCTGCATGGGAACAGGGGTGGCTGGACATCAGGGCCCTGCCTCTTGTCCCTGGACTTTCACCCCTGCTGTCACCTGAGGAGGGCCGGGGTTGAATTCATTGAGGACACTGGCTATTTCCTTCTGGATCTACACTTTCTCCCTGATTTGGCCTGTCTGCCCCGTGTCACAGCCCACAGACCCAGAAGACAGTGGAGCCCCCTCTGGCTCATTCTCCAATTCTGCCCCACTGAAGCCACCCTACCTCCAGCACCACTGTCACATCTTCCAGGAGATGCCACTCCTTGTCCCACCGTACTGGACTCAAAGTCTCTCTGAATCACCCACCCGTCTCTGCCTCGCAGCCTTCCTTCCTGTTGCTCACTCTTCCTGAACAAGGGTCACAGAGTCTTGTCCGAGCACCTCTGGCACTTCACCTTATTTATTCATCCATTTACAAGTCATAGGGGAAATGAGAAACAGCAAGATAACCAAGCCAGGGGAGGGGACAGAGAGAGTGGCAGCCTCAAGGTGCAGGGGCAGTCCGAAAGGCCCCGACCAGAAGGAGAGCATTCCTGCAGAGGGAACCGCAAACCCAAAGGCGGTGTGCACTGCCTGCGTGGCAGGTCTGGGGAGTGGTTAGATCAGGTGAGGACAGCAGGGGGCGCCAGAGGGAGAATTTGTCCCTTGCATGAAATTTGGGAAGAGCAGTGTGACTGACCTTGAAGAAGAACACTGGAAGACATAGGTTTGGAATGTGCAGTGTGACCAGAAGAATGGAGCAATCACACACACACACACACACACACACACACACACACACATGGATGTGTGCATGTGGCCATGCACCCATCCACGCGGCCCGGCAGTGTTTACAAAGCAACCTGGGCACAAGTTTATATTCCCGTGTTCACACTCAGCGTGCAAGTATAAAGTATCCTATTTGTCAGTTTCCAAACTCAACCCTTTCTTATCCGTTATCAGAAATAATCACTTGCAGGGAACTCGTTGCAGGAGCAGTGAGATGAGATGAATCCCGGGGCCAGGAGATGGCTTTATTGCCGAATGGACCCTCTCCTTGTTCAGGGTCAGCCTAGAGCAAACAACCATTCAAGGTCTGAATCCGGAGTGATGGCCTTAGGACGTTTTGCAATGGGGCCACTCACTTTTCTTCCAGCTCCTTTGGCCTCCCAGCAGGTGGTCTCTGTGACGGTTTTTCTCATTCCAAAGGAGGGGACATTGTCACACAGACCCCACGCCTGCTCATTCCCCATCTGCATCCCAGGAGGGAGTGGGTGCCGGCACTTAGCGTGGGGCCACCAAGAGTCCAGACAAGAGGCAGGCCAGAGGGTTGGGGCAGGCCAGCCAGAGTCCCTCCACAGGAAGTTGGACATCTGTCAGTGCTCTTACCTCCAGGTCAGCGAGGTCACAGCTCTGACGCACAGCCAGGACTGAGCGGAGGCCTCCAGGGGTCCAGGGAGCAGCTCTCAGGGTCTGCTTTCTTCATGTCCTTTCATAATACTCAGCCCAAATGAAAAGAACCCATGGACAACAGGGTTGAAAGTACTAGAAAGATTAGACCCTCACTGGGTCTGATATTTATTCCTTTTGGGAAAGAAAGTAGAGACGATCAGTTGAAATGCAATCATAAAAGGCTATCCCAGGGAGCTCAGAGGGGCTGATGGGGCATGGGGAACAAACACCACAATTTTTAAGGGCTAATAGGCCTCCAGAGCTGTTATTCGAACGTCCTTGAACTCCTGTTAGAATGAGCTCTTGTCTCAGCTGTTTTGGTCCAACAGAGTGTCAGGGTCCCCACGCCCCACCCAGCACCATCAGAGGCCCAACCCTGACATGTCAGAGACACCGTGGCACTTGACGCGGCCTTGTGCCTGGCCGGGCAAGCTTCTCCGCCCCTGGCGTGCCATGCACGAGCTGGCTGAGGGCACCAGTGGACAGCCAATCACATCTCCCGAGGGTTTTCTCAACAGGGAGATATTTCCAGCGAGGAAAAAATATCCCCTTCGCAGGGAGGCGAGGTTTTTCTGGAAGCTCACCTGTTCCCTGCAGGTACTTTCCTGGCAGCCAGGTCTCACCCGCCGGCTCCTCACATCTGGTTTCTGGGGGCAGCAGCCGTGTGGCTCTGGGACTTCGCCCCCTGCAGACAGACTCTGTGGGCTCAGCACTGGCATCTGGTAATACCACCTGCTCGCCCTGGCCCAGGCAGGGCTGGCTGCGTGCCTTGCTGCTGATGATTCTGGTGGCTTCACTGTCCCCGCTTGGTTTCTAAGCTCTTTCATAACCTGTATTGAATTCCTTCTCTAAATCATAGGGCGAGGACTCTGTTTTCCCCATTGGATGCTAAACTGGACACCTAGAGGTCTCTACCCATTCAGTTGTCTGGTGAAGGGCTGAGATGAACCAGATGGGGCCCCGTAGTCTGACTCAAAAGACAATGGTGAGAAACAGACTCCGAGACAAGTCAGGAACAGCCCCCAGGGAAGCCTGGACAGAGCCATGGGGCTGTCAGAACACAGAGGGGAAGAGGCTGATCAAAGTTGTGACCTCAGGCGAACTCCTGCTGACGTCCTGCTGGAGCATAAGTGCCCAGTGGAGTCATCTGGACGGAAGCCCGGGAGTGGGATGGTCACCGTGCTGGTCCAACAGTCACCAATGCACAGGCACCCTGAGCGGCTCTGGTGGCCTGGGAGCAGAAGTGCAGAAGGAGGGGCCCCGGCTGAAAGCACACTCCAGGGGCGGGGCAGAGACAGGGGGCGAAAAGGAGCCCGGGGGCTGTGCCTGCAGGCAGAGGAGATGTGGGGTCCTGCTGTCTGCAGAGGAGAACTCCCTATGGGTTGGCAGAGAGAGACTTCTACCATCAGGCTGCAAGGAGACCCCTTAAGAGCAAGACATTGTCTCCAGGACCCAGCCCAAGGCAGGGCACGGAGGAGGGCTCAGAAAACCCTCGTTGAATCTTGGAGATTCTGTTTTCCTCTCAGTGAACCCCCTTCCCGACTACAGGACTCCCTTCCCTCGCACAGGACCCTTTCCCCCCAATGGGACCCCTTCTCTCCCTCCCACATAACTTCCCTCCCTCCCATGGGGCCTCGTCCCCTCCCCTGGGGTCCCCTTTCCCCCCCAGGGTGCCTCCTGTTCCCTCCTGGGGCCCTGTCCGCAGGTGGGAGGCTGTGTAACCTCTCAGTTGCACCAGGTCGTTTCCTGCTCGCTTGTTCGACCGCAAAACCTCAGTAGTTCGTGTTCCCACAGACACAGGGGCACAAGCGGGGCCGTGGCGCTGCTCAAGGAGCCTTGGAGGCTCGGCAGACACGACACGGGGTTTCCAGATCCCTGATCAATGTAAAAGCAATTGCACTTTAATGTAACAGCAGCAAAAAGAGGATGGCGCAGAAATATGAAAAACTCAGGGAAAAAAATGGCCAAATATTTACAAGACTCCCAACTGGATTTGTTTGGTGGAACTGTGGCATCTGGTTCTAGAACACACACAAAGCCCACGTGCAGGCAGGACTGCGGTTCCCTGTGGGGGAGAGGGTGGGGAGAGGGTGGGGGAGGCTGCACCAGCCAGCTAAGGAAAGGCGGTGGTCTCTCGCTTCATCCAGGGGTGGTGACTCTGCCATTTACTTTCTAAACTATCGGTGATATATTTCACATTTTTAAAAAAGTCAAAACAAAAGCAGCACGGTAGAGGCTTTCCTGGACAGGAGAAGACGTGCAGAAGGTGATGTGTAAAGGCCCTTTGTGTGGTCCAGGCAAAAGGCAGCGAGGGCGCAAACCTGGGAACTCACTGAGAAAATGGACAGGCAGCGGCCGCATCGCAAACCCCAGGTAGGAGGCCCGACGCCTTGGCAACTGACGGCTGCACTGAAGGAGGCGAGAGCGTTTTCTGGAACATCCGGGGATCCCAGGTTTCTGGGTAGGAGACACGGCTGGTGGTGGTTGGGGTGGCAGGGGAAGGGGTTGCAGCAGACGATACGCCCTAGTTAGGGCAGGTTGAATTTGGGGTACTTGTGGGAACATTCGAGTGGTTTGGGAGTAGTTCATCAGATACAAGGGTCGTGGTTCAGTGCTCTTTAAAAACTGCTAAAGATGGTTCCACATAGTCACATTCTCTTTCTGCTTGATAGGAACTTTAACTCCCGGACAAGCTGCCGTTTTGCTGTCTGAGTTGCTTACGTGACTGTGTGTCCTTCTCTAAGTCTCACATCTAAGTCCACGGTATCAACCTGCCCTTCGGTCTCTGTTTCCTTGGACGCAGTGGTATTGACGATGCCCACTGTGCAATGGCTAGTTTCCAACACCAGGTCTTTGAGCATACTCACAAATTTGTGGTGTAGTTAGCCGTTTTCCAAATTACACACACACACACCACTGCAGCCACGATTTCCTTTTCCCTCAAGTGTCTCTTTGCAAGGCCACACACACACGTGAGCTGGGAGGCCCTCAGATCCTGCGCGGTCAGGGCTGACCTGCAGAGGACAGTCCCTGCCAGTGAGTTCCAGCAGAGGGCCCTTCAGTGAAGGATATGAAATTGCTTACAGACGCTCAGCAACTTTCTGAGCAATGGCTTCTAANTGGTTTTGTTTGGTGGAACTGTGGCATCTGGTTCTAGAATACACACAAAGCCCACGTGCAGGCAGGACTGCGGTTCCCTGTGGGGGAGAGGGTGGGGGAGAGGGTGGGGGAGAGGGCGGGGGAGAGAGTGGGGGAGAGAGTGGGGGAGAGGGTGGGGGAGGCTGCACCAGTCCAGCTAAGGAAAGGCGGTGGTCTCTCGCTTCATCCAGGGGTGGTGACTCTGCCATTTACTTTCTAAACTATCGGTGATATATTTCACATTTTTTAAAAAGTCAAAACAAAAGCAGCACGGTAGAGGCTTTCCTGGACAGGAGAAGACGTGCAGAAGGTGATGTGTAAAGGCCCTTTGTGTGGTCCAGGCAAAAGGCAGCGAGGGCGCAAACCTGGGAACTCACTGAGAAAATGGACAGGCAGCGGCCGCATCGCAAACCCCAGGTAGGAGGCCCGACGCCTTGGCAACTGACGGCTGCACTGAAGGAGGCGAGAGCGTTTTTCTGGAACATCCGGGGATCCCAGGTTTCTGGGTAGGAGACACAGCTGGTGGTGGTTGGGGTGGCAGGGGAAGGGGTTGCAGCAGACGATACGCCCTAGTTAGGGCAGGTTGAATTTGGGGTACTTGTGGGAACATTCGAGTGGTTTGGGAGTAGTTTATCAGATACAAGGGTCGTGGTTCAGCGCTCTTTAAAAACTGCTAAAGATAGTTCCACATAGTCACATTCTCTTTCTGCTCGATAGGAACTTGAACTCCCGGACAAGCTGCCGTTTTGCTGTCTGAGTTGCTGGATGGCCCATTTCTTGTGGTTCATCTTTCTTTACCAAAGAACAGAGTTTAATCATTTTCCAGGCTCCAGTTATAATGTGCACACGCTCAGCCTGGTACTGAAGCAGCTCATTTTCCATGTAAACTTAGTTAGAAATCCAATTCCTTCTCTATGAAACGGCAGTGCCATACTTGGGCTCCTCGTGCTAACTGAGGGAGACAGCAAGGGAAGCTGCAAGTGACCAGAGGCGGAGAGCAGGAAGGGAGGGCTGAGCTACCGAGGGCTGAGCTCGGTATACAAGTAAATCAATGAATAAATATTAGTTCAATGGTGAATGAATGAATGAATGAATGGCTGCCATGGGGCTGAGTGGTTTGCCCTTTGCCCTTTGAAATGTAGAGATGCAACCCAGGAACAGTGCATTGAGGAGAGGGGGTCGAATCACCCAGTCCTTTCTCCTTGCTCCTTCCCCTCAGTCTCTATACGCAGGCCTCTCAGCGCTCTCTGGAACCTACTCAGGAGTGCGCTTTAGCGGGAGCAGGGGGCTCTCCTGCATCCAGTGCAGTGTCTCCCCACTCCCCTCTCTCCTTTACCCAGTTCTTTCTGATCCCTCACGCCCCACCAGACCTCGCCCACCTCCTGCCTCTCGGCCAGTCTCACCACTGAGAGGGGAGCCCCCTGTTCTGGGAGCAGCCCAAGCATGGAAGGTCCCAAGTGAAGAGGCACATGAAGACGCACCACTCTCTGGGGCGCTCACCTCGCTGGAGAGAGCAGGGGTACCACGGAGAAGTCCCAGTCCTAAGAGAGGCCAGCACCTAACCTTCACCCCTTTACTGTGCAGATTCATTCTATTGAGGCAGAGTTCGATTATTGTTAATCAGACCTTTTATTAGTCACCTGCTGAGTGACAACCAGTCCCAGCCTGTCACAATAGCCCCAGAGACGCAACCGGTAAGCTGAGACATATAAGTTCTCTAATTCTGTGACATGCCCCAGCAGACCCCAGTGGAACTACCTTCTGTTGGGTTCTTTCCAGTACCCTCTCTTCAGGAACGGCCCCAGCCCGACTCCATCCATCCATTACCCACCCATCATTCATCCCTGAGACCACCGTGTTTTTAGCGATGGTGGCAGCTTTCCCCACTGGAGTCTGTGAGCCCAGGGTGAGGAACCTGCAAAGTCTCCACCAGCCGCCCCCCCGCCCCCACCCCACATAGGCGTTGAGAGCTGGGCCTCACAGAACACCCAGTGCCTCTCAGTGTGGGTGGCTAAGCTGTGAAGCGAATGTCCTTGGCCACTTCCACTCACAGCTACGGGGTCTGAGAAACGGAGGAAGCAGACCTCCCCTCCAGGACAGGGTCTAGTTCAGTTGTTACATTTCTGGAGCCTCCTGTCTTTTTTTTTTAACACTTCTATTTTTTTTTAAATTTTATTTATTTATCTGTAGAGGGGAAGGGAAGGAGAGACGGAGAGAAATATCAATGTATGGTTGCCTCCCGTGAGTCCCCTGCTGGGAACTGGCCTGCAACCCAGGCATGTGCCCCGACTGGGAATCGAACCGAGATCGTCTGGTTCGCAGGCCCATGCTCAATCCACTGAGCTACACCAGCCAGGGCTGGAGCCTCCTGTCTTTTATGACACATCAACATTTCAGAAGGGGGCAGTCCCTCGGTTTACAGAACTGTACGTCCTCACCTTTTCAGTGGAACGTCACTCATTTTGTGTTTGTTCCGTGTTTCCTCGTTCTCTATTGATGCTGCTTATGTGACTGTGTGTCCTTCTCTAAGTCTCACATCTAAGTCCACGGTGTCAACCTGCCCTTCAGTCTCTGTTTCCTTGGACGCAGTGGTATTGACGATGCCCACTGTGCAATGGCTAGTTTCCAACACCAGGTCTTTGAGCACACTCACAAATTTGTGGTGTAGTCAGCCGTTTTCCAAATTACACACACACACACCACTGCAGCCACGATTTCCTTTTCCCTCAAGTGTCTCTTTGCAAGGCCACACACACACGTGAGCTGGGAGGCCCTCAGATCCTGCGCGGTCAGGGCTGACCTGCAGAGGACAGTCCCTGCCAGTGAGTTCCAGCAGAGGGCCGTTCAGTGAAGGATATGAAATTGCTTACAGACGCTGAGCAACTTTCCAAGCAATGGCTTCTAAGTTGAGTCATAGCCTAAGACATCTATCTTCCTGTCTTCTAAGAGCAGGCAGCTTTCAGCTTCAGAATTATGCGCCCAGGCCACAAGCCAGAAGCTGCCATGAACATGGCTGGGTCCCGAGTCACATGGCACATTCACATCATCCAAACCACGGCCCAGGGCCTCCTGCCTCTGGACGTCCGTGAGCCTGGTGGCCGTGCCCTGGGGGACAGGGGCAGGGGGAGGCTCAGGCTGATGCCGAAAGCCCACTGTCTTGTTTGCCCGTGGGCAGAAGCACAGTTTCTGCCTCATTCTCCCCACATAGTCTGCCCAAAGTGAAGCCACATTCACAGCCTTGGCTGCAAGGAGCCCAGGAGCCTCTGCCTGTCGCATTCCAGCCTCCACTGTCCCAGAGGCAGGCTGGCGGGAAGACGGAACGGGCGGTGAGTGCTGAGCCATTGCATCTGCCTGCCTGCTCCGGCTTCCTAAGCTGATTAAGCAGCAACCCTCCTAAGAATTCAGATATGTCCCAGTCCCACACTCTCCTCTCCTTGAGCAAATCCAAGAAGCCTTCCCTTTTGGAGTGAAAGGTCCCCAAATCAGAGAAAAGCTGGCTTTGAGATCATCTGTATGCTGAGACCTGAGGGCAGCTTTATTACATCTGTAGCTTTGCTTCGGTGCTTCTGGGAGGGTGAAGCTAATAGGGAAAGCAGTTCCCGGGGCTGGTGGATAAAAGCTCCCCTTGAGCACTCAGTAGACTCACAGGTGAAGATTCAGGTTACAACGTAAGTCAGAGAGAGGGCCAGGAGGGTGGAAGGCATCTGCCTGAGCGTCAAAGGCCGGGTCTGGGCTGGGGTTGCAGAGGCACTGCGGGGGCTCTGGGGTAGCCCGCTCCAGCACCAGGGGTGGCGGAACCAGTGGGCCAGGCAGGAGTGGGCACCAACGCCACCGCTGGCGGGTTATTCGGGGGCCAGTGGCTCCCATTTCGAAATTCTCAGACCAGCTTCTGTTCCTCCTGCTCCCTCACCATCTCTCTTCCACCTTCTTTCACCTGTCCAGACAGCCCCTCTGTCGGGGAGAAAGGGATCCACCCTGGCCAGGAGCTGTCCACTGTCCACGAGTTTACGGAGGCACAGCCCTGAAGACTCACCATGTTTACAAACAAGTTTCCGTGGTGAACGAACGATACTTTTCCTCGGACTTTCACGGAGGCAGCCAACACGAACGTCTGCAGCACTGTTACCGGACAAGGGTCTGAGGGGGGGGCAATACTTGGCCCACACAGGGATGCCAAAAACTGCTTCAGAAAACAGAGGCCCCTCCCAAGGACAGTATACTAATATCTATTGGGCTCTTCTGTCCGCCGCCAATTGGAAAGACATCTCTCAATGCCAGAGATTTGTGAAAAGGAAACAAAATGTTTATTTAATGCTATTCAGGCATAATGCCTACATTAAAATATTAAAGTCTTTAGGGGTATACACCTACACACACACACACACACACACAGCGCTCCCTTTTCCCACTGTCCCAACTCTGGGTACCATAAATCAGGAAAAGAGCACACGTCCGTTTTTCAGGTCGCTGGCACGTGAGCTGTGTCGCCTGCCTGTCCAGGCAGAATCTCCAATTAATCCAAAGTCACGTGGCACCTTTCACTGGCAAGAGTTCTTTGTACCAAGTCCTAGTCAAAGTCTCTGCTGGTTTCCAGGCCACTCAGCCAAAGGGAGCACGCCAAAGCTGCGTGGGCCTCTTCTACCAAAGCCGCACTCCACCAAAGGCATGTCTTTCTTCTTCACCTGGCCGCAGGGATCTCCATTCTGGCAAAGCTGCATGGTCTTCCTTTTCACCTGGCCAAGAGGGGGGTCTGCACTCTGCTGAAACCGCGTGGCTCTCCCTCCTAATGGCCTAGGGGTCTACATCTTTCCAAAACAGGGTGGCTCTCCCCCTCACCTGGCCAAGAGGGGGCCTTCACTCTGCTAAAGCCACATGCCTCTCTCGCAGGCACTCTCTCAGAGAAGCAGCCCCAGTTCCAGCCTGGTTCCCTCCACTCACTTCTCCCTGGCCCAAAACTTGGCCACAGCTATTTAACATATCTATGAAACCAGTCAAAGGTTATAGATATATTAAATAACCATTCCAGAGGTTAGGTGCAAAACTGCTGCTATGCAAAACAGCTCTCAATGGCCCTGCTCCATTCATCCCTTCCCCCAACTGACAGCTTGTTGGGGGGGGGGGGTGAGGATACCTTAATATTTCCTCCAATATTCCTGTACATTTTGAGTTTTAGACACCATTCCAAATCTTTTCTGGGCCCCCCCTTGGCTGCACCCTGTATCAGCACCGCTGTGGTTCAGCTCGCTCCTGCGGGCCTTCCTTTATGAGCTGCTGTCCTGCAGATCCACCTCCCGGCTTCCTTTGCGGAGCGTGAGCCGGCCCTCCACCTGGCGAGCCCACGGGGCGCGAAAGGTGCTGGGTGGAGTGGCGCACGTGCAGTCGAATGGTCTTCCTACCCCGAACCGGTCATCCCAGGCTCAGGACACGAACAGATGGGCTCAGCGGGACCGGAGTGGGGAGGAGCCCTCTGACTGCACACTGGTTTGAGGTGGGCGTGGGTTACCCTAAGGAATGAGGGCAAGGGGGCGGGTGAGGAGCACTCGGCTGTAGTTTGGGAAACTGGAGAGGAGACAGGTTCAGTAAGGAAGGTTGTAACTTAGCTTTGGTGGGAAAGACTGAGTTAGAGGTAATGAAGAGCTGTCATAAAGAAATGCGCGGGAAGCAGTGGTGCTTACACATCTAGTGCTCGGACATGTCTGAATTGGAGACAGCAATTGGGAGTCCCCAGCACTACGGTTCTCGTTTTAAAAAAGGAAGTGGATCCTAATGTTACCATGGCAACAGCAGGTTGGGCTCAATTTGGGGGGTTTGTGGGTGAGGCAGGCTAGTCTGTGATTCCATTTGATGGTGAGATTTTTAGAGAGAGGGGAAGGAAGGGAGAAAGAGAGAGAAACATCCCTCAGGTGCCTCCCATCTTGTATGCACTCCAATCAGAGACCAAACCCACAACCCAGGCACGTGCCCTGAGTGAGAATCAAACCTGCAACCTCCTGTTTTGCAGGACGACGCCCAACCAACGGAGCCACAGCAGTCAGGGCTAGGGAAGCTCCTCCGAATCTTGGTTTTGCCCCTGAATCAAGTCATTTAACTTCCCAACTGTAGATGTGTGTGAAACGGAATCTTAAACTGCACACAGGAGGGATTGTTGTTACCATTGTTGACCTGGCACTGAGGGTGTAGCTCTGTGTAACCCCAAAGGTACTAGAAGTGTATAATAAATATTAAATATAAAAAACAACGTGATGAGACAAAATGCTTATAAGGGAACATTACTTAATGTACCCGCTGCTGTCCTTCCTGCTGCGGTGACAGTGATACAGGGTGCAGCCAAGGGAGGGCCCAGAAGAGATTTGGAATGGTGTCCAGAACTCAAAGTGTACAGGAATATTGGAGGAAATATTACTAAGATGTCCTCACCCCCCATGGTGTCAGTTGGGGGAAGGGACGAATGGAGCAGGGCCATTGAGAGCTGTTTTGCATAGCAACAGTTTTGCAGCTAACCTCTGGAATGGTCATTTAACATATCTATAACCTTTAACTGGTTTTATAGATATGTTAATAGCTGTGGCCAAGTTTTGGGCCAGGGAGAAGTGAGTGGCTACCCAGGCTGGAATTGGGGGCTGATGCTCAGAGAGAGGGCCTGCGAGAGAGCCATGTGGCTTTAGGAGAGTGAGGACCCCCTCTTGGCCAGGTGAGGGGGAGAGCCACGCTATTTAGAAAGATGTAGACCCCTGTAGCCATTAGGAGGGAGAGACACGAGGTTTCAGCAGAGTGCAGACCCCCTCTTGCCCAGGTGAAAGGGAAGACCATGCAGCTTTGCCAGAATAGAGATCCCTGTGGCCAGGTAAAGAAGAAAGACGCGCTTTGGGTGGAGTGTGGACCCCTGCGGCTTTGGTAGAAGAGGCCCACGCAGCTTTGGCGTGCTCCTTTTGGCTGAGTGGCCGGAAAAGCAGGAGAGACTTTGACTGGAACTTGGTACAAATAACTCTTGCCAGTGAAAGATGCCACGTGACTTTGGATTAATTGGAGATCCTGCCTCGACAGGCAACACAGCTCATGTGCCAGCGACCTGAAAAAACGGACGTGTGCTCTTTTCCTGATTTATGGTACCCGGAGTTGGGACAGTAGGAGAAGGGAGCGCTGAGTGTGTGTGTGTGTGTGTGTGTGTGTGTGTGTGTGTGTAGGTGTATACCCTTAAAGACTTTAATATTTTAATGTAGGCATTAGGCCTGAGTAGCATTAAATAAACATTTTGTTTCCTTTTCACAAATCTCTGGCATTGAGAGATGTCTTTCCAATTGGCAGCGGACAGAAGAGCCCAATAGATATTAGTATACTGTCCTTGGGAGGGGCCCCTGTTTTCTGTAGCAGTTTTTGGCATCCCTGTGTGGGCCAAGTATTGCTCCCCCCTCCCCGACCCTTGTTCGGTAACAACAGGGCCACACTTGGGAACGCTTAGTCAAAAGTCACCGAAACCAGGGGTCCCATGGCACATGACGGTGCCCCCTGCCCTCAGCTGGGGAGAGAGGGCTTGTGCAGCGAGTGTCTCCACGAGGAGGAAAAGCAAAGGAAATGAACACGTAGGGAGATTGGAGATACACACATTTCTCAAAGCTGGGAGAGCAAGATGCCTCTTTCTGAGAGAATTTTTATTCCATTTAATGTGCTTTACTTTCAAGTGGATAAAGTCAGGAGAGGGTGTTTGGGGGCAGAAAAGCAAAGAGATAAATGAGAGAGATACAAGGAATGTCTTTTTACAGAAAATACAGATTCTATCAGAAAAATAAAATGGCAAGAAATGGCCACAGGAAGAGAAGTGTCAGTAATCCCTGGTCCCTGGGAAGGAAGTGCGTCCCTGCCTGTGTCTCGGGTCCCCTGTCATGTGACTCCTCCTGCTGTACCTCTGTCCCCTGCCCTACAGCCTGTGCTGAGCTGATTGTAAGGCTGTCCAGCAAACGACAGCAATCTAATTGTACAAGCCCCTTATCTTTGACTAAAAGCCCATAAGTATGAAAAAAAAAGTTCATTTCTCCCTTTCGCTGACGTGCTTCGGGCCAGGCGCTGTGCTGGGCACTGCGTGTGTGTCTGGGGTCCTGGCTCCTGCCCACACAGGGCCTGCCCGGGTGGAGGGCTGCGGGCTTGCCTGCTGAGGGAGGCGCACCCTGCGAGGGGTCCATTAGCACTCTGGGGCAAGTGCTTCTTTGAGGTAAATGAACTGCTACTCAAGTTTGGGGCCACGGAGCCTCTGGGAAGACTTCCCTGACTTGGGGGGTCACTGGTACCCAAAGACATAATACCCTGGGCTCCCTATCAAAGCTTGGATGGCACTGGGTTACAGCGTCCTCCACCAACCGGTGAGCTCCGCAAGGCCGAGGACCGCCCTCATCACCTCTGTGCCCTGGGTGTAGAGCATAGTGCCGGCTACTGCAGACGCCTCGGCTGGATAAGTGAGCGAATGGCTGGGGCTGGGACAGGAGAGCACGCTAAGAAGTACGGAGGTCCATTACCTGTCATCTTCCTGCCCGCCCTGAAGTTCACCTCAGTGGAAGAGAGCACAGTGCCACAGCCAGCGCAAATGAACAGAGGCCTCTCCTGCGGTCTGGAGGGTGGCTCCGACCGACTCTGTGGGCATCAGAAACTTCGGCAGCCGCAGCAGTGGTGCCTGTCTCCTCGGCATTGGGCCTTTGGGTTCTTTTACAGCTCCCCCCCTTAAGGGTCTTCAAGGCTTTAGGGCAAGCATCAGTGGTTTTCCTTTGCTCCACACCCCGCCCCCCACCAAGGTAGGCCAAAGCAGAGGGGAGGGAATGGCCAACACAAGCCACAGCCGGGGACTGTCCATAAAGACACAGGGTCCCAGCCAGAGCGTGACTAGAACCAACTGGAAAAAAAATTTGATGGAGAAGGAAGGCCCACCCAGACCATGCCTTGGAAATGCCGAAGGTCACTATTCTGGAGGGCTTAGAGTAAAGTCTAGTTGGCCTGGCTGGAAGAAGCCTAGGCCCAGCATAACCATCTCTGACACATCTCCACATCCAACAACCTCCCGAGGCAGATCCTCCTTGTCGCCCTCGCTGTGCTGATGAGGAAACAGAGGCCTGGAGGTCCAGTGGCTTGCTCTTGGAACCCATGCTATTCCCCTGCTGGGATGCCTCTCCCAGTGACCCAGTGCACCTGCCTGGGTTGCACTTGACCATGACTCGGTGTGAGGGAGACTTGAAGAAGTAGAAGAGCCCACCCAGGAGGACAAGGAGCACTAGCCTCGCCAAGGGGTGAGTGCGTTCCCACAAAGCGGGCACAGTTGGGCGGCCTGGCGCGTGTACTTTGGGTGAAGTCTCGGTCAGAAGAGCAAACGCCGCAGCCCGGAAGGCAGCTCAGGGTGTCCCCTGACACGCCAACGGAGCTTTGTGCCTGGCTCCTCCTGTGTGTGGAAACAGAGTGAAGGAGCATTTGAGTAATAAACACGAGGCTTCAGTCACTACAAAGAGAAGCAATAAAATAGACAACGGAGTGAGTTATCGGGGGGCGGGGGGGGGGGGGAAGAGGCAAAAACCTGATTTAGGAAATTATGCCAAATGGAATAAATCTAAAGTGATTGGATGCCTGAGTATAAACCATCATAAAAAGAAACCATAACATATCTCGGTTTAAAAAATGTACATTGGAGAAACACAGGCTAACTTACTGGCTGGGGAAGTAGAATGATTTTTTCAGAGACGGCTCAGTCAAGGGCTGTGTCTGCAGTGTTATGCACATAATAAATATTTACTGAGAGCCCTTAGATTTTCCATGTTCTTGGTTCTCCCTAGCCAGGGGTGTGCTGTGTGTGTGACTTCGACCCAGGCACCACGTGGCTGGTTGACATCCAGTCTCATCTCCATATTGTTTTGTCTGGAAACACAAATAAGGTCAGTGGGGTTTAGAAGGATGGGTGGACAAGGCGTCACTCATGGGAAGATGTGAATTTGGGGGGCATGACCCCAATCTTTTAAGGACAATCTTACAAAAAGGTCTCTCTCCGCCCTGTGCTGATGAGGAAACGGAGGCCTGGAGGTCAGGTTTCCTACCTGGAGGTAGAACCCTGGGGTACACAGAAGAAAGTTGGAATCACCGTGAGAGCTTCACAAACACCAGGATTCATGTGACAATTGTCCGAGAGAAACCACTGTGCATATCTGCTTAAAAAGCCCACGGCGTTCCAGTTCAGAGGGGATGTTCTGAGTTGATGAAGATTTTGTAATGCACAGTTTTTTCCAGGCCTCAGTCTGCAGCTTCCAAAACAGCCTCATCACAGCCGTGAACCAAACTCTCAGAGGCAGGGGCTCTCTCACAAGGCTGCTTCTGAGGGAGACCAGAACAGCTCCTCTCTGGAGAGCTAGGAAGCAGTCTGCTGGGGCCCTTGCGCACAGTGTCTTCGGAAACTTGTTACCTTGGTCTGACCGATGAGGGTGCTGAGGCTCAGAGAGGGTGACTTGCCCGAGGCGACACAGCCAAGGATCAGCTGAGCTGGGACATAAGTGTTTGACCGGTGCACACTCTCTGGCCTCTCCAGGGTGGGGAGCCTTAGCAGCTGGATAAGTGGGTTTGTGCCGGTTGAGGCCACGGCCAGGTCTGGAGTCTCCTTCTTTTTGCTGTTCTGCTTCCTCTCAGAGAAGGAAATGATGCAGAGGTTGACTGCAATTTCTAGGGCTCCCAGACTGTAAATACAGGCACCAGCAGACAGAGATCAGTACCACTGACAGAGAACGTTCGGATGTGTGGCAAGCCAGTAACAGGAGTTTAAAAGCGGCACAGCATCTAAATGATTTCATACAGGAAGCACAGATGATACAACGTACATTTGTTCTCCTAAAAAACCCATCTGGTCCCGAGGTAGAACACTCACATGGCCTGTGGCCCTAGTGGGTGGACAGTGCAACGCTGACACAAAAAAGAGCTGATGAGATCCAGGGGCACCTGCAGCCCCGGTCCTGCCAAGAGGCTGTGGCAGTCAGTGGGCAGGCTAGTCACTGCGCTCACTGGCTCTGTAGCCTCCTGCCAGCCAGATAACCCAGCACAAGGAAGGTCTCCGATACAGTTGTGAGGTGGACAGATCGGGAACAGGACCACTGTTGATACCCTCCGCTCCCTTTCCCACACATCCTTGTCTCACTACTCAGGGCTGTCCCCACTGCATTCACTCATCCATCCATCCATCCATTCATCAGTCCATCCGGGTGTGTGCCCGACAGGGAACAGGACCGGTCATCCTTTGGTTTGTGGGACAACACCCAACCAACTAAGCCACACCGGCCCAGGCTATTACACTACTTTTTAAAGCTTTATGTATGTTTGAAAATTCTATGATAAAATTAAATTGTAATGTGTTATATTTCTGTAAATAATTACTGTGGAACACTATTCAGCCTTGAAAAGGAAGACAATCTGGACCTGTGTAAAAACCTGGGTGAACCTGGAAGACATTATGCTGTGAAATAAGCCAGTCACAAAAAGACAGATCCTGTATGACTTCACTTACACCAGGGGACCAGGGCAGCGACATTCACAAAGACAGAAAGTAGTTAGTGGTTGCCACAGGGTGGCGTGGGAATGGGCGGTTTAATGGGGACAGAGTTTCAGTTTTGCCAGGCAAGAAGGCCCTGGAGGTGGGGGTGGGGACGGCGGCACAGCAATGCGCGTGCACTTAAAAATGATTAAAGTGGCAAATTTTGTATTATGTTTATTTTACCCCAATGGAAAAGAAAAAATTTATTTTTAATTAAGACTTTTAACTAGTCAAATTAATCTATTAATTAGGTAGAATACACTTAATTGAGGTTTTCTTGCTTAAAAATAAGCAAGAAGTCCCTGCCATTTCTAAGCTCTTGGTAGAGAAGGAAGAAATACATGCAAGCCAACAGTTCCGATGCAGAGGCCGGCAGGCATCTCAGCTACGGGGGTGGCTAAGCAGAGGGTGCGTGTGGGACGGGGGCAAACGTGTCTCTTGTTCTGGACACCACCTGGCCCAAGGAGAGCCGTAGCTCATTTAATGGCCCACACTCACTCCCTCTCATCTAGAAAGCCCAGTTTGTCCTAGTTTTCAGAGAGTAGCAACTCTCCTGGGCCCTGGGGTCAGAGTGTCTGGATTCAAATATATGGGTGATTTCTTTCATCTCTCAGAGTCTCAGATTCCTTTTCTATATTGAGGTCAATAACAGAACCTACCTGCATGGAACTGTGAAGTTAAAATCAGGAATCATTTGCAAAGCACTGGCACCGTGCTGGGCATGTTGTTAGGCATGCTGGGGCACCGCAGGACACCGGACGGTGTGAACGGGAAATCATGGAGATGTCTTGTTCTTTGAAAAGAAAAAACAAAAGCAAGTTTGCGTTAGTATCTGAGACGGACCTGTTTTAGAAGCAAATGAGTCCTAGTTTCCAGGCTCCTTCTCTGCCGCTCGGGGACCCAGCCCCACTTTTCTGAGTTTACAGCGCCACCTGGTGGCCTCACGCGCACACCCACTCGTTTATCTTGCCGCAGCTCAGACGGTCACTGTCCTCTTCCTAAGGACGAGAATCTGCCCACACTTGTTAAACGAAACACAGTATCTAAAGTACTTCCCCCATAGTAAACCATCCCCTTCGCAGGCAGCATTATGTTCATTTCTGTCCCAATAAAACTTTCATCATGAATAAGGCTTTCTTTTCTGAGGGGTACTGCATTTTCCCATGTGTAATGAATGCATACCCGCTTTTTGGCTCAAACTTGCAGGAGAAATATCTTTTGTTTCGCTTTTTAATGAATTATTTGTTCATTATATTTAGATACTTGTTTTTTGTATTATAAGAAAATTTTAGTATTTATTTTTAATGTATTATGGCACAAGATATTTTATGTAACAATAGGTACAGAATATTCGTGCTACCCATGTACGATGTGCATCCTTATTTTTCCTAAAAAAGGTGGGCAAATGTGCACATTACACACAGCAAAATACGGCGATTGCATTTCAACAACATGGCTGTGCGACACACACTCTCCTGCGAGGCAGGGGGCTGCCAGCGTCTTGGTTACGGGAACCCCCGCCCGGGCGCCTGGCCCGGGCCGCCTGCCGCTCCCCCAGGCTCCCTCCCCCCGGCTCCCTCCCTCCGGCGCCGCCCTGGCCCACGCGGGGCCAGCCCGCGCCCCGCTCCGCCCCCCGGGAACGTGCTTCCCCTTCCCCGCGGGCTCCCCGCCCTCGCCCCCGAGCTGCCCCGAAGCGCCGAGGGTCCAAGGGCGCCGTCCCACCGCCTCCTCTGCGAGGGGACCGTCGCGACGTGCTGCCTCCGCCCACGACAGACCCGCCACTCAGCGCTTTCGTCTGCCGATTTGGTGTCTGTCTCCCCCAACCGCCCCATGAGCCTCGCCGACAGTTCACGCGGTCAGGATCGGTCTTCTTTCCTGCTCCGTCCGCAGCACAGGGTGCCTGGGGCGGAGAGGCCCTGCACAAGCCCTCGGGGGGCCAGGCGGTCAGGCTTGCCGTGCCAGAGCGGGCTCCCCGGGCTGGCTCAGCAGCCACTCCGCCCTGGGGGGACCCAGGGGTGAGAGAAATGGCGAAGATGCGCGTGCAGTTCTCAACAGGGATTTTGCAGGAAGCGTCAGATCGTTGTTCTTGTGGGTGGCACGTCTCCGAAGATGGCAGGCTTCACTATAAACTCACTGAGCTGATCACCCTGCACCAACAAGCTGGGGTCTCGGCTCTGTGGGGAAGATTACTTACTTTTCAGGAGCCCTCTCTGAGTGTATCAGTCATCACTATACTTTGATACGGACATTGCTTAGGAGATTTTTGCTATTTAGGGGACTGAAAGTGCCCGAAGGAGGGTGGGAAAACTGCAGAGAGCAGCTTCCCTGTTGTGTTGATGCTGTTCTCATACAGAAGTTAAAAAACAAGCAGAGGTCACTTAGTTTCTGAGCCCTGGCTTTTAACACCAGTGACTGCCAGCAGATGTCACCGTAGTCCAAGGCACGCTACACCAGTCCGGCTCGTGAACCTCCCTGCGCCTCCCTCCGTCCTCAGAGCCACGGCTGCTGCCCTGACTCGTCCAGACGGGCAGCCGAATGGTGTGACGGCCTGTTCAGCTCCCTGACCCAGGGGCTCCGTCCCAGTGGCGGCCAAGATCTCACGCTTGGGTGCCAACCCCTCCGGTTAAATTTCTGCTTCAAGAAATTTAACATTTTCAAAACTTCAGAAATCAATCGGTAGGGGGCGGGCTCTCTCTGGGGGATTATTAACGGCCCTGGGGCTGACTCATCATACTTGCACAACCTTTCGATAAGACAGCTTCCACAGCAATTCAGGTGGAAGAGAAAGCACACACCCCATCCAATCAGGACCGACTCGAAGTACTGACTTTACCACCTCCTTCCCCATCCCCCCACTTTCGAAACACACGCAGTGTATCGCACCAGAGAAGCTGGTCACTGGCAAACTCCCATGTCACCAGGTCCCAGCCAGTTCCTGCTGCACTCGTGCATGGCCTCCTTTGGTTTAAATAAGTCTCCCAAAGCTTCCCCGAGGCCAGCGGTATACATAGCTGGATCCTGGGGACCGGCAGAAATGAAAGGGACATCTGCTTGTGCACAGGTGCCCCAGGTGGCTCTTCCTGATTGATCACTCCTGGGCTCCTTGAGAGGGTGCTTTCGTAAACCTCAGTGGGAGCCTCTGGGCCCCCCAGAGCCCCGGAAACGAAGGGTATTCCTGCCACAGGAGGGTGGCGAGCGGGCCCAGGGGGCCTCTCCAGCTGACAAGGCTTCTGTCCTGTTAGTGAGTGGGACCCAGCCAGGAGAGCCATGGGGGGTATTCAGAGGACCCTGTCTCACCAGCCTACATCCCTGGGGGTGAGCCCTGCCAGCTTGGTCCTTACCCACTATGACAGAGCTGGGTGGCATACAGACATGGATTTTCTCTGCTCTCTTAATTATTCCAGCATTTCACATGTTCACACAAATTAGCTGGCTAATTGTGCAACACCCTCCCCACCCCCTCACTTCTATCTGCTTCAATGATTAACGAGATCTGTTTTGTTGGTTCTGTTCTTCATTTGGGTGTTTTTATCTCCTACCTGACCACATTGTCACCCTAAGGTTTGGGACTGAGGATAATCTTCAAGGTCCACATGATACCTTCTGAATAATGACAAAAGATACGGCAGAGAAGCAGGAGTTTGCGAGTTGTACATAGATGGATACGAATTCCTTTATTCATCCAACAAACGTTCCCTGAGGGGCTGCTAAACACCAGACGTCGTGCTGCTTAAATATCAGGTGTTCCTCTCCCCCAAATGCAGCCACGGGGGAGTGCAGGCCGCCTCCCCAAGACCCTGTAGGTAATGGCCCCTCTGGGTCTCCTCGGGGTTACAAAGGCTGATGTTGCCGAGCTGGAGCTTGGCGGTGGTCAGTAGTCTTTTGCTTCTTTTTTCTTTTGGATTGAACCCCAGGGAGGCAGTTTTAGAGTAAAGCCTGATGCATGAAATCTCAATGTGTTAGTCAGATGGGGCTGGCCCAGACATAGCCACTCTCCTGTACTTATCGCTGTGTAGAAAGCAAGGCCTCTGACCCCCACGCCCTATCTTTAAAAAGTGTACTTTACCTGTACAAACACCAGGTATCAAAGAAACAAATAAGAGAAACACAAAAGTTCAGTTATTCCAGGTGGGAGTTAATTAGACTTAACATCAAATGGTGTCTGGACTGTCAGGTTTTAGGATAACACAGCGGGGGTGGGCTTGGGTTAGGGACCAGGAGGCCTGGTTCTGACCCCACCGGGATCGCTGTTTACCTAACGAAAGCACCTGACTTTGGACTTAACCTCTATGTCTTGGGTCAGATTTCTCTTTATCAGGGCAGGATAAATTTCTCTTTATCAGAGTCAGGTGCTGGTTGGTCTGAGAGGCACCGCTCCCCTTCCCCTCCTCCTGAGACCCCCCGGGCACCTGTGTGTCAGGACTTGCGCTGGACGTGGGGGAGCTGGGGTCAGTAAAGGATACTCATGTCCCGAGTGTCCTCCTTTCCATTCTGGTCGTGGCAAAGGAAGCTTCTCTAAATGACATCGGTGTTCTGTTCATTCTAAGAATCATTGTCTTTAGTAACTGTCTTTTTGAGTTTGGCGCTATTCAAGGAAGGCATGCCCAGCAGAGCACTCCCACGGGTCACGAAGGGCTTCATGGAGAAGAGGGGTCCCGGTAGATGCAGCTGGGGCTCCGCCAACTCAACGGCCACCATTGCCAGGAGGGGCAGCAGGCCCCTCCCGCACCCAGGTGGCCAGGGTTACCCTGAGCTGTGCACCTGCTCCCTGGTACTGAATGATGTTTTTAAAAGTGTGTTGTGGCTAATTCTTAGCCTTATACGGTAGGACACAACATCACTAAACAGCCTGACTTTAAATTTAAACAATAGCCTTATTCCTTGGTTTTCGTTGTGGTAAAACACACGTCACCTACAATTTACCACTTTAACTTCTTTTAGGTGCCCAGCTCAGCGGCATTAAACACAGTCACGAACCATCGCTGCGTCCACTGGACGTGCTCTCTCATCCCAGATGGAAACTCTGTCTCTGTTAGTGGAGACCGTGGCTGATCTGAGAGATACAAACAAGCTCCTTTCTCAGGTGTTGTTACAAGCGTAGGTTCAAGGTTATGACCGGCTTGAATGTCTTCATATGCACCCGATTCGTTTGTATCTCTCAGATCAGGGGCGACCTCCACCGGGTTGAGGACTAACTCGCCGTCCCCTCCCCCAGCCCCTGGGACCACCGTTCCACCCTCTGTGGCTGTAAACCCCGCTGCTCCACATGCCTCCTATAGGTGGAACCACACGGTATTTGTGTGACAACAGCCTTATTCTTTCTGCCGCAGGACGGAAGGAGGGCACAGGGTCACCCTAGACAAGCCCAGTCGTGGGGGACGTGTGGGGCACCCAGAGAGAGTCTGCTGCTGCACTGCGTAAGTACTTGTTGAATGAATACTTGTTGCTGATAATGAGGAAACCACAACCAGCTGCCGTTCAGTGGGACTTGCCACGGGCAGACCCTGGGCTCTGCCCTTCGTTTGCACAGTCTCGTGTCCTCAGCCGCCTCATGAGGCTGGTGGCAGTTGTACAAAGACGACATAGATGTCCAGCAAAGCTGGGTGCCTTGCCCAAGATATGCAGGTAGGGTTTGGCGGTTTGAGGTGAAAACCTTGATCTATTTGCCTTTATGTCAGTGATATGCATGCTCAGCAGAGTCTAGGAAACAGTGGGCTAGACCATGTGCATTCAAACCTCTCTCTCTACATTGTTATTTGTGTTATTTTTTTTTAGCAGCTCACTTGTGTGAGATTTAGGCCTGTGCTAACCTGTGAGATTGTTAACTGGTAGAAACATTTAAAAAGCCTCAATTGAATGCTGCCTCAGCTTAGGTGGCCTTCCCCTCCTCCATTCAGCAGCACTGTCTCCATGGGCACCCAGGTGTCACACGGTTTCAGTCCAGCGCTGGAGTCCTTGACCCAGCGAGTGAACTCAGGGTGAGGAGCCCGGACCCCACACATTCCTGGGCCGCTCCTCTATTTCCTGACTTCAGCCCATGGAAACGCCCGCGTCAGCTCCCTCGCTGCTTTCTCTCGCCGTCCCAGGCCACAGCAGTATTTGTCCAAATTAGAGTCGGTTTGCTTTGCAAACTGCACTCACGCTTCTTCCCTGCACACTGAGCAGCTGCTCCCTGGCGTCGCCACCAGAGCCCTGTTTGCGCGGCAGGTTGTCAGCAAACAGACCGCCCCAAACAAGCCTTGAGCGGAAGGCACGGGGAAGACTCCTGGCTTCTCCTCAGCAGACAGCTAGCTCCCTTGGCCCACTATGTCAAAAGAAATACAGCATTTATACAGAAGCTCAAAGACAAGTATGTGGAGTGTAAGCAGCAGCGACATCCCCAGCACGAGGTAGCCAGCCCCTGGGCCTCTGGCCCGGCAGATCTCCTCTCTTTGTTGGTAGAAAGAAGTTCAGTACAATGGCTATTAAAGCAGTGTCCACAGCAATACTACCTAGAGTTAGATTATGGTCCCCCCAGAAAGCGACGTAATCTCTGCGTAACTCTGTTTTTTTTCCCCCACCTGTAAAATGGGGCTAAGATTGCTGGTGGGAAGGTTGCACAAGCTAAGAAATAATATAAGGAACTTAGAACAGGGTCTAGTATGCAATACATTTCAGCAAATATGAGCATTTCCTTGTCTTTCTGCTGGCTAAAAGAGTACTGAGCTGTGAGGGGTTGGCGTGGGTGTGGGTGGTGTGTCATTTCTGCATTGGGGAACCTTCCAGATAGAAAATGGGTGGTGTGGATTTGCTTGTCAGAACCTCTGTTTCCCAGACATCGCAGAATTCGGCTGGAACAGGTCTTACCAATGATGACAACTGGACGCCCAGAAAGCTGGCCCCTGGCTCATTTCCATTGCATTTAGCCCTGTTGACACCCAACACCACCTGCCTCTGTCCCCACCACATCTAAGGGGCACTTCTGGCTCCTCTTCTGAATAGACTTGTTGTGGGAATAGACTATTTTCTGGCCGAGGAAGAATAATGCTTGTCTGTATTTTCCACCATTTTTGCATTTGTATAGCTCCTTGGGGTTCACAAAGGGTTTCCTCATACATTGTTTTTTTTTCTCTTGAAAGTACCAGATAGATATTTTGTACTAAACTGAGTCTCTTTGGGTCCTCCATGTGGCCTTGCCATCCAAATGGCAGGCACTGTCTTCTGCAGTCATGTCGCCTCAGTCTGCAGCGGAGTGCCATGGGATTCGAGGATCAGGCCACAGGGAGGATGAGCTCCCAGGCGGCCTGAGCTGCTCTCCAGGGTGCCCGCTCAGAGGGAGCCAGGTGCCCGCTCAGAGCCAGCCGCCTGCCCTGGCCATTCAGGCCCTCTGTGAGCTGCAGCACCCACCACGAGGCAGGCCCTGAAAAGTCCTTACTTGCAACAAGGGCCACGCAAGGAGGGACCTTTGGAAAGCCCCATGTGATTCTTCTCCGGAAAGGAGCTGAAGGCAAGAGCTCTGTCAGTGAACACGGTGCCGTCACACTCCAGCTCCCCAGCCTAGCGCTAGACAGGCTGGTGCCTAGAAGTGTCATTTCTTGGCAAAGGTGAAGGCAGGATTAGTTTCCACCTGCTGTTCCTGGTTCAGTCAGCTCCTGACGCAGTGAGCAAACACAGGTCAGCCTCTCCAGCCTCAGAACCTTCTTCTGACTCCCTAGCCCAGGCCTGCTCTGGTGTAGGCAGCAACTGCTGCCTATGAGACCCCCCCCACCCCCGCTTTTTGTATGATGGCTTCCATTCGGTAAGTATTTATAGACACAGCCAGTCCCTGCATGTGTTATTATGCTCTTAAGGTGCAGAAAAAGTAGAGCCCCACCCAGTTCTCTCTTTTAGGATCAGGCATCGGCTTGTTCTTGTCCTTACTTGGCTCTAGGCTCTCTGTATCCCTGTAACAAACAGGAGGGGGCGCTGTGTAGCCGCAAAAGTCTTCCCCAGGGCTTGGCAGTACTGGTTTCTCCAGGTGCTCTTTGACCCGGCCATCCCTCGACCTGCAGAGGGTGTGGCCAGGTTGCAGGACTCGGGAAATCTAATGTGCCTATTACCTGGATCAGAACACCCGGGTGAAACTTCTGGATAACAAGGGCAGGGCAGTACACTTAGCAGGATCTTTTCTGATTGAAACAATGGATGGCTAAGTTGTTTCTTCTTTAATTTATTTTTTAAATTTAAATTATTTTATTGTTCAATTACAGTTGTCCATATTTCCTCCCTACCCCTCCCTACCCCTACCCACCCCCTGGATGGCTAAGTTTTGGTGCTGAAGTGACAATGGATTTATGGATTTGGGATGAATCACTAAATGATACTGATGCCAACTCTTTATACTCCTGCATTTCCTTAATTTGAAAAATGTGGTCTGCTTTCCCTAAATTACGAGTTTAGAGCACAGAGCTTTCCTTGGGTGTGTGCTGTTAAGACTGGCTTCCTGTAAGAACAAAACACCTCATCCGTGTTTTTTAAAAACCCAGACTTACTGAGGAAAAACATTAAAAAACAATATTTAGGAGTTCTGTGTCTAGCTTTTACACTGGTCTAACGTGGAATAGGAGAATTTTGGTATGAATAACAATAAAATTTGGCACGCCTGTTCACACCCGAAGGAAATGTGAGCAGAAATGATATAAAAGGCGGTGTGTGGGGAAGGGCACTGCCCACTGCAGACCCCGCAGCAGGGCCGGGACACGGACGCGGGAGGATAAAGGGTAGCCTTGGGGAAAGCACCTCTCCAACTCTCCAGGTTTGGGCGGAAGGGCCTGGGCCGCCGCCTGAGAGCCCTACCACTTCTCCCCACCAGGGGTTCCACTCCTCCCTTCTGCTTCTATTCCTTTTCTAGACGGCCCCACCCCCACTTCCTTCCTTTCACCTGTCGATCCCCTCCACTCCCCAATCATCCTCCCACAAAAGGGTTTCCCATCCTTGCTCCCCACCCAGGCTATCCAGGGGTGTGCAACCTTTTGGCATCTCTGGGCCACACTGAAAGAAGAAGCGTTCGTTGCCTTGGGCTACAAGTGAAACACACAAACACTAATGAAAACTGAGGAGCAAAAAAATGGTTTTCAGTAAATTTACGATTTTGTGTTCAGAGCCATCCTGGGCTGTGGGTTGGACACCCCTGATGGCCATGAAGACTTTGGGGAGCAGCAGGTGAAGTAAAGCACAGCTCAGCAACGCGCTGTGCTGACGCTGCCTCCGTGTCTGCCGCCCCCTTACGGAGAAAGTGTCCGAGTTACGCCCTCGGTCCAGCGCAGCGTGGCGGCTTGGAGGCGCCCAACAGATGTCGTGGATCTCAGCTAGACCGGAACCTCCAAAGAAGTGCGAACAAGGTTACATGGGAGCACTACACTGAGAATCCACTGCTGGTGGATGTGGGTCATTTAAAGAATCACACAAGAGCGGGCTCAGACATCAGAATATTTTATAGAATTATTGTTTTTATTTTTCAATTACAGATCTGTTACTCTCAGGTGTACAGCCTAGCGGTTACACATCTACATAACTCACAAAGCGATCCTCCTGATAATTCTAGCGCTCACTTGCCCCCACAGGACTATCGTTATCGCAGTACTGTCGGCTCCATCCATTCCCTGCGCCGCCCTTGGCATCCCCGGGACTGTTCTGTAACTGCGGCGGCACTTCTGGTCCCTGACCCCCCGCCCCCGCCCGCGATCGCCCCCGGTCCCCACCCTCCTCCCATCTGGCAGTCAAGAACCTGTTTGATCTCGTATCTATGGGCCTCTTTCTGTTTTGTTCGCTCGTTCATTTTGTTTTTTAGATTCTATTCAATACGTATAAGTGAATTCATATGGTATTTGTCTTTCTCTGTCAGACATCAGGTTTGATAACACTTTTTTTTGCATTTGCTTTACTTTATAGTTCTCATTTCTCTTTATCATGACGTAAAGGAGTGCTTGGTGGTAAGTCACGCCTCTTAAAATAGTTTAGTTTATGCATTTTGCATATGGATGTGGGTAATTTAAAGGCTCACATATTACATATTATATTTATTTATATATTGACAAGTCTTGTTAAGTACATAAGATATATTATTGGCCCAATTTTCAAAAAAAGGAAACTCAATTTTACATAAATAATAAATGACATTGAAAACCATGAGGTATGGAAGTGAATTTTTGTTTAGAATAAGAAAATAGAGCGCTGGCGGGTGTAGCTCAGTGGATTGAGCACGGGCCTGCGAACCACAGGCTCACGGTTCAATTCCCAGTCGGGGCACATGCCTGGGTTGCAGGCCAGTTCCCAGCAGGGGACTCACGAGAGGCAACCATACATTGATATTTCTCTCCTTCTCTCCTTCCCTCCCCCTCTACAGATAAATAAATAAAATCTTTAGAAAAATAAAAATTAAAAAAATAAAATAAAAAAAATTTTAAAAAGAAAGGAAAATAGATGACAAGATTTTAAAAGGTGACAAATGTACTATGAAGACTTAAAAATCCAGGAAAATGACATAATCATTAAATTAATTAACTACCTTATATGTCTTTATAATACTCTTTCTTTCATTAAAAAAGTAGTAAGATATACGTAACACAAAATTTACTGTTTTAACCACTTTAAGTGTGGTTTGATGGCATCCAGTACTTCCGCATGGCCTGGGAACACCACCACTAACCAACCCCAGAACCCTTTCGTCTTCCCAAACTGAACCTCTGCCCCAGGGAACATTCCCTGTTTCCCCACCCCCATACTCCAGCGCCTGTCTCCCTACTTTGTGTCTCTTTGAATTGGACTATCCTCGTTACCTTATGTAACTGGAAATGTACATATTTGTTCTTTCGTTAATGTCTTATTCCGCTTATCACTGTGTCTTCAAGGTATATCCAGGCTGTAGCCTGAACCAGAACTCTTCTCCTTTTGAAAGCCGAATAGGGTTCCACTGTGTGATGCTTATCCACTCACCCACCGATGGAGGACACACGGGGTCCTTCCATCTTTGGCTGCTGTGAATAAGGTTGGGTGAACTGGGGTGAGCCATTTCTGCCCTGCTTTTACTTCTTTGAGATATCCACCCAAAAGTATAATCGTTAGATCATATGGTAAGTCTTTGGTTAATTTTTGGAAGAATTGCCACACCATTTTCTACAGTGGCTACACCGTTTTACATTCCCCCTGATAATGCCCAAGTTTTCTGGTTTTTCCATATCCTCACTAACACGTGTTATTTTGGTTTTTTTTTAATAATAGTAACCATCCTAATGAATGCACGGTGGTTCCTATATTTTTGACTTTAGAGTGTTTGATCTCCTTCTCATACGTCAATGACTTTGTACTATCACTCTCTTAAAAAGACAATGAAGTTTTTTCTCTGGTGAGGTCGTCGGGATCCATAACAGATTGCACATGGACGTAGCCACGGTACAAGCACTGCTACAGACTTGTGCCCTGCACACACAGCGGTCCTGGTAAACACTTGATTCACAGTAAGAAAAAAATAAAAAAGTATATATGATGCATTCCATTTATAGTCCGCTTTGAATGCATCCCTGAGAGAGGAGAACTTCTGTGAACTTAGTGCTGCTGGGGAACCACTTTTGCCGTTGAAAAGTGGACATGCCTTGGGGTGAGAAGCCTTCACTGTTGTGCCCCGATGCCTGGCATCTCTGTGCAGTGGGACGAGAGCACACTCCTAGAAGCCATTCTCATGCTGAAACAGCTGGCAACCACTGAACTGTGTGCAGACAGGACCGCAGGCTGCAGAGATGCATCTGGTAGGCCGGATTAAGTGTATCCTTACTCACCTTCTCCTTAGACGGGTCCCCAGATGCCTGTTTCTCGGTGCCACCCAACTGTAGGGGCAACACGAGTGGTCTATCATTTCCTTACTGACCTGTGGGCCTTCTTTATGCATCACAGATACAAGTTCTTTACCTGTTGATATACTTCAACTTATCTGTTTCCTTTCTGGTTAATATTTTGATGTCTTGTTCAAGAAAACTTTTCGCTAACTCAAGAGCAGGAAGATGTTTTTCTATTTTCTTCTAGAAACTTTGCTTTGTCTTTCACATTTAGATCATCAGTGCATCTGGAACTGATATTTTTCTGGATGGCATGAGGTGGGGGCCTAGAATTGTTTTCATGGTTTTTTAAAATATGGATATGTCATGTCCCTAACATTGATTTCTGAGGGGACTATTCTCTCTACCCTTCTGTGCTGGAACTTTTCACATAAATCCTGTGTCTGAGTATGTGTGGATTTATTTGTGGGTTTTTATTCTGTTCCATTGGCTATTTTTGTATCTTTGCATCAATACCAAATTGTATTCATTATTGTAGTTTTATAATAAGTCTTGATATCTGGCAGTATAGAAACTCCAGTTTTGTTCTCTACAGTTGTCTCAGCTATTTGGGGACTTTATATTTCCATATAAATTTTGGAAGCAGGCTATTTTTAAAAACAAAATAAACTGCTGGTATTTTGTTTTAATTTTATTGATTTATAGCTTAGTTTGTGGAGTCAGTCACTTAACTTTTCTGTGTCCTAGATCTCACTTCTAAAAACAGAAACAAGAAAAGACTCACTGAGCAGTCATGAGCATTACATGAGACGATGCATTTGCAAACTGGAAAAAAAAACCCACATGCTATAGAAATGCTCTACTTTTATTTTAAAATGACAAGGAACACAAGCAAAGACTGAGGCAAAATCTGCCTACGATAGGTTTTAAAATTTGGAGCAGCCCTGGAAATGGGCCGCTGTCGGCTCCTCCTTCTTTCACCCTGGCTCGTGACTCCCCTCAGAGGCTGGAGCTCGGGGAGAAGGGTGGAAGGGGCCGTGAAGACTTGCCTGCACCCGCACGCCCATCACGTCCCCAGGGGTCACCACGTCCTTATGACAATCTCGTAGGAGTTCATCTCCTCAGGTCTTTCACAGCCTCAGAGAGTCCCGCTGTGGTTTCTTTTTGAAACAGGCCCACTGTGTGTCTTGTGCAGATCCCAGTAGATCTGCACCCCTCCCCGCATACAACATACAGAGAGTCACGCGTGGGGAGATGAACACGTACCACCGATGTTGAGCAATACTACCATACTCTGAGTTGAGTAAAGGCTCTGTGTCTGTTTGTGTGACCAGGGCGCGAACTGGAGGCAATGTTCTTTACAAACTGGGAGGGTCTGAACTCTCCTCTCCACCCTGGGCCCTTCTTTCAAAGGCTTTCTTCAGAATCTCTTGAACAAACACCTTTTGTCAAAGAGAATTCCCCAGGCTGAAAGAGTGGGAAGTCAGGGGGACCCTGCCACATTTCCTTTCCGTGGGTCATTTTCCCATCTGCATCTTCAGGGAGCTGTCTTTGGAGACCTGGCCCCGGGCGGGTGGCCCCTTCCACACAGTGGGCAGTGTCCAGCAGGGCCGCTAGGACTGCCAGCAGCAGCAGAGCGCACACTCCCACCGCCTGGGCCAGCCTCAGGCACCTTTCATGTTCTCAGACCCCTCAGGACTGCTGCCCTTCCAAACTCCCAGAGAGGATGCCCAGGGGAGGGGCTGCCCAGTCAGCCAAGAAGGATGCCGGCCTAGAGCCATTGTGCAACGCGCACAGTGCACCAGTCGTGGGAAGCATGACTCAGTGTCCACAGCAGAGTCTGGAAGTCCCCACAGTGGGCAGGCCCAGGCCACTTTGAGGAGCCCTGTCCCCTCCACAGTCCCTGGTGGAGTGTGGGGTTTGCCAGGATGGCTGAAGGTGCAGGATAGGGCTGGGGTGTCTTCATGAATCATTCCTCCGAGGGAGGGTGGCAGAGATGCCGGCCAGCCGAATCTCCTGAGGACAATCCCAGGGGACCCCCTCAATCTTGGGGGCGGAGGGGTATGCCAGGGCTGAGCTGGGGAGCACTCAGATGTCTGGTCGTCCTGTTCTCCGCCCCCTGTCAGAGTAGCCAGCCTGCAGCTGAGGAGACGCAGGCGTGAGTGAGAGTGATTGGAGGGGTCGGAAGTCCTGCTCCCTCCTGCCCGGCAGCTGGCGAGAGGCTTCCCTCAGAAGACTGGGTACTGGTGGTGGGGGTGGGGAAGAAGGAAGACAGAGGGAGAAAATCAGACAAAGGAAGAGCACCATAAAACCAGCAGCATGTCTCTCATCACAGGGGCTCTCTGTTTGGAGCGGGTTTAAACAAGCTGTGGTCCTTGGGAAGGAGAGGCCATAAACCGAAGCAAAAATAAAAGTGTTTACAGCAAGGGCGACCGAGGTGCGGCAGGGATTCCTTTGCCAGGACCAGTGGGGAGCTGTGGTTGGGCGGCCTGGCCTGTTCTCCCTCAGTGCTGGGCTCTTCCCCACATCAGAGAGTCACACAGATGAAGGGGAAAGAGCTGGAGCAGGGGAGGGGAGCCCCGCCCCCTCCGCTTGAGGTGGCCCAGGAACAAATCCCACATTCCAACCTGGGGGAGAGAAGAGGGCTGGGTGCCAGGTCTTGTGACACCCAGAGATTCATCTCCGGAGGCCAGAGGCTGGGAGACCTTAGAGCCTGCTCTTCAGTGCTCTGCAAATTCCTTTATAGTGGACTCGAGGGGGTTTAGACTAATAAGAGGGTTTGTGAGCAGTGTTTCTCAATGAAATGCCTCTTAGGCCCAACTTATCAGCCTGGGAAGGTGTAGGAGGGAAGTGTTGCCTGAGGGAAAAGCATTCCTCTGAGAACCATTGCGCAGGCTGAACGTGGTGGAGGAAGGCAGGGGCTGGAGAAGGCGAGGCAGAGGTGTCTATGCCTGACATCTCCAAGAGATATGTCCACAAGCAGGCTGCACGTTCTCCCACCACGTGCTGTCCTCTGCCCTGTTTCATGGTGTGGAACACAAACTTCTCATAGTCAGTCAGTCAGTCGACCTTTGACAAGCTATGAACTGGAGGTCAGGCCGTCCAGGTGTAGGGCACAGTCCCTGACCTACACTGGCAACTGTAGACACGCACATCCCCCTGTTTTTTTAAAAAAGAGTCCTTCTCCCCAAGAACACATGTAAAACAACACCTTTGGAGAATGGCAGTGCCTGACCTCATGTGGTGTAATTTGTTGTTTGTTCTCAGAAGGAAAGACTACTGGACTTTTTAGTTTTTTTTGCAAAAAATCACGCTAAGATCCCATTCGGACTAATAAGGAAAATGAGTCACCAGAGGCACCTAGAAGATGCCTCGGGTCCCTCTTCTCTTTCTAAAATGCACTGTGGCTGTTGAGCTGGCCCCGTTCCTGGAAGTGTCAAATGAAGCTGGGTCCTTCCCTCCCAAATGCAAAAGCCCGGCTGAAAATGTCTCTTCGACATTCACAGACTTTCCCTCGAGCCGTGGAGGATCAGCCCAGCCAGTTAAAGACATAAACTTTTCCTGTAACCCTCCATGTGCTTTCTTTATTAGGAGAACAGGTAAGGAAGTTAGCAAAGACGCCAGTTCTGCCTTTAGAATGCCTTTATTTTCTATAATCTGGTCGTCTCCTTGGGTCTGTCTCCAGCTTTTTGGAAAAATGGGCTAACGGATGATCTGGGTTCCCTTCCAGCCAGCAACAAAGCAAAATAAATACAATTCCAAGTAACAAACAGGCCAGATGGATAGTATCAGTAGGAATCACTCTATGCGCACTGTTGGGAAGCCCTTCACACCCCCTAGCCTTCCATAATTAATAAGTAACCATTTTTGTTTGGGTTCCTAATGTAAGAGGCACGGGCCTCCAAGTCTTTTACAGTGCTTGCCGCAGACTGCTCTGCTTCCAAAGCTCGGGTCCCTGTGGGCGAGGCCCAAGACCGCCCCTCCCTGAGCTGTTAGGTCCAAAGGGTGGCGGCAACTTCCTCCCTGGGGGTGCTTGTTTTGGAGATATGGCCGAGCGCACCAGCCACCCCATTGCTACTATGAGGCAGGAGTTCTTTTCCCTCGAGCGTGAGGCTGAGCCACTGGCGTTTCTGGTGAACGATGCACAGGGAGCCAGCAGCACTGGGTGGCTCTCAGTGGGAGGGTGACCTACCAGGGGAGGTGCCAATATCAAGAGAACCAGATGGAGGTCAGCTCACCAGCTCAGGAGAACTTTCTGAGAATCAGGTCCGTGGGGATCAGGCCCCTTAGTCCTGGTAGCCCGATGCTTTGGGAGAGGAGAAAACACAGGGTAGGAGGAAGCTCGGGCTTTGAAACCAGACCTTTGGGGGCCCATCTCCTCAACCGAGTAATTGGACAGGTCACTTGACATCTCTGGGCCTCCATTTCTTCGTCTGTAAGATGAGGACAGTCATAGGCCCCCTCCTTCAGGGTCTTGTGAAATCACAGGAGGTGCTGGGGGGGACCCCCTCCCTCCCTCTGCCCCTTCTCCCAGTGAAGCCCGGTTAATACCACTCCCCACAAATGCTGAAAAATGAAAAACTGTGGTGACAGAAGCACCCAACACGATAGATGAGCTCTTCTTGTTTGTTTCTGAAACATTTTCCACTCCTTCATCCACAACCCACAAGTTCACCGTCACAAGTACCCTGAATGGAGTTGGTTTGGGACTTCAGGTTCATTCAGTGTCTTCCGTGTGCGGAGTTCCAGGACAGACAATGGAGATATGCGAATGGATGGCCCGGCTCCTAAGCAGGGACAAACGAACACAGGAGCAGCTAACATCACAGGCACAAAGGCGGGAAGGGGATGCAGCAGGGGCCCCCTCTGCCTTGCTTGTGTGGGGCTCCTGTTAGGTAAAACTTCTGGGGAAAAGTCTGCAGAAAAGAAATGGCTCAACTTTCAAGGTATTTCGATGGGCTATTAATCAAAGTGATTTAGAAAACACCTGTGGTGAATTCAATGGAAATTAGTTCAATAATAAAGTCTCTTGACCAACATTTAAGGGTTGTATATTTGCAAAACAGCACAGATGTGGAGATGCATAAAAATGAATAAGAATGACCCCTTTCTCGAAGAATCTTGAGTTCTAATGAACAGTTAACAAGCCCACAATAATCAAAGTGGCAGGCTAGCTGCTCGTAAGAAGGACAGTGGGAACACGGGGCTTTTCCCGAACAAAGCGCCTAGCTCCTGCCCCACTAACTTCCAGCAGAGACCACGCTCCTTGGCCGGGCAGCGTTCCTTTCCTGACCCTGCAGACAGACGACCAGGACGATCAGCTGCTCTTTGTGAGGCAGCAGTGACACTTCTCCCTGAGAAGGAGTTTGCGCTGGTCTTGCACTCCTCAGTGCACTCCTCAGAGGGCTGAGGCGCTGCGGAGGATGCCCTGGGCAGTGTGCCCCGGGGGAGCAGGCTGGGAGAGAACTTGGGAGGCTCTAAAGGGGATTCGAGATCCACAGGAGTCTCCTCACCTTGTCCGACTTTCCACCACATTTTGCAAGGTGATTTCTTTTCTTCTGCCTCCTCCGAGGGTGTCGGCCTGATGGTGCTTAGGCCTGAGAGAGGCACTCCTGAGTGGGAGAGGGAAATGGAGAGATTCAGGACTTGGTGAGCACCTCCTGGAGGTGGGCACCATCCCGTTAATGTTCCCAAGGACCCAGGTTAGGATGGTCATCAGGTTAGGTGTGGTCCCTCGCACCTGTCGGGGAAGCTGGGGCTTGCAGAAAGTGGTCCCCAAGACCCGGTGAGTGAGGGGCAGCCCAGGAGTCGAGCACACTCTGATTCTGTTGCACACTCTCTACTCTTCACAGGACACGTGTCTCCTCAGCTGGCCCTTCCTGCTCCTCAGAATAGGTGCTTGGTGGGTGCTGTGCCAGGGACCCAGGAACCAGCTGATGAGTGACTGGCACATTTTAGTCAAAAACTTTTCAAACGACATTTTGATTCTCTTTTTATTCTGCCACATACTGTACCAAACAAATATATTATGGATCAGAAGGCAACATGTATGTCGATGTCAAAAATAAAACACGAGCCCCGGCTGGTGTGGCTCAGTGGACTGAGTGCCGCCTGTGAACTAAAGGGTCGCTGGTTCGATTCCCGGGTCAGAGCACTTGCCTGGTTGGGGGCCAGGTCCCTAGTGGGGGGCACACAAGGGGCAACTACATATTGATGTTTGTCTCCTCCTCTTTCTCCCCCCTTCTCCTCTCTCTATACATAAATAAATAAGTCTTTGAATAAAATAAAACAGAATCTTCAAAGACATTTTACTTGCCTTTCCCTGCACCTAAGGCACCTGGTGGTCATTCTGTGGGCCTCTGAGCCAGTGCCATAGGCCCATAAGACCCCAGCCCACCTGTCCAGGGTGCCAGAAGCACCACGAGGCAAACATCATCAGTGATCAGACCCAGAAAGTGACGGAATCAAGGGCTGAATGAAGCGCTAAGCACTAGAAATTCAAGAGCGAGAGGTGTGGCGGGTCAGGGAAATCTCAAGGGCACCTGCAGGAGGAGGATCTGGGTGGGCAGAGAGGAGGGTGGGCGTTCTGGGTTGGGGTGTTATTTTCATAGTACAGGGTGAGGCAGGGGCAGTAAGGAGGCAGCCTGGGAAAGACTGCTGGGATCAGGGAGAGATGCACAGCTGATGGCAAGATCGGGAAGCTGGGCATAGAGCCCAGACATGACTGGGGAGGTGGTGGGAAGCCATGACCGGGCCGTAGGAGCAGCAAACAGTCCGAAGCCTGAGCTCTGGACAAGTCGTCAGATTCACATCTGAACATGGCCACTTTCTGGCTGAGTGATCTTGGGATATTACATGGTCTCCTGTGCCTCAGTTTCCTCATCATAAGGCAGTCTCTAACCAGCGGGTTTGTAGTGAGGCAGTGAGCGCTCAGCACTCTGTGGGTTAGTAACAGGTGTCGTTGTGGAAACAGGTGGTGGGGAGTGACAGAGGTGGACAGGTGACCTGCAGACTGCGCTGAGAGTTTACAGAATTTGAAGATTTGTCCAAAATTATATGACACGCCATTTGTTCGTGCCATGTGAATTTCTAAGTCTGAGGGTTTGTTTCTCACTTTAGAGAGAGAGGAAAAGAGAGGGGTAGAGAAGCAGAGAGAAACATCCACGTGAGAAAGAAACACTGATCGGCTACCTCCCATACACGCCCTGGCTGGAGTCGAACCCACCAGCTAGGGGTGTGCCCGGACCAGGAATCGAACACACAGCCTTCGGGTGTGTAGGATGATGCTCCAACCAACTGAGGTGCCCGGCCGGGGAAAGATATGGAACATTTTAATCATTCCTTAAATTTCTTCATGTCCCATGGCAGTTGCTACCTTGGCACCACATTCGAGGCAATCTAGTCACCTGTTTTTGAAGCAATGTTTTCTAACAGTATCAGTCAGCTCGGGCGGCCATTGCACCGCACCATGGACGGACGGGGGGCTCCAACGACGGGGGTGTTTTCTCACAGTCCTGGAGGGTGGCAGCCTGAGTTCAAGGCGTCGGCAAGTTCCTTCTTCTGAGCTTTGTCTCCCTGTGTCTCTGGTGGTCTTCTCCGTTCACCTGTGTGTCCTATGTCCCTTTCTTTGAAGAACACCCATCATATGAGATGAGGACGCATTGTAATAGCCTTATTTTAACTTAATTACCTCTTTAAACAGCTTATCTCCACATACAGTCACACTCTGAGATGTGGGGGTTAGGTCTTCAACATTACTTTTGGGGGGAGGGGACACAATTCTTCCTGTGACAGTTATAACCCCCAGTGTGTGAAGGTCTGACAGCTGGGGAGGGGGTATGAAAGGGCACTGGGGTTATTTGCTCGCTCCTGTTCCTCGGCTTGGCTTGGCCACCCTCCTCCGTGTGTGGACAGGGACGCGTGGCCCTGGGAGCCTGCGGGGACACATCCTCAGGCCAGGCTGCTCCCTCTGAGCCCGCACAGTTCCAGTCTGAGCCCCGAGGAACACTGAGAGAATTTTCTGAATTTGCTTTTCTGAAAACTTGTGCTGTGTATGTCCCAGTTGCAGTGACCACAGTAGCTTTTAAAAAAGAAAATGGAGAAAAGGAAAAAGAAAAGGGGAGCGTGTGCTCCGGGATCCTTGGAAACAGAGCTGCAGCCTGTTACATCTGAATTTCCCGACAGGTGCCGCAGCTGCGCCGTGGCCGTGAGGTGGGCTTGGTCTGGTTGTTCCTGAGCAGGAGAGAAGTCCTTTTCTTTCCTGTCTGGGCTCTCGGTGAAACATCCTAAGGAGACACAGATCCCCAGAGAGGCAAAGGCAGAGGACAGAGCAGGGACTACACAGGTGTGTACGTGGGGAACACTTGGCCCAGCCCCAGCAGGTACAGGATGGGAAGGACGGACGGGGAGGGAGCGGGGATGGTGTCCCCACTGCTGAGGGACTGGAGGGAATATGGAAAAGGGGGAGGGCCACAGCAAACCCCAACCACCGGCAGAGAAGGGGAATGGGAGGTGGGAAAGGGAAAGGGGAGGGAGAACGGTGGAGGGGAGAAGGGGATGGGAGGCCCAGCAGAGGGAGAAAGAGCAGTTTCTGGCAGATGAAAAAGGAAACTGAGTTTTCAGCATCTCTTTGTTAGCTCCTTGTTCTTTAGGCAATTATGACCTACTTTGCCTCATCTGTACTATGCTCTGGTATCCAAATAATATATCACTGTGCTGGACTAAGACTGCTATCCATATATTTAGGATCTGTTATATTTTGACCAGAAGATGCTAAGCGGCCCCCCGCACCCAGTGGCCCCCCGCACCCAGTGGCCACGCAGTGGCCGTCCCTGCGTGCCGTGTGCATCTGCAGTGCGAGCCTGGGTTGGGCTCCGTGCCAGGCCCAGCGACCATACTCATGAGACAAGAGGCTGCCCTTTCTACCCCAAAGGGAAGTATGCAAACCGTCCTGTTGTTCTGTCTGAAAATCCTTCCAGGAAACTAGTACAATGTCTGCCTTGCTTGCATTATTGAGAGTCTTGGGTAGGAGGGCAGGCGGAGTCTTCATTGAACAAACTAGAATATTCTTAAACAGAGAGAATAATATAATGCCTTCCATCCACCCATCCCCAGCTTCCACAAGGCTAAGTTTGGTTAATCTTCTCTGACACCCCCCCCACCACCACCCAGGCTCTTTTGAGGCAAAGCCCAGGTAGCTATCATTCGTCAATGTTTTCATAAGTATCTCTAAATGATAAAGCCTCTAAAAGATATGACCATAGTAAATCGCTCCTAAAAATAAACAATTGTATACTCAATATCATTCAAATGTCCAGTCAATGTTCACATTTCTCTGATTGTATTCAATTTTTTACATTTTGCTTGTTTGATTTGGGAGCCACGTAAGGTCCTAGCGCTGGGATATGTCCCCTGAGCACCTTCTAATCTGTAGGTTCCCCTCCCTCCCCCTTCTAAAGAAGAAATGGAGCTGTTTCTTCTTTAGAGTTTCCTGCAGGCTGAGTTTTGCTGACAAAGTTTTTGTGGTGTCATTTAACGTGTTCTTCTGTCCCTGGGGTTTTCCAACCTAGAGGCTTGGTTATGGCTGTGTGCCCTGGAGCAAAACTGCTTTGCAGGTGGTGTGTATTTCCCTTAGCAAGTGCGCGGTGTCTGTTTTCCCCCTTTACTGACCTTACATGATCACTGTGTAGATTCATCAATCTACTCAGAGTTGCAAAACGACGATATTCCAATGCTATCGTACCTCTTCGTCTGTTAGCAGGAATACTGTAAATGAAGACCTTCCTCATCAACTGTTTGGTTACCCTGAGGTCCAGATCACCTGGGAAATGAGGACAGATGCTGCGTTTTTTCCCCTTGATTTATGAGTTCACGAGTGAATAAAAGAGTTGGTTCCTTCACGTCATCCCACAGTAAGCAAATGAGCTGTTATTGTTTGGGTGGATTCAAACATATTTGACCTATTTCAATCCAGTATACTTTTCATACGTATGAACCCTTACACTGTTGTGTCTCTGGCCAAGGAGAGCCTCTTCCAGCTTGGTTCCCAGTCCTTTGAGCCAGCCCAGCAGACTTGGAGCTTCTTCACTTCCTGGTGTGAGAAAATAGGGTACATTTTCCAACCCAAACCTGCAGTGGGCCGTTTCTCCAAGGGTTCCTGATTGCTTTCAATGGGGAAACCCTGATGTGACCACAGCGGTAGTGTGATCGCCACCACAGGGGACGAGGTGTCCAGGCCTTTGCCATGGACAGAGCTAGAACATGTGTACTCTTGACTGAAGATTAAATTAATTACCAGATCCTTCCATTTAAACCAGGATTACAGGAATTCTACTTAACTTAATCAGTCTTACATTGTATCTCCTTTCAACCACAGTGAAAAGTCCTCAAACGTACCCACATCATTTCCCCTTTGACGTGTCCCGGGATGCACACACGGGCTCCAGTCTCGAGTGCTGGGGCCAGCGTGTCCTCAACAATGTGATTACGGAAAGACCTGTAAGGTTTCGTTTTCAGTTCTCTGTGTCCTTCAGGCACATCCCACGAAGAACGTGCAGACACAGTGCTTCAAAGTCGTTTGCACAGTTCCTGTTTGTGTGGTTCGCACTTCAGTCCCTACGTTTCCTCTTCATTTTAGTTTTTAGGAATTATTTTTGGATTTACTTTTGTTCTTTCAAAGTATATAAAATATTGACTGTCTCCAAAATAAATTCTATAGCTTCTTCATTTCCTCCTTCTGTCACTAAGCATTTTAAAAATTGTGGTTTATCCTTTCAATTTTAAGTGCTTATATATGTTGATAACAACTGCACGGAGATATAACTTAAATGTCATAAATTCATTCTTTACAAATGTGTGTCTTCTTTTCTTAGATAAATAGTGGCCTATCATGAACTCACTTCTCTACCCTGCTTTCCCTGTTAACGACACCCCCTGGAGACCCGCCCATGGCAATACAGATGTCTTCCTCACTCACCTGCATGGCTTCGTGGCTTGGAGTGTCATAGTTTATTTAACCAGTTTCCCATTGTGGACATCTGGGTCATCTTCGGATTTTTGCTGTTACACATACTGCATATATACTTTTACATTTTGGTCAGTATCATTTCGGGCTATCCCTGTGTGGAGGGGAAATTGCGGGATCAAAGGGTAAACAAACACATACTTTTTCTAGACTTTGCCGCAGTTGCCCTCCCACCAGAAATACATGAGAGGCCCGTTTCCCTCCAGCTTGGCTAACGTCCGTGGTCAGACCTCTGCACCGCTGCTCACCTGCCGGCAGAGAAACTGTCTCAGCATTGTTTGACTTTGGGTTTCTCTCCATTGGAATGAGGCGGAAGGTCTTCTCATGTGCTTGAGAGCCACCTGCGGTTTTGTTCTTGGGAACCTCATCCTAATTTCTCATCCATTTTCCCAGAGGTTGGCTGATCTTTAAAATCATCTGTGATAGGAGGTCAAATGTTTTCCTCAGTTGCTCTTTTGTCTTTTGACTTTATAATAGAGCCTTATGCCATGGCAAAAAATATTGTGTTGTTGTTGTTTTATATAAGCAAATTTATCACTAAGTAAGAATTTATCTTCATACTTCAGGTTTTAAGACACAGAGAACCTTTTTTGATTCTGGTTTATGGATTTGAGCATCCCCCTTGCAGTAGACTAAATTCTCAGGTGCAGTTGGATCAATTTCTGTATCTTCCTCTCTGGTCCATTGGTCTGCTTGTCTACTCTTGGGCCAAAGTCACCTGTTTTCATTTCAGACACTTTATAATGTAATTTATAACGTGGGAAGGGGTTAACCTTTCTTCTCCCCATTGTTGCTCTTTCTCAGGGTTTTCCTAGTTGCTCCTGCCTCTGTATAAGTCACATTTTGAAGTTTTAGGGCAGATTTATAGAACCACCAGTCATAGATCTTGTATACATAGTTATTCAATGAGACAAAAGTATGTAAATATATATCTATACAGTTTGATCAAAACCAAGAAAATTCCCACACTATAAAACCAAGTAGTTAATGTCAGCCCGCGTGTGTTTGACAATGGCACTGAGGCCCCTTTTTAAAGTCCCTGTCCTTTACAGACAGGCAGTGAAACCACCACCAGTGAACTCGTAACTGGTGTTTGTTCTTGAGCCATAGCGAAGAAATCAGGAGTTGAGTCTTAATTTATTTTTGCTTTGGAGGAGCCCCGGGGGCGGGAGGAGATGGAGATGAAACTAGGCGTCTGTCCCTGATCATTACTGAAGCTGAATGATGGGGACTTGGGCCCCCATTCACTGCTGGTGTATAAACTATTGTCCATGTTTAAAATTTCCCTGAATAAAAAAGAAAGGGCTTTCAAATTCTAAAGGTGTTGGAAAGGTGGAGCAATACAGGACTTTTTTAAAAAGTCAGATTCAGCCAAGACTGGGAGCGTTGCACGAGGAAGTGTGCGGGCTGCGGGCGCCGCAGGAGCCTGAAGCGAAGCTTAGCAGTGACGGAGCCTGGCCGTGGCTCGGGGACAGGGGCGGCGGCGGAGCATTTTCTCCCTCAAACGTTTCCCTGTCGCCGAAGCACAGTCTTTTCTGGGACTTAGAGGTCCAACAGAGGTGTGCCCAGTTCACACAGCAGGTGAGTCTCAGAAAAGTTGGGTTTAAAGGTTAGAGTTTGTACCCGTGAGCCCGGCATGGTGCTCAGAGTTTGCTTCAGGTGGTCCTCGAAATTCTTAAGTGTTTCAAAAGGACAAAATAAATAAGATGTCATAAATGCCACTTTGATGGTGATGCTTTTTAGAAGTAAAGAACCATTACAATACGTGAAACTAATACAAAATAATGTTCAGTGTCAACTGTAATTGAAAAATAAATTAAATGGCCTGGATATTAAAGCAACTCATCCCAGATTGCAGACCACAGACCCCCTAACCTACCCTTCCCACATGTGAGCACTTAGTAAGCTGAACCCTGTTCTAGTTTGAAAACAGCTCTCCACCCTGCAGTTGGATGTCCTCGGTCACTCGCACAGTCTGTAGCGCAGGCCACTGAGTTCCTGGATCACCAGGAAGTAGCACTTCGAAACTCAAGGTGTCAGGGTGAAGAAGAAGGAAAACACATGTTTGCCCTTGGTTCCTTTAAAAGGCAACACTGGCCACATATATCACCCGTTAAACATTAATAAACATAACTTCCTTGAAAAAATATATAGTTGCTACAACCCAGAAACAACGCTCCTAAAATATCCTTTGGAGAAATGTGTGCACATGTCCATCTGGACACAGGTGTAAAAGAATGTGCTAAGATTGTTCACAACAGTTGAACACTGGGAACAAAACAAATATTCCACGGCAGCTGAAAGGATAAATGAGTAGTTGAATGTCGGTGCGTTGAAGAACCATGCAGCAGTGAGGGTGAATGAACCATGGCTGCGTTCAATGACATGGACGGATACTGCAAAAGCACTGTGGTGGAGAAAGCAAGACTTCCTCTAGCAACAAGAATACATACCTATTACTGATCAACTCTGGTGCTCAAGGATGCGTACACAGATGTTAAACTAAAACAATAATAGGAATAGGGAAAACTACGGATGTGTTCAACTCTCCTATCAACTATACAGAGCTGGGCCATCAGGGAAGGCAGGAGAGTGGCTATCTTGGAGGGAGTGGGAATTAAATGAGAAGGGACCCACAGAAACATCTCAGGTTCTGGAAATGTTCCATTTATCACCCTAGTTGGTCAGTGCACAGCTGAACAATATAAAATTATTTATTAAACTGAACATTTATTTATCTACACTTTGCTGGATTGGCTTTATGTTTCTCAATGTAAAATGTTAAAATAAGAAGTTGACTAAAGGCCTTTTAAATTTTTATGGGAAACATAATTCCCCTTATATTGTCTGTAAATAAAAATGCGTGACTTGTAAAACAGTCATTGTCAACATAATTGGCTGAAAAGTCCTTAAGCTGCTGAATCATGGAACTCATACTTGCGGGAAGGACATTGGAGGAACTAGAGAAATATAACAGAATAAAATATCTAAATGTGTCAAGAGCAGACTTTTTGCTGAATTAACAGTTTGGAAACACATTTGCAGGTCTGGGTTCAATTATGATTAGTAAAGGGAAAACATAAAATGGAGAAAATAGTAGTGCACGGGGGAGAGATTGAGAAGGTTTTAAAAAACACAAACTTGAAATATATTGCTTTTTTTTATTTGCACGTAGAATGCAAACTCCTCTCTTACACTCGAGTGTGTGTGCGGAGGGCAAGGAAGAGGGGGCTGCTTTGAGTAATGCGGGAAAGCGACTTCGCTACTATTGCAGGCGCAGCCCCGGAGGCCCGCGCAGGTTTGCCGCGCTGTGGGCATCGGACAGCCGCAGCTCTCAGCCAGTCGGAAACTCAGTAGAGGGTGTGTTTTTAGATGATAACTTTGATTAATGTAGTCCCTGCATACTCCCTGCATGATGGATTGTTACGAAAGAGCGACATATTCACATGGTGCGAGACCAAGTTACAGACCCGCAATGAATGGCTCCGCATCGTGTCAGCATGAGTGACAGAATCACACTGAGCAAAGAGAAGACTGGAACTTGGCTGCAGGCCTGGGGCCGTGCTCGTTGCTTTCGCATGTGATTTCACACAATCTCACTGGCAGTTCCTCCCGCCAGTGCGTGCAGAGTCCAAAGGATGGACCGCGGCCCCCCGTTTCACAGATGGGGAATGCAGCCCGCACAAGGGAAATGTCAGAACCTGGGGAAAAGTGTCTATTTCAATGGAAAACATAAATTGTGGGAATAGACATGATGCTAAGAAAATGCAGATACTTTAATTAATATATTTATGATAAATAAAGACTAAGAACTCAGCTCAAATAAATATTCAAAGTATAATCCATTTCAGTCTTCTTGCTTTCAAGACTTACTATATAGTGACAATAATTACAATATATCGTGTGTAGTGTTGGTAGAAAGATCGACACTCTGATCAATGGAACAGCACAGAGAACCCAGAAAGAGGCCTACACAAACACACAGAAGTATTTTTTGGTAAAAGTGTGAAAACAATACAACGGAGGGAAGGACAACCTTTCAAAAAACAATGCCAGAACATCTATAGGGGAAAAAAAAAACCCTTGATTCTCACACTTTACACAAAAGTTAACTTCAAATGGATAATGGATTTAAATGCAAAAATGTAAGACTATAAAACTTGAAGAAAAAATGGGTAAAAATCTTGAAGATCCAGGGCTCGGCAAAAAGTTCTTAGACTTGACACCAAAAGCATGGTCTGTATAAGGGAAAATTGATCAATCTCACCTCAAAATTTAAAACCTTCGCTCAGTGTAAGACCCTGTCAGAAAGGATAAAACGGCAAGCTTTACCAACCAGGAGGAAATATTTACAAATTACGTATCAAACAAAAGGCTACTCTCTAGAATACATTTTAAAAATAATCCTAAAACTCAATGGTTAAAAAAAGCAAACAATTGAAATAAAATATGGGCAAAATATAATTCACTAAAGATGATTTACAGATGGAAATTAAGTACATGAAAAGATGTTCAGCATCATTATCTGTTAGGAAAATGCAAATGAAGCCACAATGGGGTCTTAACGACACACTCACCAGAATGTCTATAGAACAAAATAAAACCTAACCAACAACAACAAAAAATCAGGAACAGCACCAAATGCTGCCGAGGTTGCAGAGAAACTGGGTCACTCAGACCTTGCTGGTGGGAATGAATGTCAAATGGTAGCACCGCCTGAAAACAGGCTGGCTGTTTCTTTAAAAAAAAAATCCAAAAAACAAAAACAAAAACATGGAACTACCATATGACTCAGCAGTTGTGCTCCTGGACAATTATCCTAAAACAATGAAGACTTACATTCATGCAAAAACCTGTACACAGACGTTTATTTGTAACAGCCAAAATTTGCAACCCACTTAAGTGTCCTTCAACAAGCAAACAGTTCAGCTGTGGCACATCCGTACCACGGAATACTACTCAGCAATAAAAAGGAACTAACTCCGACACACAGAACTTGGATGGCTTATAGTGCCTCTTTGCCCTTTTCCTGGTTTAGCTAAATTTCTACAGTCCTTCATTCTTTGTACATCATATGTCTTTGCTCAGAGGCTAATTTAAGGCTGTGGCCTTAGAGCAGTCTAAGGAAAATCCCAGTTGTCCATGGTCTTCAAAATTAAGGTTTACCAGAATAGTAAGCGGTGCTAGAGCTGAATATTTTTATGTCTTTCTAGTGCAACGATTCTGAAACTTTTTGTCTCAGGATCTCTTTACACTCCTGAAAGTTTCTGAGGACCCCAAAGAGTTTTTGATGTGTGGGCTATACCTACTCGTATTTGCCATATTGCAAGCAAAAGCTGGAGGAATTAAAAAATATTTTATTAATTCACTTGAAAATAGCAATAATAAATCCTTGACATGTTAACATAAACAGCATTTTTGATTCAAAGTAAATATAGTGTGGGAACAACAAAACATTTGGCGAAAAAGAGTAGCATTGCTCCCCATGTGGCAAATCTCTAACGTCTTGCTTTCTCGTTGGCCAATCTCTTTTAAGAGCCGAGTTCTCATGTCTGCTCCCGTCTGCTGTGATCTGTTGGTCAAGCTGAAGCACGTGAGAAAGCCCACCTCACACAGATGTGCAGTTGGGAGAGGGAGGACTAGACGGGCCCCTGAAAGTGTCTCCGGCCCCCCAGGGATCCATGGGCCACACTTTGAGAATCACTGACCTAGTGGGTTTCCTCAGATTTCATTGAAGTTCTTCTTTCCTCAAAGTCACAGAAGACATGCAGAACTTGACATTTTGTTGAAGTCTTTGGAGGACGTAGTGCTTTTAGGCAATTTAGGGAATCGTAAACAGAAAATAAGATGATGAGGAAAACTGTCTCCAGAAGTCGTGTTTGGGGGTGGGGAGGGGATGACTGTTTTCTTTAAAAGAATTCTCTGAAGACGAGGTCTGAGCAGCTCCCCAGGCCCAGCCCTGGACAGCACAGAACAATACTCCTGAACCGCCTGCTCTGTGAGGTTGCACAGGTGACCCAGTCCTGGGAAAACTGGGCGTTTTAAGCAGCTAAGTAAAAGCAGCGTCTATCTTAGCTTTCCTTTTAATGAGATTAGTCTTGCTTTTCCCCTCCTCTTTATTTCACTGTCTGCAGGCCACCTCTTGGCGCTCACGGTAATGTGATTAGCTGGCCTGTGGCCCACACGGAGGCCACTGTCACAAAGATCTCTGCTTACTTGAGTGCACCTCTTTCCTGAATGTGTTTATAGTCGCAGGGGTATTGTTAACTCTTGGATCCCAGTAGAATGGGATATTTACGACCCCCTCCTCCCTCCCCCACCCCCATAAAAGTTGATTCAGGGAGACACTTCGGGAAGAAATAGACAAGACAGATGTGTTTCCTTCCCCAGATGCTGAAGGGCTTCAATTGTTCCGCATATGTAATGACTTTTTATGGCTCCTCGCAAATGTCTCTTCTGACTTTTCAAAAGGTGTCAAAGTCAAATATAGGTAGTTACTGAGAACGCTTTAGTAATCTCACCGGATGCTCCAGCAGGCTAGAAATCCTCTATCAGAGGACACACGATAAGCCTCCGCCCCCTTCCCATTTTATGGGTATGACTGATTGAAGACTGCGTAAGCACGGACAAAAAGCAACAGTGTCTGATTTGAACAACAAACGTCTTTCATAAACCTTTAATGGTTCAATCATTGTTTTAAAGGCAGTTTATATAATTATGGCAAGAAGAAATGAAACTGATGGAGAACGTGGACCTCCCCTTCCTTTCTTCTAACGCAAATCCGTAACTCCGATAGTTTTTAAAGGACGAGTTGGATGGTAGTGATTTTGACAATTCAGGTTCAGCCAAATAGGAAACCGTCCAGGACGGGGAGGCTCCTGTCCGGATACCGCACTCGGGTAGCCTGGCCTGTGCGGTTCTCACCTGAAGACTGCCGGCGAGTTTTCCCCGAGAGACTGGACCCAGCACACAGGCACTTGCGCCTGGATGTCAGAGGGGGCGTGCGTGCGGAAGAGTCCTGGGTGCTCCACAGACCTGCCCCCGCTGTCATTTCCCCTTCAGGGTCTGGAGCCCAGAGGCAAATCCATGACGGATAACAAAAAGGCAAGACAGAGCAGAGTCCATGAGCAGATGCCTCCTAAGCACAGATATTCTTCCACTTACTTATCTTCCTTCCAGGTCGATTATCTTCTGTCTGTGCAAGAAAGTCCTTGGTGAGGTGTGCTCAGTAGTATGCTGGTAAACGCTTAATAACCGGCAATTTGTGGGGGGATGAGTCTTCATGTGTCATTCCTGTGGGGTCAACACTCCCCTGGCTGACTTCAAGCCACTGCTGTGACGTTACTGACCCCAGAGTTGGGAAGAGATGCAGCTGATGAGCTCCTGCTTGTCCTTGCCTGGCTCCAGCAGGCCCCTGGCTTCTTCCCGCTTAAAGGACGAGTTGGGGGCCCCCCCGCATCTGTGCTTCCAGGACGATTATAAGGGCGGTGAAGGAAGAGAGCATTGTACAGGTTTGTGCTGTCTAGAGCACCCCCCACAGAAAGCGCCCCACGAATCACCACCCAATTGCATCATGATCGTTACTATTTTTACTCTTGCTGCTGTTATTTCATGGACATGTATTACATTTAAATGTACCCTTATAAAAGCCTCATTATCTCATTTGCTGGAGATGAATACAAGGTTGTATTATGGACTATGGAAAACAGTATGGTGGTCCCTGAAAAAATTGAGGGTAGATTAACATTATTGACCCGTACACTTAGAAGCTAAGACGATATATTTTATGTTATGTGGGATTTTTTTTAATCACAGTTAAAAAATAGAATTGCCACATAATTCAAAAACTCTACTTCTGGGTGTATATACCCCCATGAATTGAAAACAAGGACTTGTACACATATTTATGCACCGTGTTCGTGGCAGCATTACTCACGATGGCCAAGAAGTGGAAGCAATCCAAGTGTCCACTGACAGGTGAATGAATAGAGAAAATGTGGTCTATACAACAAAATATTATTCAGCCTTTAAAGAATTTTGACAAACAGTACAGCATGCTTGGACCTTGAGGACATCGTGTTAAGTGAAATAAGCCAGCTACAAAGGCACAAAGAGTGTGTGTTTCCACTTATATAAGGTACCTAGAGAGGGGTCAAGTTCATAGAGATGAGACGGCCAGCAGAGTCATGGTTTCCAGGGTCAGAGGGAGGCGGACGTGGGGAGTTGGTGTTTGGCAGACGTGGAGCTTCGGTTCTGCAAGATGGAAAGCACTCTGGAGGCAAGTGGCGGTGAGGGCTGCTTGACAGTCTGAATGTACTGTTACCACTGAACTGGACACCCGAAAATGCTTAGGGTGATACATTTTATGCTATTTGTATGTTACCAAAATTTAAAAAGGTAACAAGGTAAAGAATATATCAGCGAGAATAAGTATATTTGTTGAAAGAGTTGTTACAGAATTCTACTCATTAAATGCCTGGAGACTAATAGACAGTGTGTATTTCCTCGTCTTACCTCTTGCGCTTTCTCGCTTTAAGGATCATTCCTTCCTCCCTGTTCCCTCATTTCTTTTTATGCCGTTCTGCCTCTGCCTTCTCTCTTATGTATGTGTGTACACAACTGTTTTCAAATAATTTTCAGTCATTAGAGCAATCACATTTTTCTTCATCTCACCTACAATTATCAGCGTCATCCCTCTGCAAAAAAACACATTTTGTGGTTTCCCTTACCAAGGAGTTAGGCAAACCCAAAAGCTGCCTCTTATAACACCTCATGACCCTCCTGGCCTTAGACCCTCAGGAGGAGTGGGGCGGACGGGGGGCAGTCTGGGAAGGACCACATTCCTTTCAGGGCCCCGCCGCCAATGCAGGATCTCAGAAAAGAGCTTGCATAGCGCCTTCAAGATGGGCAGTTCAGTGAACTGGGAACCTAGAGACCTGGCTTATCATTTCTAATTTATTTATCTGTACATTGGGAATAACACAGTTTCTTATCATTTGTAAAGAAAGTTTAAATATATGGCTTTGTGTTTTAAAGGCACAAAGTATGATATATGCCCATATATCAGTGATCTGGCTGATACTGAAGTATTTTACCATACTGACCCAAATATGCAAGATGGTTGGTGTTATCAGCCTAAAAATGTTTATTGCATATTTGTTAAATTTGCATTTTTGCTATATTTTGGTCCTAGCCACCTTGGTTATTATTTATCTTTGAAAGTGGTGAGGAGCTCTGTGGCCACGAACCGTAATCCTGTTCAGCACACCTGTTCGTGATGTCCGGGAAATGCTCTCGATTCTCGTCAAACGTTTCCCAGATTTTGGGATTGGACAAAAGTGACAGAGACTTCCATGTTCTCTTAAGGCTTTTTCCTGTGCTTTTATTGATTTAGGCTGTTGTTACTGAAATACGTAATGGTTTCTTCATAAATTAATTTGAATTTTATGTCAACTGCTTCAGTCATTTGCCCACAGTTATTTGGGACATACACTCAGAGGATTGTTTTCTACTTTGGGTTACGAATTATTTGGTCAACAGATTCTTTGGGAGTGAATGCTGTGCCAGGGTTCACAGCTGCACTTCCCAAGGTGCTGCTGGTGGCTCTTTTACTCAGTTCCATGTTCCAGGATGAGGCCCAGCATCACCCCACCCCCTTCTTATGCTCCAGCCTCAGAGGAAAACTTGGACTTCCTGGTGTTTCAAGACAAATCCACTGACTGTGGCCAACCCTAGATACATGAATAAGCTCATAGAAGAGTCTTCGAGCAGCCAGTTTTATATTCTTGGCCAATTGGAGAGCGTGGGCGGGGGTGGGGTGAAATTGGAGCTGTAGCGTGTTTAAGGTATAGCGGGTCCGCACACTTGTCTTACTGGGCTTACGACCTCCTCGGGAACAGGAGGGGCATAACTGCTTGTCAGGGTACCAATAAAACAGACACGGAGGGGGAGGTGAGCTCCTAGGAGACGTGGGCAGACCGCGACACCAGGCACCCTCAACCCACGCACCCTGGGCATTAACACCAGGAGGTGGGTGAGAGGCAGATTTACTAGAAAAAAGGGAACATGTAAACCTCATCAATTCAGCCCAACAAGAAATGCTTCCTCCTTCAAAAACTAAAATGTGCCCTGGCTAGTGTAGCTCAGTGGATTGAGCACGGGCCTGCAAAACAGAGGATCGCGGTCTGATTCCCAGTCAGGGCACATGCCTGGGTTGCAGGTCAGTTCCCAGCAGGGGACACATAAGAGGCAAACATACATTGATGTTTCTCTCCCTCTCTCCTTCCCTTCCCCTCTAAAGATAAATAAATAAAATCTTAAAAAAACAACAACAACTAAAATGCGTTTGTCGTCCAGAGCCCTTCTCATGAAAGTACTTATGTCAATACACCGACTGGGCACAAGTCAAAAAGTTTCTTTGAATGTATGTAACTGCTATTGTATTAAAGTTGTTCAAACTGTGGGTGACAGTTTTGTTTCAGCCAGTGCCACCCGCATTCCTTTCTCTCCAGGGCCATCTCCGAAACCAGACCAGCGTAGCTCAAGATTGCCGTCTCCCCTGACTGAAAGGCGGTTATGACCCTGCCTACTTTCCCCAGGCCTCTGAGATTAAGAAGAATTGATCTGATTTTTTCTTGTTCAACCTATGACTACATATCTACCACCAATAGAAGGTATTGATTTAAATATATTTCCCTGTAATATCTTTCAAAGAGTTTGTGTTTAAAACTCAAGATTGGCTTGCAAATTGATGATTTGCTTGCTTGTTTTTTCAAACTGTTTATCCCGAGAAGATCACACAGGGTTCTTCGGAGAAGACTTACAAACTGGACGTTGCCTCTTCACCAGAATGACATGAGCTAGGACACGAGGCCGGGCTGGCGGAGCACGGTCCCAGAGGGCGGAGAGCAAGGAGGCAGCGGTCACTAACCTGCAGGATCCCAGTTCCCTTCAGCGACAAAATGGGAGTGGGAGGTGGGGAAAATGTTTTTGTCTTGTTATATGTTTAAATAAATAGGACCCTTTTAAAAAGACATTAAGGTGTGTTGTCATTAAGAATCAGACACTAAGAAAAATAAAACTTAAAAGTTCCACTGACCAATCCAAGAATTAATGCAGTTACGCAGAAGAACAAGGACCATTTTTGGTCATTGGATAAAGCATTGCAAGATGTATAAATCATACCTACCTGTCCTTGACATCCAGCCCTTTGTTGGATGCTGGAATTTGAGTTTTATGAGGTGCCTATAATTAAAGTTTTTGGTTCAGTTTTTAAGGAAGTGAAAATTAAACACTTTAAAAGCCAACACCTTGCTTCTCAAGATGTAACCCCGGGCAGATTTTTATGGCTGCACTAGGCTTATAGTCACCGGCCGGCACTCTCCTAATTCTTCAACTGCTCCCAGCACTTCCCCTCTGTGGTGGGGCTGTGCTTCCTGCGGGGGCCGCAGGCGGAGACCTGCCTCCACCCGCCTCCCTGCCAACAGGTTGTGCACCTGGGGCTCAGTCCCGGGGGTGGACACAGGGCCCAGGACCGTGACGAAAGATGGGGGCTGACATAGATGGGGCTGAGGCCCGGCTCAGGTGCGAGCCAAATCACAAACTGAGGGGAGTTGGAATGGGAAACACAACCAGTGTGTCCGAAAGCACAGCTGGCTCTCGTCAAACCACAGCTACCTTCGCTGCCCTGAGCTCAGTGGTGGGGCTGGCTGGCTGGTGCAGGCTCAAGAGAATCTTCGGGAACATTGCAAGTCCGTTATTAAATGCAGCCGTTATCATTATGAAAATGAAATGATGTGAAAAACAAAGGTGGTAATACTCCAAACTGATCATCTCTTATTTGTTTCTCACTGCCCTTTACTATTCTCTGTGCCCTCCAGACCACCTGGGAATGTGGCACTGTGGACACTGTGTAAGGGTTCTCACTGGGCCTCACTTCCCAGCCCTGCATCAGTGACGTCATACCAGTAGATCGAAACTGACCACCGCACCGCGCCGAGGGTGCGAGGGTTTGCACCATAGAAATGAGCAAAATGTTACAAATCAAGGCTTGCTTTCTTGTTTTGTGGACTGTATGGAATAGACCTAAGAAAGTAACGGAGAAAATGCTAATGCATTTTAAACTTCAGTGTATGCAGGTAACTGTTACACTGTAAATAGTCGAAAAACGGAAAATGCATTCTTCCAGCGTCTGAAATGTTAGCTGATTTACAAAGCGTTCATATATATCATTAATAAATAACTGAAATTTGGATGTGGCCTGTGTTGCTTTATTTTTGTCTTACTCTCCAACAAAAGCATCAGCTAACATTTATGCAGGCACTACCCCTATTTATCAGTTGCAGCTGTGTCCTGGCCACACCCACGTGGACCCAAAGAAACTGACCACAGGCCTTCCGTGAGGACCAACTGGCTCTGTGGAATTCACAGTCGAGAGTGCTGCATTTTTTTATCTGTCAACTGTGTGTCGCACCTCTCCTACATCTGTAAGTGTGTAGCAAACCTACATAGAAGCACATTGCACACACACACACACACAAGTGCTCTTATCCCTGGTGCTGGTTGCTGACATGCACTGACACACCAGTGCACACACCAGTGCCGTGTGACTCCACACTTCCAGGCAGTGGCTCCCAAACCTTGCCTAACGGCAGCCCACTTTGACAAGCTACACACCTCCGGGCCTTCCTACCTCAATTAGGTTCCATGGGGCGCAAAACAGAGCTCCTCAAACACATTCAGCAGAACTAGGCACGTTTTAAATTCCGCAGGAGGGGCGTGGGTTCACCTTTGAACCTCAGTGTGTTTCTGTGTGAACATGTAGTTACTGGGGAAGTGCAGGCAGGTGCTGGGCTGATCCAACAACTCGCAACAAACTAAATGGACAAACCTAAGCCAACAGTCAGTCATAATTTAAAAACAAGAAAGCCAGCAGTTGTGAAAAGCATGACGGACTTGGGACAGCACTGATGACAAAGTGCTCCTTCCTCCCTAAGTGGCCCAAGCCAACCCTGCTCAGCAGTCAGACCTCCGGGACCTGAAGGGGAGCTTTCAGTATAGTCTAGTCCTGTGCTAAGTTTAGCTCGTAAACAGTAAATCGTGCCGACTCCTAAGGACTCGCTTCTTAGGTCACAAATAATTAGGCATTAGTTATCTATAAAAACAAAAGTGTCTGGAACTGCCTGTCATTTTTAGAACGGAAGGAAGGACCTGCTCAGCACAGGTGGGCTCTGTGTCCAGGTATGGCCACACAACACAGGCTCTTAGGAATTCTATGGTATCCCTAACGTTTCACACATAAATACCCCCTGCACCCAATTTGGCTCACACTTTGGGGTCCTGTGCTAAATAAGGTCCTTGCTGGTATTTAGGACAACCAGTATGGCATCTCTGTGAAAGCACAAGTCCTTTAGGTGATCAACCAGTCAGCGGGGCTGGGGCCATGTCAATCACAGAATTTCTGCAGTCAGCACGAGGCTGCACTTCCTCCAGGCACTGGAAGGGCTTCCCTTGCTCTTGGTCTCTACAGAGGCCCATCTCTGCCCCAGGCCTCTATCATCCGAACAAGGCCCAGCGGCTGGTTATCTCTGCTTGGGAAGTCCTGGGTCTGCTTCATGTGCATTTTAAAGAGCTTATCTTTCTGTTTATTTGTGTCTCCTTGATCGAAACAGCCTTGGCCAGGTGACAGACCAGCACCCGGAACTGGCCCAGCAGCCGGACCTCCTCAACTTTGGTTTAGAGTTGATTTTGGGGTTAAAGGTTACACTTCTCGAGAAAGGTAGTAAAACATTAATGACGAGTAAAGTTCCTTCTCTCTCGCCCATCAGGTAACTGGGTAATCCTGTTTGTTCTACAGAGTGAGCTGTGTTTGCTGAGGGTAATCTGAATTGAGCAGCACAGACAACCTCCTTGACTTCCTCCTGCCTCTGGGCTGCTGTGTGGGGTGGGTGTTACAAGGTGCTATCAGGCAGCCGGAAACAAGCCTTGTCATGACCGAGACCCACTCATAATCAAGTCCCCCAGTGGGGGGCAAGAGCTGCATATTTTGTGAGAATCACTGGGTTAGAAACGGAAGTACCTAAGACACTGGGAACCGCACAGACTCTCAGAGCCTGAACCTCGACTTCAAATGTACCACCTGACCCAAACACAGCAGCGTGCCGTGGCCCACAGTGGACTTGGAAGCTGGGGAGTCCGACCGACTTTCATCACTGGAGACTCTGATTTTATTCCCCTCTCTGGCCCCCAGAGCCCTGGATGACCTCGGCCTATGCTTCCGAGTCTACACCTAGAACGTGATGTACTTCTTTGTTCACTGCCTTCCTTCTACTGAAATAGGGACTCCGTGAACTTGGGGCTTTGGCCTGTGTTGTGCATCGCTGTCTTTCCAGGGCTTAGAGCAGAGACTGGCCCAGAGGAGGCAGTCCGTAGCTGTGAAACAAACAAATGAATCCTGTGTCACACTTTTTTCTGTGGCCTCTGTGGCACTTACCACTTCCCTAGGGAGACGTGGGTGTTACATGGCACATGTGGAGCCACGAGGCAAGTGGGTAAGACCAGCAGAGCCGGGAGCTGAACCACAGGCAAGGCCAGCACGCTGTGGCAGGAAGTCAGCGGGCTCAGGGCCCATGTGGGCCAAGGGCTGAGGTTGGGCAGGCGCCTCTGTGTCTGCTGGGCAAAGGTCAGATTGGCATGGACGGTGGGGGTGGGGAGTGAGTGTGGAGGATGTGGGCATGGGGAAAACTACTTGTTTTAAAAATCTGACTGAATTCTGTCTTAGTTGACTTCAAAGGTGTGGCCAAAGCCATGTGTAGCAGATTCTCCCCCAGTGGGGGTTAGGGATATTCCTCAGTGTCTGGAAAATGTCAACTTATCCTGTGGTCCTGGGTCTAAACTTTGCTAAACACAGTCCAGAGGTCTCCTCCTTTCAGCTTGGGGCAGGAAGCTGAGGAGAGGCCCAAATCAGAGGGGAGCATCTGGTGCCTCCTGACCATTTTCTGGGTAGTGAGAAAAACCCTCATCAGTCACCACATTTCCTAAAAAGTCTCTTGCAATAGGTGCCCAGGACAAGAGCACCCCTGAGCTTAGGTGGGAGGTGACCTGCTCACTTGAGGGCTGAAGGTAGTAAACCAGCCCCAGCGGAGGTGACTTGATGAAGCTCTCTGTTAGTGTGCAGGCTGCTTAGAACAGTCCTGAAGATGCAGTCGATGCCGGGGCTTCGACCGCCAGGTGCTCAGGTGCAGGTGCTCGGCAATCCCCACTCAAGTCTGTCCTATGTGCCCCCAGGTGGGGGTGGGGTCCGCTCAATGTGCTTCCCAGACAGCCGTGTGTGGCTGCTGTTTACAAGGTGAGAAAAGGCTCCCCTCACTGAGCAAAGAGAGGGGTGCATACGTCCTACGGGATACAAGGGGGTGCTCCAGGCCTGTGTCGTCCCCGACGGGCCAGGGTCCTGCCTCACAGATGACGTCACCGCACAGCCCTGGCAGCAGTGGGAAGCCCTCCGACCAAACTCACTTTCCAACGGTACAAAATCCAAACCACCTCATGGAAGCACATAATAAATCTCTCAGGATTCTGATTCCCCAATTGGGCTGTTTACTTTAATCAAATCACAAACCAATGGATCAAATTTGGATTTGATTCTGTGCTTGTAAAGATAACCAAGAAGACAACATAAGTTGCGGTCCATCAAACTCTTCTCAGACAACGGCTGGTATTACCATTCGCCAATTACATTTTTATCAGGCAGTTAAGTTAATTACCTGCGGTAAATGTGTTCATGGGACACGCGGAGATGGCTGTCAACATTTGCTGGCTGCTTTAAAGTGCTGCCCGAGGACCAGGGGAATCAAGACACAGAGTATGCAGGTGTGGTTACACCTGTAGCTTCATATAAAAAGCTCAACTGAAACCTGTGCCTCTTTTTTCCACCACAAGATGGCTCTGCACGGTTTCTTCTCAGAAGCAAGGTGGGATCCAGGGCAAATCTGTGTTTGTGAAGCACCACAAGCCTGGGCAAGGCGCCATCAGAGCCAGGTGGTCCGTTTGAAACATGGACTTGAGGCCCCCTTCCTTGCGGACTGAAAGCCTCAGTGCCTCCAGCCACCCTCCGTGCCAGGTGACCGCAGCCTCTGGTGCCTGCCCCCTGCCAGGGCGGCGCCTGCTTCATTCACGGAGGAAAACTACGTGCTGACTCAGTGTCATTTCCACGCTGTGTCAGTCTCCAGATGAGGGTGCCTTCCCTGCTTGAAATTCTCCCCTACATGCACCAGTGGCAAATCTTCACATGGTGTTTAATACACAGCTTATTCCCTTTGGCTTTTTGTATTCGTAACCCCTTTACCAACTCCCCAAACTGGTGTAATTCAACATTTGGTGTGGCTCAGTGGTTGAGTGCCAGCCTGCAAATCAAAGGGTCTCGGGTTCAACTCCCAGTCAGGGCACATGCCTAGGTTTCAGGCCTGGTTCCCACAACCTGTAGGGGGCACATGAGAGGCAACTACACCTGGATGTTTCTCTCCCTCTCTTTCTTCCTTCCCCTCCCTAAAAACAAATAAAGTGTTTTTTTAAAAAAAACAAAACTTGCTCTCCATTAGGAATGTGAGACACATTCACATTTCTTCCCCCACCATTCCTAGGCAGTACCAGCTGAAGTAAATCCCTGTTTTTAGGAAAATTGTGGCTTTATCTCATTATCTCCAAAGCGTTTTTTTCTACCAGACTAAAAGCCTACAGAGTAGTTCCACTGCCTTTGACTGTTCTGAGTGCTTACCATATACTGACTCACTTAATTCTCTCTTCCACTTGACTCTGCTAAATCGGTTGTTATCCAAATTCCTGCTTTCTAAAACCCAAACTTTTGTTCGAATACAGTTTGAACAAGTTGTCTCTTGCTTTTTTGTCCTTCTGGGATAATATGCTTTTTGGGAACACCTCCTTTCTGTCATTTTATCAGGGTTTCAGAAGGAAGCAGTCACTACTCGTGTTCAAGTCACCAACTCAATACGCGCCCTGACGGGAGCGCTTCGCACAGAATATCTCATTCGCTCATCCCCATAGCCTTTTCCCGTATCCCCATCTTTCAGAGGAGGGAATGGAGGTGCAGGAGAATCAACCACACAGCTGGGAGGTGCCTAAGAATCCAGTCCCTGATCCCCTCTCTTTGTCACCCGCCAGGCCACGTCACCCCCTCCTGTGCCTGGGCCCACTTCTTCCTTCTTTTCCCTTTTTATCTTGGTGGGGCATCCCATAGCTTCCCGAGAAAGAGTACAGGGAAGTAAAATTGGGGGGAACTTGTACAGCTAAAAATATTTTATGTCTATCGTCCTACTTAATTGATTGTTTGGCTGAATATGGAATTCTAAGTGTAAAATATTTTCCCTCAGGATTTTAACCCCATGGCTAAAATAAAGATTCGCAAGAAGGAAAGAGAAATCACAGTTTATCACACGGAGCAGATGTTAATAGCATTGATATAACTATGTTAGTAAAAACATGGAAGCCTGGCTTAACTAAAATATGGCATAGTCCCTCTTGCTCTTTGCATGTATAATGAGTCGATTGAGCGCATAGACTCCGAAGCCAGAATGCCTGGGGCGAACCTGCACCACCTTCACCTCCCCCTCGCACACTTATAAACTGTGTGATGGGGCCACAGGCTTTACCTCTCTGACTCAGTTTCCTTATCTGTAAAATGGGGGCATAAGAGAACCCAGGATTTGGGGGAGTAATACATAAATTAATACACGTGAAATGCTTACAGTAATGCCTGCTGTGTAGTCAGTTCCATATAAGAGTAACCTAGTATTGTTATTTTTTCAAAATTTAGGTGAATGGAATGAGAAGTGTGTGTGTGTCTTAATCTTCATCTTCCACAGGGGCAAATCGATAAAAAATGCCTAACATGAAAAAATCAGAAGCAACACTGTTATTTAGAGAGGTAAAGGAACATACTGAAAAATAAAAGCAAAGATGAATGTACAGTGGTTGCTTCTGGAGAATAGGAAACTGGGAGGAGCCAGGATGGGGGCGGGGGTGGGCAGAGGCAGGCTGTTTTTCATAATAAGCCTTATAAAGTGATGTGACTCCTATTTCCTGGGAAGTGACCATGAGACAAGGAGTTGGGTTCAGGATCTATCAAGTGCTCCTAGAGGAAAAAGTGGAGGCGGGGGGAGCTGGCCAGGGCAGGAGAGGCGCGGCCTGGGCTAAGGGTCTGGTGCTTCCCACCCACAGGTGGAGGAGGCTTCCTGCAGCCCCAGGATGTGCATCTGGGGACAGTCCTGGGTGCTGGCACCTGGAAGGCAGGCATAGGCCTCAGACGTGTGAAGAAATATGGGTGGTGGCCTTTAAAGAGTTAATGGTCCTAGAAATATAGTTCAAAACTCTCCAGTGTGTGTCTCCAGCACTTGCCCCATTGTGTCCACCTGTCTCGGCTGCTCCGCATCTTAGTCATGGGGTTGCTCTCACCCTGGAACCTTGCTTTGTAAAAAGCTTCAATAAATATTTTGGGTGAGTGGATGTTGCAGAGAACATGTTAAGTTTCCGTGTTTCCACTCTGTGCTGCGAGGTGAGCAGAACGAGTGACTTTCCAGCCTCAAGAAGCAGGCAGGTTTCATTCTAAAATGTAGTTGGTAAATAAACCCCTCCACATGCTTGTAAAGGGACTCCTCAGTAGGGCTGTGTGGAACCCACAGATATGGGGACAAGAAGGGTCATTGAGGGTCTGAGCAGTAGGGACTAATGCACAGGCGTGTGGCTGTTAGTGAATGGGGAATGTCCTGTGCAAGGACACGGATGCCTTACCTGTGAGGAGGAAGAATAATGCCTTCCTTATACACTTAATGGGAGGATGACATGAGATGGCGCCTTTAAAGTACTTCCTATAGAAGTTGGCCAAGAATAGACCTAAAATAATTCGGAGAAAAGGTGTGTGTGTGTGTGTGTGTGTGTGTGTGTGACGTATTTCAAAGCCATTCATAGGATACAGGATACATGTGATGCATGAAAGAAATTATAAAAACTCATTGGCATGCCAGAAAGCGATCATTAAATCTTCTGTTCAAGCCAAACATTAGTATTTCATGTGACATGTTATCTGCGCCGGTAAATGTTTTACCAAGAGAAATGCTATGAAAATGTCCACTATTAATTCTGCTGCTTCATAGCAGTGGTGGAAAAGGTACTAATTCAGTCAAGAAATATGTACTGGCACCCGCCGTGTGGCAGAACCTGTGCGAGGTGATGGGGCCATAGCGGTGACTAGCAGGCAGACAGCCCACCCCTCGGCGCTTGCCAAGGGCTGCTGGGGAAGGCTGGTAAGACAACTGTGGTAAAGCGTGAGAAGTGCTGTGAGGAGGGAAATGCAGAGAACTGCGAGGTGCGCAGCTGGCTGCTCGGCCAGCAGGAATGTGCCTGTCAAAGCTCTTGGAGGAATTTGCCCCTAAGCTGCCACCTGAGGAGTTGACATTGGCTGCTTGTGAGGAACAGCAGGGTGTGAGAAGGAGAGGGTGATGCCAGCCAGGTGGAGAGGATGTGGGAGGCCTGAAGGGACGTCAGAGATGGCAGGTGTGAGCCGTGAGAAGGCTCAGAACCGGGAAGGCAGGCTGGAGGTAATGCTGGCCCCTTTGAGGTCTTGCAAGGGCACCTGTAAGGAGTTGGGGTTTTATCCTAAAGGCTACGGGACATCCCTGAAATCCCTGCCTTTGGGAAGGAGCCCTCAGCCATAGTCTGGAGAAAGGATCTGGGGGCGTAAGCCTGGTTGCAGCATGCACCTGAGGATCAGGTGAGATGCTGGCACACTGGATCAAGATGGCGGCGGGGGAGCTGAAGAGGGGCAGGTGGATCCTACCCCTAAAGTAAAGCAAGAAGCCACCCGTAGAAGGGGCAAGGACTCCCTGGAGATGCCTGCTTACCTCTTTCAGGGGCACCTTTGGTGGCTGGCAGAGGAAATGATGCAACACAAAAGTCCTGGCTGGCTGTGGTTAGCAAGAGTGCATTCCAGCATCTGACCTCATGGGTAACCGCAGAGAAATTAGGCCCTGCTCACTAGATGGAATCTGGCTATTTCAGAATGAAATGGCTTTGAAGTGGATGTGAGCGATTAAGTGTAGGTCTGTGGCAGTACTCTGGGGCCATTACAACCACAGGAAAATGTGACAATCACCCCTCAGCAAGGGGAGGGCTACTTAGAGCAGCCAGGCTGGAAACGCACAATGAGCAAAAAACCAAGAAGAAAAATGGTAGTGGGACTGAGCACCATCCACTGGATAGTTCCAAAGGTCCACGTCGGGGACATTCAAAGAACAAATGCCGAGAGGGTGAGAAATCTGTCAACAGTACAGCTGGGAGCAAGGACAGAGATATGGGTCACAGCATGGGGGACCTCTCCTGACTGAGCAATGAGACAGTGGCTCTCGGAGGCTCCCTGAGGGATGCCTGTGTGGGTTTTATTGAGAATGTGGCTGAGGGCTGGAACCTCTGTTGCTCCATCCTGAGACTAAGCAGAGCGAACCTTTCTTAATGTGGCCTTCCCACCTCCTTCAGGCAGGACAAGACCAATGCAACAGTGCTCATTCATTCGCTTTTCGTTTGAGCCGATATTTGAGAACTTAGCGTCAGGAACAGTTTACAGATGTGCAGCCCCTCGTGGTTGGTGAAGGGGTCTGCACAGGTCACGGTAACCATGGTGACCAGAGCTGACATCCCCTGAGCCATTCCCCTGAGTCACCCATTTTGCTGTGTGTTTTACATATGTTTTCTTGTTTAATTCTCACAACCTGTGAGGTAGGTACTATTGTCCTCAGCTGACCCATGAAGAAAGGGAAGCATGGAGAGGTTAATAGCAGAGTTCTTACGTGATGCCCACAGCAACGCTGAGTCTCCTTTGGTTTATAAATGAGGCAAAGCTGGTTGGGAAGAGTTGCCCAAAGTTATACTCAAGTAGTTAGTGGCAATCGGGGCCCAATCCAAAGGCCTTTCTACTGCACGGCCACAAAAGAGGAGAACATGGCTCTTCTTTAAGTTACAGGTATGTTTCATAGATGATGTCCTGGTTCCCTGCCAAGCCACAGGGACAATGGCCTCAGCTGACCACCTGGGCTGTACTGGATCCATCTGGGAGAAGTAAACCTGGGAAGATTAAAAGTGGAATTAAAGGAACACACTGAAGTTCTTCCAGGACAGTCCACATCAAGCTATCGTGCCCAGTCGTCACCGTAACTACACTCATTCTGGCCACACTGTGAATCTGATTTTGGTTAAAAGCAGCTTGTGTAATGGCTGGATGCTGAGTCAGAGGCCCTCTCCTCTCAGAACTCTTTGTGTTCACATATTCTCTCCTTAGTCTGAGGTCAAGGTCACGGGGTCAGGAGTTTCTTTGCGTAATGAAAGACTTTGGCTCTTTGTACTGGTTATACTGTATACCAAATTACCAGACTTGGTGGCTTAAACCAACACACATTTATCATCTTATAATTTCTGTGGATCAGAAATCTGGGCACAGCTCAACTGGCTTCTTTGCTTCAGAGTCTCTCCCAGGCTGCAGTGAAGGAGACAGTCAGCAAGGGCTGGGGTATGATCTGAAGGCTCCAGGAAAGAAGAATCTGCTTCTAAGCCACATAGTTGTTGGCAGGATTCAGTTCCTATTCAGAAGCATCAACAAAGAGAGTGTGTCCATTAGCTATTGCTATATAATTGCTGCAAAATAAAGCATCCCACAATTCAGTGGCTTCCTATTGTTTATGGTCATGGATATGTGGATTGGCTGAATGTCAGATGGTGGCAGGCTGATCTGTGCTGGGCTTTCCTGGGGTGACTCGGCTTTTCTTCATGTCTGTCTTCTTCAGGGGACAAGCTAAAGCAGAAATGTCCTCCCTGTGGCGGTGGCAGAGGCATAAGAGAGCAACACACAAGTTCTCTGGAGGCCTCGGTGTGCTGTCACATCCAACTTACAGGGCCAAAGCAAGTCACACAGCTGAGCTTAGAGACAAGGAGAGAGAAAATATCTCCAGCCTTCTTTATGGGAGGAAAGAAGTCACATGGAAAAAGGCGGGTGCGAAGCTGAGGTAGGTAGACACAATCTTCTAGCTAGAACAGGCGTACCAGAGTTCTGTCTAGGTTAACTCACAAGTCGCACAGTCTTATCCCTTCTGGGATGAAGCTGTTTGGGCTCGGGGAAGAACCTGAATCCCAAGCGGGCCAAAGACTTTTTCGGGAGTCAGTAGCCATGGGATGTTAAGGAGCCAGAAAATATAAGATCCAGGCTGCTTGGGTTGAGCCAAAACTCTTAGAAAACCACAGTCACAGGGGCAGAAACTCTGAGTCTTAGAGAAGACAGGCAGGGATGATCAGACTGTGAGGGCCTGGGGGTGGGGGGAAGAGGAGACAGAGAGGGATGAGAAGTGGGCAGAAAGAGCTCAAACATCTTTGCAGGTGTTTAACTTATAAGGAAGAGACCACGATCAGCTTCTTGACTGCATTTAATTACAAAAATTAACATGTATTGTTGGGCAACTTCATTTTTAAATGATGGTATTGTCCTTTTGTTCCCACACACAGCCACAAAAATATTCTTTACATTTAGAAAGAAGGAAAAGGAGTACTTTAGCTAAGCTTCCTGATATTTGCATATTGTCATCCTATGGAGAGCTGCACAGAAGGCATTAATGGACATATAACAACAATGAGATAACACTTTTGATTATAAAAACCATATTCTTCCTATGAATCAAATCCATATTATATGTACATATGGATATATACAAATAATATATATGACATTTTAAATAGAGATAAATTCTGAGATTGTGTCACTGTAATGAAGCATAAAAATTGGGTTCTCCTGAAAAAATCCAGCTCCAATCATTTACCATGTAAGACAACATCTAATTGTTTTGGAATAATTAAAAGCTATGAGAAACACCTCCCTACTCGTCCTTTCATTTTCAAGGTATCCTTATTCATTGGTCATTCTGTTAACATTTGACACCACTGATAATCCTCCTTTTGAGAATCTTTTTCTTTGGATTTTCTGCACCCTATTACCTCTGGTATGTCTTGGACAATTCTTCCCTTGAATACAGATTTTCTCCTTCCCCAGAGGGATTCCCAATGATCCTGGGTTGGAGGGTCAGGAACCACACCCTGGGAAGAATGTGCTTATGTATGGGGCCTCTTCCAACTGTCCCAATGATTGTGAAGGGACACTGGCATTCAATGAGAGAAAGGTAGAAGGAGGGGATACACAGAACAGTTCCAAATGACAAAGACTCGTTAAAAAAAATAACAATAAAGATGAGGAGACTGAGGCTCAGGAATGGATATGATGTAAGTATCCAGGTCAGGACCGAGGCTCTTGTTCTCTGCAGAAGCCCGTTCACCATATGCAGACAAGGGCTTGTTTAATGATTTGCGATGACGTAGGCCGGGAAACAGATGTACGTGGCAGAACATCAGACCATCATCCATCATGTCATTCTCATCCAAGGACATCCTTTAAACATGTGGCTTCATAAGACACATACAGTATTCATTCAAGACTCTAAACAGTGTTTTTAAATGTCCATGTCTGTCAAATCACCTGCAGATCTTTCTGACTTACATAGGCCTGCGGTTGGGATATCTAATGATGTTGCTGGTCCACAGGGCACACTAGAGCAGCAAAACCTTAAGGAAGTGGTTCCCAAACTTTTCTTGGCATTGGAGTCACCTGGGGAGTTTCCAAACTACTGACTCCTGTTTCCCACACACAGAATTTGTGATTTAATTGGTCCAAGGTATGTTCTGAGCTTAAGAGTTTTAAAAGATCTCCATGCCATGCTCATCTGCAGCTAAGTGTAGGAAGCACTGTTCTGGGTGGGGCTTGAGGAAGACGTATGTAGATCGCGCGCAAGGACATGAATCCATAAAGAAGACAAACTGATAATGCGATAAGAACAGGATAGCTTAAATTTTGCAAGGTTAGTACTTTAAATAGGTTGGTGGTGGATGGGAAACGTCACGTTTTATTAGTGTCTCGGGATCTGTTTGAGGCCCAAGGCTCTTTTTGCTGTGAAGGAGGTAGCCAAAGCCCCTCAACCAGAGAGGGAGGGACGTGGAGGTGGGGTAGGAGGGGCGGTGGTGTCTTAGTCCTAGGGCCTAGGAGCATGCGCAAACGCGGCGCCGAAGGGGCGTGGCCTGCTGTCCGCGCGCAGGCGCACCAGTTCCGGCCCTTGGGGGTCGAGGGGAAAGGTCGAAGTCCCGGAAGTACGGTGTTGGGTCAATCCAAAGAGGAGGGCTGGTGTTCCTTGTACGCGGCTCGGCACGTGGCCTGGCGCCTGGCCCTGGCAGCCCTGGAGTCGCCGGGCTCAGTCGCCGAGGCGGTATCGTCCCTGACCGTTGCCGACCCGTTCGTCAGAGCAGGCAGGAGCCCCGCCCCGCAGCTCCCAGTGCATCCTAGGAGGTTCATCTGCTCCTTCCCGAACTGCAGCGCCAATTACAACAAGGCCTGGAAGTTAGATGCTCACCTGTGCAAGCACACGGGGGAGGTAAAGAGCCTGAAGGCGTGGACACGCACGGCCCTGGAGACTAGGCCCTGGGACTAGTGGTGGTTGAGCTGACTGTGTGCTCCGCCCGGGAGTCCTGGGAACAGCACGTGGGTGCGCGGGGTCTTGTGCCTGGCTTTGCAAAACACGTTCACCTGTGTACCGTGGGCTACCCTAGTGAACCAGCCACGGTTAGTGAACCATGCCTTAGGTTAGGAAAGGAGCTGAGAAGGTAGATGAGCAGCTGTTGAACCGAGGTATCCTTGCCCACGGGTTCAGAGTTTGTGGAGCGGCCTTTCCCTTTTCTTTCGTCTTGAGTCTTGGCCAATCACTACCTCCAGGTAATCTGTAAATAGGTGCAAAATTGCAAGTCTTTATTCCAGCACCTCCAGCGTGAAGCACCTCTCTCCCAGAGCTTGTGTGGGATGACTTATAGTACTGGTTTTGCAAGCAACATGCATTCATTCCTTCGAAACTCAGTATCATTTCTGCCTTGGAGAGAGAGTGAGCAGTGAACAAAACAGGCGAGACCTCTGTTGCCTTTGCACAAGGCAAGCATCTTGTGCCTTAAGCAGGACGATAGAGAAAGGAATGGGTAGGAGTGAGACATAGTAAATCCAGGAATGCCTGTCGTGGCCTGAATGAGAAGGAAAGGATCCAGCCATGCAGCTATTTGAGGGGAAATCTGGGCAGAGGGAACTGCAGAGAGAGCCTGTGGGCCTTTGGGGGGCGGGGGGGGGCAAACTAGTTTTATTGGGTGGGACCCATAAAAAAGAAGCTCTGAGAAGCAGGTCTGGTGGGATCATTTGTAGGCCAGGGTACAAATGAGTTTGGAGTGTGGGTTTTACTTTGAGAGAAGACAGCTGAGGGAAGGGAGGCTCATGGAGGCCAAGGAATCTGCCCAATTTCCTACTTTTGGGAGGAGACTGGCTTCACACTGCTTCAGAGAAAGACTCGTAATTTATTTAAGTTAGACATGCACAGTTGGTGCCTTTGCCACTAACACCTACCTAACTCGGAAGTCACTCCTCCGTGTGGCCTTAATGACACCCATTCTCCTCCACCTCTCCAGCATTTAAAGGCTGACCATTTCCTTTTTGGGACCTTCAGCTCTTTTCCTCTTCCTCATTGGCCCCTTTCACTGATTTATCTTCTGCCCTCTACTTTTTCCCTCTTCTCTTGGCAAGCCTACCCGATGACTGGGTTCACTTACACCAGGACCTTTTGCCTCCTGTCTTTCCTTTTTTTACCCCCTATCCCCCAAATTCTGAGCCCTGTAACCAGTATGTCCAAATTAGTGCTTACCTTTAATTTTAGACATGCATATTGTGTTTTGGCTATTGGCACTACCAGCTTCCTTCATATGGGCTAGAAAACACGAAGGCACCTTTGTTCGAATCCTCATATTAATTTGACAAATGTTGATTGAGCCTACTCCTCGACAGGAGCTGTGCAAAGTCTGTGGATCTGCCCCTAGTAATACAGCTCATCTGTCTTCCTCTCCGTTTGCTTTGCCACCAGTACTGTCATTTGAGGGTTGTTGTCTCCCTACTGGACTGTCATGGTTCATTTTTCATATTAAATACACAAAACTGGTTATTTTGAGGATGTGTTTTGGCTTTTCCTGTGATTCAGGATGGAGTCCCCTCCTCTCAACCACTAGGTGCCGAAGGATGGTTGCAGTTAGGGCTATGAGCTTTGCTTTGCCCTGGCACCTGTGAACTTTTTCAGGTGTGACACGTTTTGCTGTAGCTGTGCCAGGCATTCTCTCAGCACAGACACTTAGCTTGTTCAGGATGCGGCTGAACCTGCACATTCTTCTGTAGGCTTTGGATGGACACACACATGCTGTGGTAGTGATGTGTACATAGGCCATGTGAATGGGCAAGTAATGTTTAAGATGGGGGTTGCACTTGAAGCCAGGTATCAGGTTAGGAGCAGATTAACCAACTGTGAAGGCTGCCCGCGTATTGCATATGCTATTCACACAGCAAAGTGTGAATAGCAGTGACTTTATTGAGAAGTTGTGGCATTGATGTGTACCTTCATGCAGGACTACCTTGTCTGGCCTCAGTGTAGCCGGTGTGCAACTTAGTGGAAACCATCTCGAGACAGAGCCCATGGCCTTGCCTGCTAGACATTTGAGGCCTTTAAATAATATCAGAATTACTAACGTGGGCAGAATTGACATGTTTTTTTCTTTCCTTCCTGCTAGAGACCGTTCGTTTGTGCCCACGAAGGGTGTGGCAAAGCCTTTGTCAGAGACTACCACCTGAGCCGGCATGCCCTGCTTCACACCGGAGAAAAGCCCTTTGCGTAAGTTAGAGAGCTGGGATTCGGCCTCTGGAATGGTTGGGTGGCACACTGACCTGGTAAGAAAGCGGATTGATTGTTATCTCAGGACCAAGAGAATATGGAGTTTCATTTGCATCTCCTAATACTTAAGGAATAAGTTGCTCTGTAGTTCTTTTGCATTTTCATTCTCTCATCTCCTTTTGAAGTATGCACTAAGTGGAAAATCAGCCTTGAAACAAACACTGTTTAGACCAGGTGAAAATGATTCTTTGGCAGGTTCTTGGCTTCCCATTGTCAGGGTCTTTCTGGACTGATAAGCTGCTGGGATAAGAGATAGAAGCAGAAAGAAACTTGAGCTTGTTTTGTGTGTGTTTAATCCTCACCTGAGGACATTTTTTCATTGCTTTTAGAAAGAAAGGAAGGTGGAGAGATAGAAATAATGATTGATAGTTGCCTTCTCCTAGGGACCCTCACCAGGATCGAACCCGAAACCTGGGTATGAGCCCTGAGTGGCAATCGAACCCATGACCTTTCAGTGTACGGGACGGCACTCCAACCAACTGAGCCATACTGGCCAGGGCAGAAGTTGAACTTTTAACAGTTTATCTTGTATTTCTTTGGACTAAACCCCTGCACCTCTACCACACCAATTTTAATATTCTTCTTAGAGTTACTGTTTATTTATCTGAAAGGGTGGAGATACAGCTTTTCTTTTAAATCCACTACTTTAAAACACAGTGGACCTTAGATTGAGGATACATGAGAACCACCTGGAGACTCGGTATACAGCTTGCTGGACCCCGCTCCCAGAGCGGCTCGTTCATTAGGCCGTGGGTGGGGCTGGGAACTTGCACTTGTAGCAGCTCCTGGGAGATGTCGATGCTGCTGGTCAGGCATCCACACTTAGGACCACTAAACAGAATGTTCCAGGGAAACGCTGAGTTTTCCTTGGGGAAAAAAATAAATAAATCTAGTAGATGTCCAGAGCTTTGTGCAGAAGATCATATCAGGAAATAGCTATATGGCAGGTTTTGCGGGTGTTAGGATTTAAGATTGTAAGTTTGTCTGTGAGACAGTTCTGTGAGCAGTAGTAGGTTTTCTGGTGGCCTGGGTTGATTTCTGTTAGTTTTAAGCTGATGAATGTGAAGGGTCCCCTGTTTCCCTAAGGTTCCCTCAGTCTGAAGAAGGTGAGCTGTTGACACAGGACAGTCTTCATGGTTGTGTTCCCTGTGGAAGGCCGTGTCCTCTCCCTCTGACCAGCGTACCAGCCAGAGGGAGGGGGGCAAAGGACTGAGGACGGCAGATGCCTGTTTCACTCCCTGTTCAAGCATGCAGTGTGTCCTCAAGGTCCATGGCCCTAAGTGAAGCTTAATTTATTTCAAAATACAGTTCAGCTACACCAGCAAAGTGTAACCAAAGTAATCTGGGAAATGGGGCAGGAGTAAATTCTTTGACCTAGAAGTTTCACTTTGGGAAATTTATTCTACATATACAGTTGCTCCTATACCAAAAGGATTGTGTTACTACTAATAGTAACAAAGCATTGGAATCAACCCACGTGCCCATCAGGAGGATTAAAGTGGGTCACCATAGTGGAATACTATACAGCCTTAAAAATGAATGCAGGTGATCTCTGTGAAATGAAGAAAATCTCCAAGGCACATTAAGTAAAAAAACCCAATGTTCAGACGTGTGTATAAAGGCTAGTTTTTGTGTATACAATGGGAGGGGGTACAGAGGAAGAACATATATTTATATTTGCTTGTGTATATAGAAGAAGCCCTAAAAGTCCCATAAAACTAAAAATTTCATCATCTGTCTTGGTAGTGGTGGAAGCCCTGGGTGGGTAGGGGCAGAGGCGGAAGGAAACATTCATTCGAGTCCCTTTTTATGCTTTTTTGTTTCTGAACTAAGTTACTGTACACTATTTAAAAATAACAGAGAAAATGGGTCTGGGTACAGATGCACAGGATGAATGAGGAAAGTTCATTTCCACTGGAACAAGGTGATGTCTTCCAGGTCGTCTCTAGCCCAGACCCCTCTCTCTTTAGCTCCAGATTCCCATAGCCAGCTGCTGGCTGGTCAGCGTTACCCAGACGTCTCTGTGGCGTCTTAAATTCGCTGAAGTCCAGTCTGAGCTTGGCCTTCTCTTTGGTCTTCTCCCCCCTTGTTCCTGTCAGGCGGCATCCCTGTCTGTCTGGTGACCCGCAGCAAAGATAAGGCAACTTTCCTGGATGCCTTGGTCTCCTCTCCTCCCTGGCACACAGGTCGTCTGGTCCTGTTCCTGGTCCCTCAGCTCTGTCTCTCCTGCTCCAGCTGCCACTGTCTTTTTTCAGGCCCTACCCTGCCACTGGAATGGCTGTTTTCTTTGTCTCCGCACTGGCCCTCTCCCACATTATTCTCCAGGTTGGTTTCCTACTTAAGACAGTGCAGTGGTTTTTAAGCATCATTTAACATAATGAAGTTCAGCTTCTTAGCATGTTATATAAATGACCCTTGTGATTCGGCCTTTCGTTTGTTTATCTTGACGCATTTGTTTGAATTTCAGATGTGAAATTGTGGTATAGTTATGCTTAACTGACCTGCAGCCTCTCCCTGCTCACCCCTGCTAAGTCTGCCGGGGTCTTCAGTGCCCCCATGCCTGCTGTTTGGCTCCTCTCAGGACTTTTGTTGGCTCTGTCCTCCCCCACACGTGTGTCAGGTTAGACGCTTGTGTCTAGATTAGAGTCAAGAGGGACAGAAAAACCCAGCCCTATAGAGGTAGTCTCTTTCTCTTACATAACTGAAACGCGTAATCAAATAGTCAAGGGCCACTCCATAATCAGGATCTGAGCTCCTTTCAGCTTATCTTGGCCATCCTCATCCTGGGGCTTTAACGTCATGGTCCAACATGCCTGTTGGAACTCTAAGCTGTCACATAAGTAGCCACCAGGACGGAAGAAAGTGCAAAAGAGATACTTTTCAGATACTTTGTGGGACGTAAGTGATATGGACCAGACCTTCACCATTTGTGTTTGTAATTGCAAGGGAGGCTGGAAAAAGCTCTCTTTATGTTGGCCGTGTACCCAGCGGAAACGCAGCATTCTGTTCCTGAGGCCTGAGGTCAAGAACACCTCTTGGTCCGGCCAGTGGGACTCAGTCGCTTGGAGCATAGTCCTGAAGACCAGGAGGTCGTCAGTTTGATTCCTGGTCAGGACACATATTTAGGTTGCAGGTTCAGTCCCCAGTTGGGGTGCCTGCGGGAGGCAGCTGATCGATAGTTCCCTCATGTCCATGTTTCTCTCCCTTCCTTCCTGTCTCTCCCTTCCTGTCTCTCCCTTCCTGTCTCTCCCTTCCTGTCTCTCCCTTCCTGTCTCTCTCTCCCTTCCTGTCTCTCTCTCCCTTCCTGTCTCTCTCTTCCTTCCTGTCTCTCTCTTCCTTCCTGTCTCTCTCTTCCTTCCTGTCTCTCTCTCCCTCCCTGTCTCTCTCTCCCTCCCTGTCTCTCTCTCTGTGCCTCTCACCCTCTCTCTCTGGAATCAATAAATATATATTTTAAAAAGTTTTAAGGAACCCTTTGGAACTTCCAGGGCTTTCTGCCACAGTGCCCTCCAGAGTTCCCCTCTTGTGTGTTTCCAGGGGGCTTCTGGGCACAGCTCCTACAGTCAGTGTGCAGTTAGTCTCCGCCTCCCTCCACCGGACCCTGCGGATGGCACGGCTCCCCTGGGGGTATTTATTACTCAGCGTTTACCAGGGGATGGCGGCTAAGATGGGGGCATGTAGAGGAAGTCCTGCCTCACCCATTAGGCTGAGAAAAACTCACCACAGACACAGCACACGTGTTCACAACACAGTTTCCCGAAGAATCTAGGTAATTCAAGGCCCTGATGTAGAAATGCTTGTTAAGAAAACTTGACCGGCTTGATGATATGCCAAAGAGCAGAATGGTTTACGGTTCTGTAAAACCAGTTTGTTTTTTTGAAAGGCAGTTTATAGTGACATTTCAAGCAAAATTCTAGTTATCAGATTCTAAGCTGAGAACAGTTTAACTTACACATGGATTTAAGCCTAAACGGGGTCTGGGTTTTGGGAGCTGGTGTTGCTCACCTCCCCTCTGCCTGGCGTGCAAAGGGTGTCTTGATTGCAGGAGCTGGACATGGACTGCATCTCGATACATGTGAATCACTTCAGAGCAGAGGGGCCTGCTCGGTGTGGCTTACTTACGCTTTGGAATTTGTTAAAGACTGTTTTACACTATACTTTGGGATAATTAGCTTTTATAAAGTCTTAAAATTTTTCTTCCCTTGGTTTGTTAATATTTGGGTTTATGATTTCTATAGTTGTACAGCGAGTGGCTGTGACCAAAAATTCAACACAAAATCAAACTTGAAGAAACATTATGAACGCATACATGAAAATCAGCAAAAACAATATGTAGTAAGTGGGAATGATTTTCTGTGCTTAAATTCTCTGAATATTTTTATGTGTATTGTCTGTTTCTAAAATTTTCAGTATCCAAATTTTGTGTGTCAAATGCCTGGATTCAGCCTTACACTATCATAATAATTGTTTTATTTTGAAAGCAAACATTATTGTGCCTACTAAAGTATATTATTGGTAGATTACCACAAATGAAACATTTTGCTCTTTCAAGAATGTTCTCTTTAAAGTTTCTTGACAAAGAATTTTACAGTAACTAAACAGGTGGAAGTAGTAAGTCTGTAATCCCATGGCATTTTACCTTGGATTGTTATGACCTGGTCTTTGACTTTTCTTGTGACTAACAAGCCTTTACTGCACAGTGCACCTTTGAAGGCTGTACGAAGACCTTCAGGAAACATCAGCAGCTGAAAACCCACCAGTGCCAGCACACTGGGGAGCCGCCGTTCACGTAGGTGCTCGGGGGTGGGGGGGTTCCGATGCACACAGCGAATTTCAGGTGGGAATAGACTGAAATGCAGATTGGGTACAGATGTTTTGAAACAGTTTATTAATCAGCATTTTTCTGTTAACGTGTATAGTGTATGCCCATTTATATATTGGCCTCTTCCTGAAGTTCAGTTTTGGTTTTGTTTCTCTGATATGCTTCACAATAATTTGTGAGATTGGTACAATTGTAGTTATGCTTTAAGGGAGGACTAATAAATGACTTACCTATTCAAATAGAGCCTGTTGAATTACATGGCATGTCATTAGGAAGGTAGTAATTATTCTTGTCCTGTAAAACAAAAGCGGTGTGGGTAGGCCTGCATTAGAAAGGGTCTTGTGAGGAACAGGAAGGAGTGACAGGAGATGTTAGACATACAGAGGGCATCGAGGCTCCTGACCGCCTGCTCGGATGGCCACTCTTGAAGGGCCTGGGTTCTGGGCACCGTCCTTCCACTCACACGCGATGCCCTTTGCCTGGGAGCTGCCGCCATGACGGTGCCTGCCGTCACTCGCAGGTCTGCCTCTTCTCCTGCCGCCCGTGGCATTGAGATGGGAGCGGCCCGCGCATCTGATGGCTCGCAGGAGGCCAGGGAAGCTGCTGCCGTGTTTTCTCGTCACACCCCTCTGGGGCAGCACCGTTAGAGAAACTAGACACACATGATTGGGAATGGTCTAGGTGTTGACCATAACCATCTTTCTCGGAGCCATGAAAACAGTATATATTCAGAAGAATAAAGATAAAAGTGTTTAATTTGATCCCATAAGCCAAAAAAAAAAAGTCACGTGACCTTTTTTCCTCAGTTTGTTTTGCCCCCAGTTTGGTCAGGTAACTTGCTTGAATTTTATCTAGGATATGGTCTAACTTTTAAATCATTTTTATATGACTGGTTTAGTTGTGGGCAGGAGAGACTGGTAGGAGAATAGGACAAAGTATGCTTTACCCGAAGTGGGGTCCTCTGCGACAGTGGCCTGGCTAACACTTCGTGTCCTGTTCACCCAGGTGCACCCACGAAGGCTGTGGAAAACACTTTGCTTCGCCCAGCAGGCTGAAACGACATGGGAAGGTCCACGAGGGTACGTACTTGGCAGTGTTCACTCTCATAACACACCAGTACGGGGTGTATGTTTTTAAGTCTTTGAAAACTTCATGCTTTCTGCGTTTCCATGGTCATACGGAGAACTCAGAATGAGGAGGGGGCCCCATTCTGCTTGTTCAGGTTTTACATCCTTGACCAAAGAGGTGCTGTCCCTGTGTCCTGTCTGTCCTTCCACCCCACTGACCCTGTGTGGAGAGCCAGTGCCCCATCAGGGCACTGCTTCTTCACGGAACTGGGCAGGCCCGAAGGTTCCGTTAGCTTTGCCTGTGTGATGGCTCTGGTAGTGCTTACTTGTCTCTAACTTTGTTTAAAACAGTTTGGTTACATTGTATGGTGATAGCTGTCATACCAGCTTGCATTTAAAAACAATTTCCAAAATTGGTGAATTTTTGTGCAGCCATTTTAATATTGAAGATGGAAGAAAATAAGCAACATTTTTGGCACATTATACTTTATTATTTCAAGAAAGATGATAACTCAAACACTCAAAAAAAAAGATGTGTGCAGTGCATGGAGAAGGTGCTGTGACTGATCGAACACGTCAGAAGTGCTTTGTGGAGTTTCTCGGTACTGTTGGCATCTTGGCCATGTAACTCTTCACCGTGGGGCTGTCTCACGCCTTGGGAGGTGTGCAGCAGCGCCCCTGGCCTGTTCCCACTAGACGCAATAGCAGGAGGTAGCTGACATACTCAAAGTATCCAAATCAAGAAAGTTATTGGTGAAAATGAAAAATGTGTTTTTTTATGGGAAAAAACCAAGTGAAGTGTTTGACCAGCCCAGGAGTGTGCAGCCTCCGGCACTGACCCCTTGTGCTGCTCTCCTCCTGGGGGCGTCCCAAGGGCTTAGTTAATGCAATAGTTTGGAGTTTTCGGAGCAATCACATTGTAACTTTTTTCAGAAAGACTCAGTTAAACTAACTACTTGACTCTTCTGTGTTTCCATGTAGGATTTTTGATAACTATATCCTAATTTCCCAAGCCCTAGAATTTATGGGGTATTTTCTTGGTTTTTGTTTTTTAGATGAGACCAGTAGTGGTGAGTGACAGGCAGCCTTTCTTTTGTTTCTGTCTGGTATTTCGTTGAGTGAAACATTGTTGGCTGTTACATTGACAGAATAATCCAATTCCAGTGCTTTATGCAGTGTTAATTTTTGTTCATAGTGTTTTTCTCTGGGTTATTCTAGTTTATTTTTTCTTCCTTAACTGTACCCTGCTTCTTTTTTGCCATACAAAACTTACAAGATGGTAAGGCCGGAGGAAGCCAGTGGGTGGACACATACCTGCTAAGACCTAGTGTTGATGGTTTGCTAAAGACAAAGGACCAACTAAACTTTCTTGCTAAGGAAAAAAGGGGGCAAGCATAAAGCAGGGTGGGAGGCATGAGCCATGGAGGTGGGGGCTTAAAGCAGCTGGATGTCCCTGTGCCGTGTAGTCAGCTTGCCGAGAGCAGCGGGAAGGGAAAGGAAGCCTCTTGTGAAGTCTGCTGAGGTCAAGTCCTGCCTGAGGTACCTTGACGTGCAGCTGTTTGGTTTTACTGTCACCTCCAGAGACTAGCAGGGACAGTACCCGTGGGAGGGAGGAGAAAAGTTACATGGGCATGTGAGTTTCCTTTCTAATTGTGATTGGTGTTTACACTGAATATTCACAAAAGGCAACACACCTGTGTTTTTTAACTAGGTTATAAATGTCAAAAAGGATGCTACTTTGTGGCAAAAACATGGACAGAGCTTCTGAAACATGTGAGAACCACCCATAAAGGTAAGGCAGACATGAATAGCTCAGCATAACCATTTGCCCCTGTAGAACTGATGTAGTTCTTTTAAAGAAATATTATTTTCTTAAAATAATAGATATTTTGTGAGGTGCTGAGTACTTCAGCTGTTTGACAAAAGAGAAGAGATACCTATGGTCCCAGGTTTGGGAAGGGCTATGCCAGGTCTCTTTCAGCCACTGTGCATGCTCAGCAGTTTTAAAGGCTCTGGCAAGTAAAGAATCTGGAGGGGGTGGGGGGGACACGGGGATTCTGTGGGGCATTCTGGGAAGGAGTGCTCTGTGTGCCGGAACACAAGGAAGGAACTGGCCTATTTCGTTTCCTCCCTGTGCCCACAGCCACCATGCTGAGAACCCCTGCTCCTTGGCAAGGGTGACTCCATGTAATAGAAGCACTTGGGAGAACTGAGACAGATGTTCAGGCAATAAAAACTGGAGTTAATTTCCTCTGAGATTTCTGATTTATGTACAATCACAAGGTTCTATGTATTGAGTGTTACTTACATACTGAATACAGTATTTAATGTTTTCTATTTGGCAATACTTGGGGAAATTGGTTACACTTTTTTGTGTATTTTATCAGAGGAAGTGGTGTGTGAAGTATGCCAGAAAACTTTTAAACGCAAAGATTATCTGAAGCAACATATGAAAACACACACTGCAGAAAGGAATGTGTGTCGATGTCCCAGGGAAGGCTGTGGTAGAACCTACACAACTGTGTTCAACCTGCAGAGCCACATTCTCTCTTTTCACGAGGAACAGCGTCCGTTTGCGTGCGAACATGCTGGCTGTGGCAAAACGTTCGCAATGAAAGTAAGTGCTCACCCTCCCGGGGGCAGTCCAGTTGCTGTGTCGTTTCCAGCTGGGTTCCGCGGAGCCCTGGGTTCCAGGAGGCTGTGTCCCTGGGCTGGCAGGCTGGGTGAGCAGGGCCCTAAGACCTTCCAGTCTCGCCCCGGCTGGAACCGTCCTGAACGGAAGTCTGCCACAGCCAGATCGGTGTGTGCCACATGGTTCTGGGTGCAGCCCTGGCTGAGGACATCCAGTATCACCTGGACACTGGCTAGAGATGCACAGCCACACGCCCGACTCTAGGACTGCTGAACCAGAAACGCGGGGCTTTGGGGGCACAGTAATGTGTTTTAATAAACCTCTGGGTGATTCTCATGTGGGCTGTATTTGAGAACCAGTTCCATGTGGAACGAAGTGCTTATTCATGAGTATGCCGATATTCTGGGTGTCCTTTCAGGCTGCTGTCATCCAGGAGCCATCCTTTTAGGCCATAGTCATGTAGGGATTGAGAAGTGGGCAACAAGACATGAGGGCCATAGGACTTTGGGGGTCCATCTAGTCTGCATCTCGGTGTGATTCAAATAGTTAGGAACATGATACAAATTGGAGGGGGCTGTGCAGTTTGGGAGACTCGCCCATGGTTGGTACTCTTACAGGCACTTAAACCATGAATTATAATGAAGACTGCTCAAGAGAGAAATGAGGCTCAGCATAGGTCCGAACCATTAGAAAACAGCTGGGAGCTGCTGCTGGTCAGCATCTCAGCACGGACAGCAAGACTTTGGGCAGATACTCCATTGGTTTTGGGATGCTGCTGAAACAGCTTTGGTTAAAAGAACCTCCTTCGGCTCGGACTGATTCATTCAGAACTAGTTTTCCTGACCTTTTACTTACGAGAGAACAAGCCACAGGGAACCAACACAGACTGGATAAATTCGTGACCTGGGTCACTGGAAGAGGCAGTGACTTCAGTCCAGGAATTGGGAAGAATCCTCTGTGGGAATCTTTGTAGAGGTCACACTCAACATCACAGAAAGAAGGCTGTTTATTTAAATAACACATGGAATTTTCATGTTAATAGACACCAAATGGCAGTGTTTTAAAAACAGAACTTTTTCTTTCATTTCAGCAAAGTCTCACGAGGCATGCTGTTGTTCATGACCCTGACAGGAGGAAAATGAAGCTCAAAGTAAGTCGGGACGATACAGGCAAGCTGTTTTTAAAACATAAATTGCAGCCCTGGCTGGTGTAGCTCAGTGGATTGAGCACGGGCCTGCGAAGCAAAGGATCCCGGTTCAATTCCTAGTCAGGGCACGTGCCTGGGTTGCAGGCCAGTTCCCAGTGGGGGACTCACAAGAAGCAACCATACATTGATTTTTTCTCTCCTTCTCTCCTTCCCTTCCTCTCTAAAGATAAATAAATAAAATCTTTAAAAAAAATAAAAATAAAACATAAATTGCAGCCTGAAAGCCAGAGGCAATCTACTTAGAATAGTTTTGACTATTTATTACTGTGTGAGTTTGCTCTGCTACTGAGAACAACTGGGTGGGTTTCACTTTCTTGTAAGGGGTGTTATGTGCCTATCAGGGTGTGCGACTATTGTAAAATAAGTTCAGGTAATTTTGATCCTGAATTCTAATTGTTTTCCTTATTTCCAAAGGTAAAGCAAACTCGTGAAAGACGGAGTTTAGCTTCCCGTCTCAGTGGCTACATCCCTCCTAAAGGGAAACGGGAACACAGCCTGTCTTTGCCTCAGCCCGGACAGCTGCTGAGCCACACGGAAGACAAGGTGCTCTCCACGGTCGCAGTGCTCACCCTCAGCTGAACACCCAGGTGTTCCCACAGACCACCGGCTCACTTACAGCAGATCTCAGACAGTGCAGGCGTGGCCTCCAAACCGGCGCAGCAAAGCTTGTAGAGGGAAAAAGTGAGTTGAAATGTTTTTGCTGATGAAGGGTGTTGCCTTCAATTCGTAAAAAAGGCAACATCTGTAAAACAATAAAACAAGGCATGCCTACACAGTGTTACCTTGGTACTCTTCATTAATTCGTTCCAGAACACAGTATGAGTGCTGGAACCGGCGAGTACCAAGCAAGCGACGAGTGACGAAGCGCCTTCTCTCGCAGGGTGACGTTGTGACTTACACAGGTTCTAGAGCAAGGGTGATGAGTCCCAAGCAAGCGCCAAGGGCTGAAACATTTTTTTCTCACCAAAATGCAACAAGTACAGGGTTTGACAAGTTCTGAAGCCAATGAGTACTGAGGTATGACTGTATTTTCTCTCAAAAGCACCTTTTTCTTTAATCACTGATGCAGAACACCTGATTCTGTGTTCCCATTTTTTTTGTTCAAAGGGTCTCCTTCCTGGGTCTGCGGAGTCTCTCTATATGCAGTCTCTTCTTTTTTGCTCAAATGACGAAGAACACACATTACAGCTTTTCCTCCTTTAACGGGTTGTGGCTTGGATGAGAAGGTAGCTATTCCAGGCATAGTCTGAAGAATCTGATTAAATATCTCCTCCTAAGAAGGGAAAACAGCTAAGGGTTAATTTAAAACCAGTGTCTTGATTCTTTCTGGTGTTAATCCTCTAATACCCATAAGTCCCAGCATTCTTGAATTGCTATTTACACGATTAGTTAAATCAAATTCTACATGCCCAGTTAAGCTGACTGAAACCCGTACAGTAACCAGGCAGTTAGTCAAACTTCATGTAACTAAATGAAGGCAACTAAAGGCTTGGTGTTTTTAAATCCCCACTCCGTCAATGCACGTAGGTTAACTTCTTACAAGAACAATATAAAGCAGTGGGTTTGGGTATTGGCAGAGTATGAACTTACTTGCAAACTGTTAGCCTAGTGTAGTTCCCAACACTCACGGTCACTTGGGCTGTTAGAAAACTACAGCTGGTTCTAGAGATTCCGGGTCAGTTGGCTGGGAGCCTAGGCTTAAGTGATTTTCTAAAGTGGAACTAGGGTTGACCCACCACTGGGCTGATGCTGCCTTTTAGTTTGATAAGTCATCTAACTTGCAGAGTGAAAGGGGTATTCTGTACACTTATCTGGGGGCTGTAAACTGATACACACTTTCTTGAAGACAATGATGCCTCTTACTGGGATTTATAAAGAAAAAAAACTGTAAAAAATGAAATCTATACAGTTCTGGTTTTCTTTATTTAAATGGTAGATATTCTAGTTTGTAAAATAGGGTAGTATACAGCCTTTAAATTATGAAGTAGAATGTTTTCATATGGCAAAAAATGTGTGCCCTGATAGAAAAAGTAAACATAAAAGTATCCTTGCATTTTGAAAAACTAACTAGAAGCTTATCATCACTGATACTGACAGAATTCCTGTCACTTTGCTTTTACATTTTCCAGATTTTCTACAATTGTACTTTTAGATCAGAGAACAAAACAGTTATTCCTGTTTTTACTTACTATTTTTTTTTCTGGTTCTTCTGAATTCTTTGCTTTCTTCACAGTAACTTGAACTTTGTATTTTTTTTCAATCCATTGTTGAATCTGTTTACTCTTTGTGTCCAAATCATGTTGTCCAATATTTGAAGAAAACATTAGTTCCTTTGTCAGCGTCGGTCCTAGTTGGAAACAGCGAGACTTGGTGCTAGGACCGTTCACTGCCCTGTCGATGGGACTAACGCTCAGCTCACAGAGTCTCGGGCTGCCCCGGGGAGGCCCCCGTGGTCCTCTCCCTTGACTTATTTCAGTCCAGGAAAACACGTAAACATGGGTGGCAGATATAAAGGTACCATTTTGGGGGGGCCTGTCAAGAAAGGGTGTTTAAATATGAAATGCCTCCAGTTATTGTTCTTTAATCAAATGATTAAAGAACATTTGATTAAAGAACAAAAGAATGGTCCTTCAAAAGGAGCAAGTTTAGCTTTATGATAAACTTAATTATCCTTGTTTTTCTTTCTGAGGTGGATCCGTCTGGGAGGTGCTTTTCTCATCTCCCTCTTTTGTGATGCCCTCCTGGCTACAGTGGGGTCACCCAGGCTGCGTCCTGCATTCTTTCCCTCTACTCGGGAACTCCCGACTTATTAGCCGCTTATTTTACAGGGAAGGAAGAAACTGCTCATTAAAGGCACTGGGACAATTGAGGTTTCATACGGGGGAGCAGTCAGATTTTGACCCAAACAACCATCTCCCTTGACAGACTACCTAAATGTGAAAAATGCAGAATAGAAATGGAAGGAAAAAAAGGATATGTTTATGACCTCAAAACAAGGGGAAAAACAAAAGTGGGAAATTTAATTAGGAGAAGGTTTTTCTCCTCACACAGAACAGAGAGCTATATAAAAAAAATAAACCGTCGAAGTAAGAAAAGAGGAATATGAACAAGCAGTATGTAGATGAGGAGACTCAACAGGTGAAAAGACAAACCGAAGTGTGTTCCCTGGGTCGTGAGCATGACAAGGAGTAGGGTCCATGGTGCCAAGAGTGGGCGAGGGTGGGGAGAGCTGTGCGCACCGCTGACGGTCTGGTCTGCCCCGCGGGCGTCTGGAGTGCGCAACAGGAGACACGGGTGTGCACGTGCTCCTGCTTCACAATAATGAAGACTGGAAACAGGCTCAACTGCCAGAGATACGGGCTGACAAAGCTACAGTACATGCTCATGATGAAATGTAATTATTAGCAATAGCCATTATATAAACACCTTGAAAACAACAGTAAGCCATTTATAATTTTAAGCAAGCATAATTGTTCTGTGTACTGTCGATGACTGTATCTGTCCTAACTGGAGTTTAGCAACATGGACTGGACCCACACCCTGAGTCCGAGAGTGAGCAAGGGCCTCTGGGGAAGGAGGGCAGAAGGGGAGAAGGGAGCATAGGGGACCTTAGCTTTCTGTCATGTTTTATTTAAGAAATCTAAAGTACAACAATGGTAATTCTTATTCATTATGGGTGATAAGTTTATTATACTTTTCTGCATCTAATTCCCAAAATAAGAGTAATTTTACTAAAAAGGAGTGCTTTTATTAACACCTACTTGCTTCCTGAAAGCTTCGACCAGATGGTCCTAGTTTCCTATCACGACAAAGTCATGCCTCTGACAATCTCTGAACACAGCAAGGTGTCTTCTCCAGTCAGTCAACTCATTTTTTCAGTGAGGTAGTGTGATGTCCTTACCCCCCTAGCTGGACTAGCTGGCCTCTTACCCTTCTTACACGTTTCCCAGTCAACATCCTGTGGTGGTTCAGTGTGGCGTTACACACCGAGCCACAGTTGGATAGTGTGATTTGCTCAGGGCGCACCACCTCAACGTGGCAGCTCTGGCCCAGTCTTCTCCCCACCCTCGTGCTTTTACCATTGAGCAACCTTTCATTATGATGAGTACAAACTAAAAACCACGAGAAACCAGCATCTTCACCTCAGATCCCATTAATGGCTTTTATAAGGTTTAGATGACAAATGCCTTGTCTGGTGATTGGCAAAATATGTAAAGGAGTGTTACTGCCAATACTGTAACAAAACAGTTAGGCATGACTGACAAGTCAGAGTTTAAAAGGTGTTTCCAAGGAACTAACCAAACACCTCCACTTTGAGATGAGAGGGTTTTTGTTTCTTTTTTAAGGAGGGTAAACGATGGGAACTTGAGGGGCTCCTGTTGGAGCCCCATTTCACTGCACCCATCAGTTACCCTACCGATCCGTGCACTGGGAGACAGAGCCAAGGGGAGGGAGTTCCTGTCATTCTGGAGGTGGTGACCTCGTTTTTTCCTCACTTTACATACATTTAAAGGAGGAGATAGCACAGCATGCAAAAGAAGGAAAACAAGCAACATAAATTAAGGAAGGGATGAGAAGCACTGGAAACAATGATGAAGCTGAATTTTCGTTTCGCACCTCCCCATCGTCAGAGGCACCGTAGCAAACGCCGAATTGAAACTGCTGGTTTGTAGCCATACAGAATTCAAGGGGCAAACAGCAAACTACCCACCAGTTTTAGGTCTCGCCTTCTCCCTCTCTCTCAGTCTCAGCCGCTCCTCGTGAATCTGCAGGCCTGTCATGAGCTGGTACTCGGGGGGCTCGGTGCTAGACTTCCTTTTCACAAGTCTCAGGTCTCGCTCATCCATGAGCCGAATCACTTCTGCTCGGTGCATGTTTCCCAAATCATTGCCCTGCTCATCAAATAAATGAATAATTCGTTCACTGATTTTTCTTCCAATGTTACTAAAATCAGTTTCATTCTTTTCTTTCTTTTTCCTTTCAGCCTGGGTGTCTTCAACAGTACTAAAAGCTTTCGGGTGAATTAGATAGGCCGGTCTTGGGGCAGAGGCGGTACGGGGCAACTGTGCTGGTGCCAGGGTCTGCATGATGTATTTCCCCAAACATCCTAGGCAACTGTTTTCAGTCGTTATGGTTCGTAATGGTAACTTCTTTAGAAAAGCAGCAGCCATCCTAAAAAGCAGGAAGACGGATTGATTACAAGTAAATCATCTGCTCTTGTGGTTTCTTACTGTGGTACAAAGGGCGTGTGTGAGGCTGTGGGAACCCCGTCGTCTGTGAATGTTACTGATCTGTGCACAGGAAATTTGCACCAACAACATGGACCATCAGGTGGCCACGGACACACTCACTCTTGGTGGTGCTGTCTCCAGTATTGTTAGAATAAAACATACTTACACAGTATTTTTATCTCCCATTTTTTCTTCACCAATATGATTCTATTTCCCACAGAACCTATAGTGCCAACTTCAAAAGCAAAGATCATCTCAAGGATTTTACAGGGGTGTCCAACCTGCGGCCCGTAGGCTACATGCAGCCCAGGATGGCTGTGAATGTACCTCAACACTACATTGTAAACTGACTTAAAACATTATTAGATTTTTTTGTGATTACGTGTCACACTGTATTTAATGTGTGGCCCAAGACCTCTCTTCTTCCAGCGTGGCCCAGAGATGTGGGAGGGTTGGACACGCCTGAGGGAGGATGCGGTATATGACACATTTCGTGATTCATAAACACCAATGCACACACTTTTAAGACATTAGCAATCTGTCAATATATCTGATGGTCTACAAAATACAAGAGCACTATTCCGGGATGGTGGCCTCTCCACGGGGAAGCTGATGCACTGGAGGAAGTTGAGACTATCAGAAAGGACATACCCTGATGATGTTAATCCAAGTGCTGACCTCATGAACTGTAAAGATCACTCACCAGGTAAGTCGGCATTACTACTAGATGTTAACCAAGCACCAGATACTTGTGATGGTGCTTTCATGGTTCTAGGTGCTGCACTTAGTGGCACTTTGATTTTTCAGTTGCACCACTGCCATAATAAGCGTCTCTCCCCTTCCATTCACGTGTTAGATAAAGCTTACGGGCGCAGGCTCCAGGAGGGGTGAGAAGACCCATTTGTCTCCTCATCTAAGGCTGGCTGAAAACCCCAGAGAGCCGAGAACTCGGGCGTGCCTTGTCAAAGATGAAAGAGGAAAGGATGAGGGGCGGTGCGTAGTGCTGCTAGGGAACGGTCCTGGGGTCACCTGCACGAGACTCTCCTCGGCTGTAAAGACCGGAAATTCCCTCTGGTCCCTAGATTTGATCCCACCAGTCACCCCACTGATCTCACCCACCACTACCCCTCATACCGTAGTTGACAAGTGATTTGAGAAAAAAGGCTCAGTAAACTGAATAGAAAGTGCACGGAATGTGCATATTCTCACTTTGCTCCTTAACTAGCTTGATAACACCCAAATGTATTGCTCTGGCTCCAACCTCTTGCCTGAATTCCAAAGGTGTAGAGTTAATTGCCTCCCCAACATCTCCACTTAGATACCTTCTAGTGAAGGTATCTAGTGATACCTACAGTGAACATGACCAAGACTGAGTTCTCCACTTCTACCCTACACTTGCTCCTTTCTGTTTTCCTGGTCTCATAAAAGGACACCTCCTGTCCCTCAGGTCAAAACAGCCAAGTTATTCTTCACTTTTCTCTTGCTCAGCAATTTATCAGCACGTCCTATTCAATTGCTAAAATGCATCCAGGGCCCAACCACTTCTCACCCCCGTTGCTGCCAAACCGCCCCTTAAAGCCACCACCATCATCCTCCGCCTGGATTATAGTGACAGCCCCCTGACTTGTCTCTGTGGTCTGCCCTTGCCCCCCAGTAATGTGTCACCCACAGGGTGATCCTTGTAAAATGTGTAAGTCAGACGACATGGCTCCCTGCTCACAACTCTCCATTTGCTCCCATCTCAGAACACAAGCCAAGCGTGGAGGCCTATGGGATTCTCCATGACGCAGCCCCCATGTACATCCCTCTGTGCCAGCTCCCTCTGTTCCAGCCTTGCTGTTTCTCGCAAACACTGGCCCTGCCCCCTTCTCCGGGTCCCTGCACTCAGGCTCCGTTTCCCTCCTCTGGACAGCTGCATGGCTCATTTACTTCAAGTCTGCTCAGATGTCACTACCTGACGAGGTCGTGACTGGCCACTTTATAAGATGGCACACCCCATCACTGTCAAACACATTACCTAACCTTTTAAAAAAATTCACTGCCTGACATATATTCACATGTAACCTTCCTTCGCTAGAATGTAAACTTCATGATAAAACGTACTTTGTTCATTCTCTTCACAGTCGTGGTCCTAACACTAGAGCCAGAGTCTGGCTCGGTGGCAAATAGTGAGTGAATGCGTGAGCCCTGGGGGACAGCCTGGAGGGATGGTGGTTTCTGCTGGCACTTAACCTCAAGGTCCTTAGATGCGTCACTCCCCACCAATCCACATAAACGCTAGTCATCCCAAACCCTCACATTTCTGGCTGACACTTCAAATGCCCACTGACATCAGTGACATCTACGGCTGGGTGTTTGATCTACAGCACGGGTGTCAAACTCATTTTCACTGGGGGCCACATCAGCCTCGCAGTTGCCTTCAAAGGGCCAAATGTAATTTCAATTCCTTAACTGTTAAGGAGCAGTTACACAGTCCTAAAATCACTTTAGCCACAACTGCGAGGCTGATGTGGCCCCCAGTGAAAATGAGTTTGACATCCCTGATCTACAGAGAATGAGATGAATTAGTTTACAGTCCTTAATGTGGGCTGGGGATTCGTTGTGGGTGTAGTAAGGGCTCTAAGCTGGGAGCAAGCTGGATTTGAAATAGCTGAGATACTTAATGTTCAGTAAAAAGCAGTCACATATTTGTTGGCGGAGGAAGGCCCCAAACTGAAAAGCAGTCTGAAGAGACTAGAGAAGATATTTTTCCATCAATTATCAGAAAAGTGGCAGCAGCATCAGGTCCCAAATTTCAGGGTTACAGATGGACGCTCCTGTGCTGGGTAATGAGTCATCACCATATTGAAACAGAAAATATTATTTCAAAACATAATATTTTTAAGAACTAAAGAAATAAACTAGGCATAGGAAAAAGATAAAATTTATTGAACCCCTGGATATTTGAGGTTGAAAATATAGTGATTTCCCCTTTCTTCCTAATTATTTCTCAAAGCTTTTAATAAAGAGGAAGTATTATTTTTTATCCTAGTAAATAAGTTACATTTCTTTATAAAGACTATTTTAGAAAAATGACATCAAATATTTTAAACTTTAAAAACACTTCAAGAAAAGAGTAGAAAAATATTGTTAACTATTTTTTAAAAGTTCTTTACCATTATTCAAATTTTAAAAAGCTTTAGTTTTCTTGATTTATACAGCAATTAAGCTTCAATATTAGCTAAATTGTGGCTTTAGGTCAGCACATTGAGGATGTACACAGTTCTTCAAAATAAGCTTTTAATAGATAAAATTATAAATGCAGTCAAGAAAGGACATGTTGTTAAACTTGAATTGCAAATATCCACAGAAATTCAGATAATTACAAAAGTATGAATCAGCATAAACTTCAAACACGTACGAAAAGAACAGTGCAAAGAGCCCTAATGAGCCCTAAGCACCCATCACTCAGCAGACTCACCAGCAGGCGGCCATGCTTGTTTCACCTCCACCCTCACCAACCCCTGCCCCTGCCCCCATCCAGGAACTACTTCAAAGTAAGTCTCATTGATAAATACCTTAGCTTGTCATCTGTAAGAGGTAAGGCCTTTTTTATCTTTTCAATAACCACAATAACATTATCCCAACTAATAATAATCCCTTCATACCATCCAAGACCCAGCTTTCCCATTTCCCCAACAGTATTACACTCTTGTTTGTGTGCATCTCACTGACAGTTTGGTGACAGGAAGAGCCGCCCACTGCCACATGCATTATTTCCAAAGGTAAAAGCAAACTCATGAAAGACGAGTTTAGTCATTTATTAAAGTCATTTATTTAGTCATTAATTTAAGCATTAATGACTAAAATTCATTTCAATACATTAAATATGCAAAAATCTATTTAAAAGGTCATTTGCCATGACTGACTATTACCCTTACTCCTTACTTTGAAACTTGATAAAGAATTAAGCTCATATCCTACCTTTTAAGGAAGAATTAGAATCATTCCCAGCTGATAAAGAAAACCTGTTCTTCAGAGCAGAATGCCAGCTAGTAAATGGGGGAAAAGTAAAAGTAGTTTAAAAATCACCATTTCACCACCACCAATCAAATCGCTGATTCAGGCAAGGATGGATACGAAAATCTACAGGTAAAAAGCTGTTGAGGAAACAAGGCATTCACATGGTGCCGACTGAAGATGACTTCCAGATTGAAACAGGAAGAGCACACTCTGCTGTTACCTCAAAACAAAGGAGAGATTCGGCATCCCGACCTCGGGACAACCCGTATCCTACCGTGTGCCTCCCGTGTGACTCTGCTCCTACAGGAACTTCCTGGGAAGAAGTCCTGCCGAAGGGCCAACCTGAGCCTGGTCCAGCCTCCAGACTTAGCTTTCAGCTTCCAAGGAATACAAGCACCAGACTCAGAGAGGAACAAATGAGACCAGAGGAACAATCGGAGGATCCGAGTGTGAGACAATTCATGACTGGCATGGTGTCTTCAAAAGTCTGTCATTGGGAAAGGAAAGGTCTGGGGAAGTGTACGCTTGAATAAAAAGACTACGGAGATATACTGTTGAATGCGATGTGTTTGGGAAAAAGCAACTAAAAAGACATATTGGGATAAAGGGAAAACCTGAATATGGCCTAGATTCAGGATGGATTACTCACTCTCAGGAAAGTATTATTAATTCTTAGGTGTGAAAATGGCATTATTAGGAAATGAATGCTGGAGTATGTACGGGGGAGGGTCTCACGACATTAGCCGCTGACCCTGAAGTGGTTTGGCAGAAAATAGAGTAATTATGGTACCATTTGCTGAATCTAGGTTATGGGTATATGGTGTTTAGTTCTTAGTCTTTCAACTTTTCTGTATGTTTTTCATAAATAACAAGTTAAAAAGAGGAATCAAGAGTCTACAGGGAGGAAAAAATTTACTAGTTGTGGACTTCCAGCCAAGATGGAGGCATAGGCAGATACACTGTGCTTCCTTGCACAACCAAAAGAAAGATAACAACAAAAACAAAAAACAATCAGAACTACCAGAAAATCGAAATGTATGGAAGTCTGACAACCAAGGAGTTTAAGAGACATTCATCCAGACCAGTAGGAGGGGCAGAGATGGGCATTTGGGGAGGAGAGGACTCACAGCAAGGTGGCAGCTGGCAGCACAGGTGGTCCCACATTAGCGTGCGAATAAATTGAGAGGAACAACTGGGGAGCAAGACAGACCACCCAACCCAAGGTTTCAGTGCAGGGAAATAAAGCCTCAAAACCTGACTGAAAACACCCATGGGGGTTGAAGCGGCGGGAGAAACTCCCAGCCTCAAAAAAGAGTTTGTTGGAGAGAGCCACAGGGTCCCAGAGTGTACACCACACACCCTGCCCTACCTGGGAATCAGAACAGGTCCAAATTTGATTGTGGGTAGCAGGGGGAGTGACTGAAAGCCTGCAGAGAGCCAAGCCACTGGCTCTCAGACCCCTCTCAGACCCTTCTCAGACCCCTCTCCCACATAAATGTCACAACTCAGTGAAGTGGGTTGCTCTGCCCTAACAAATACCTAAGGCTCCGCCCCTCACTACAGGCATGCCAAGACACAAAAAAATGGCCCAAATGAAAAAAAGATCAAAGCTCCAGAAAAAATACAACTAAGTGATGAAGAGATAGCCAACATATCAGATGCAGAATTCAAAACACTGGCAATCAGGGTGCTCACAGAAATAGTTGAGTATAGTTGAAAAGTAGAGGAAGAAGTGAAGGCTATGCAAAGTGAAATAAAGGAAAATGTACAGGGAACCAATGGTGACAGGAAGCAAAGTGGGGCTCAAATCCCACTTTGGAGCAGTGGGAAGAAAGAAACATTCAACTAGAACAGAATGAAGAAACAAGAATTCAAAAAAAATGAGAGGCTTAGAAACCTCTGGGACAACTTTAAACGTTCCAACATCCGAATCATAGAGGTGACAGAAGGAGAAGAGGAAGAGCAAGAAATTGAAAACTTATTTGAACAAATAATGAAGAACTTCCCCAATCTGGTGAAGAAAATAGACTTTCAGGAAATCCAGGCCCAGAGAGTCCCAGAGAAATTGGACCCAAGGAAGAACAACACCAAGGCACATCATAATTACATCACCCAAAATTAAAGATAAGGAGAGAATCTTAAAAGCAGCCAGAGGAAAGGAGACAGTTACCTAAAAAGGAATGCCCATCAGACTGTCAGCTGATTTCTCAAAAGAAACTTCTCAGGCTAGAAGGAACTAGCAAGAAGTAGTCCAAGTCATGAGAGGCAAGGACCTCCATCCAAGATGACTCTATCCAGCAAAGCTTTCATTTAGAATGGAAAGGCAGGTAAATTGCTTCCCAGATAAGGTCAAGTTAAAGAAGTTCATTATCACCAAGCCCTTATTATACGAAATGTTAAAGGGACTTATCTAAGAAAAAACGATGATAAAAAATATGAACAGTTAAATTACAACAAACTCACAACTATCAACAACTGAACCTAAAAAACACAAAAACAAGAACTAAGCAACAACTAGAACAGGAACAAAATCACAGAGATGGAGATCACATGGAGGGTATCAGCAGGAAGGGGGAAGAAGTAAAGGTACAGGGAATAAGTAGCATAAACGGTAGGTAGGAAATGGACAGGGGGAGGTTAAGGATAGAATAGGAAATGGAGAAACCAAAGAACATATGTGTCCGACCCATGGACCTGAACTAAGGGGGAGGAATACAGGTGGGAGGGGAGGTGCAGGGCAGAGGGAAATAAAAGGGGAAAAATGGGACAACTGTAATAGCATAATTAATAAAATATATTTTAAAAATTTACTAGTTGTGCCAGCAGGTAAAAGTTAACATGTCTATTTTAGAGTAGAAACTGCAGGCCAAACAGCCTCATCTGGGGATACTTTTTCTAAACAAGATGTTCCCTCACTCCTCTACTGTTAAGAACCACTGGATTGGGCCCCTCCCTAAAAACATGATGTAAGGTCCTGGCTGAATGGCTTGGTTGGTCGGAACGTCACCCCATACACCAGAAGGCTATGGGTTTGATTCCCGGTCAGGGCACATGCCTAGGTTGCTGGTTCGATCACCGAGAGGCAGCTGATCAATGTTTCTCTCACATCGATGTTTCCTCTCTCTCTAAAAATCAATAAAAAAAAAATCCTCAGGTGAGTATTAAAAGAAGATGACATAGAAAATGAGTAATAAATATTATAATGTGAGTGGAAGTAGTATGAGCTAGAATGTCCAGGATTATCCTTAACCTTTCAAAACTGCTGCAGAATAGAAAGCCATGTTCTCTAATGAAATGCCTTTGACACCTCTGTCCAGTAAGTAAGAGGGAGAAGGAATCCATCATCTAAATCAAAACGAAAAGGCTCATGTTCTGATAATATGGGTGAGTTCAGTGACTCTTTCTCCCAGAACTTTCCTTTCTGAGACATCCAGAAATATTTTTTAAAAAAACTACCTTAAAGTCAGCTACTTAAAATGTGCAATTATTATATTATATCTGTGATTTTATGATTATTCAGACTTTACCAAAATTACACTCACTCTGTGCTACATACCATATTTTGCTGTATATAATGTGCACTTTTTTGCCCAAATTTTTGAGGGGAAAATAAGGATGTGCATTATACGTGGGTACAATGAATACATAAGCCCGTGTAAAATGCAGGCAAAAAACGTAGGCATGCATTAAACATGACAAAATACAGTAATTTCATATCTGCTAGTAGTTGGTTTTCCTTTAAATCCTAACTGCAGAACATGCTTATTGGTTTTAGAGAGAGGGGAAGAAATGGAGGGAGAGAGGGAAACGAGGATGTGAGAAACATCAATCAGTTGCCTCTTGCATGTGCCCCAACCCAACCCAACCCAACCCCGACCTCGGCAAATGCCCTGACCAGAAATCAGGAATCGAACCTGCAACCTTTTGGCCCACAGGACAACACTCCAACTGGGCCAGACCAACCAGGGCTCTGTTGGTAGTTTTAAACTCAGCAGCCAACTCCATATTTAGAAAGAAACACAGAATTACTTTCTATTCTTTATTTACTTGAGACTGGATCACTGATAAACTCCATATCCTCTGATCATCAGAGGATAAGCTGACCGACAGCCCAAAGCCCTTTTGCTCCTCGGTGCTGTGCTTCCTCTCAGCCACTTCTGCTCCTTTCGGTCCTCACCCCTCCTCCTGGACCTCTCCGGCATCATCACTAACTTTCCCAGGACAAGTTAGAAAACAGATCAATTGGATTATTCAAAATGACACAACATGGAGTAATTTTAATTTGATCCATATACTCCATAAGAATGGAGTGATCCATATACTCCATAAGAATGGTGTGATCCATATACTCCATAAGAATTCGAAATGATTTCAGTATTAAGCCATGGAGTGGGAAATTTTTAACAAAATAAGTATGTGGCTACTTCCATATGCTATGTATTTCAGGTCAGGTTAGGGCTGTGTTCTTTGTATTCTCAAGTTAGTTTTCAGTCATCTAAAATGAACAATACTCTCTGGAGGCTTATTTTCCCCAACTTACATTGTGAAAATGTTTAAACATACAGAAAAGTCAAAAGATTGTACAGTGAATGCACCAGTACCCATTCACCTAGACTCTTAATACACATTGTTTTCCTTGCTTTATGTATCCATGTACTTATTTCTCTTCATCCATTTTATTTGATACACTTCAAAGGAAGCTGCAGACATTGGTACATTCATCCTCAAATACTTCAGCATGCATTTCATTAACTATAATTCTGCATTTGTTTATGATTCTTTTTGTTTTCTTTTGAGGCAAAATTTAACTACAATGAAATGTAGAAATCTTAAGCCATCGTTTGATTATTAGTTTTGACAAGTACAAATGCTTTTGGAACCAAAACTTCTATCGACATATAGACTATTACCATCACTCCAGAAATTTTCTTCATACTTCTTCCAAGTCAATCTGCATCCCCTTCCAGGGGCTATGACTCTTACTTTTTTCCATCACTTTTTTCAATCTTTCTGTTGTAAGATTTCATATAAATGGAATCAAACAGTATGTACTCTTTGCTGAAGGCATCTCAGCATGTTTTTAAGACTCATCCATGTAGCTGCATGTATCATTAGTTTGTTCCTTTTTATTTCTGAGAATTGTCTCAGTACACGAATTAACCAGTTTTAAATCCCATTTCCAGATGATGAGGAACACTTAGGCTGTTCTCAGTTCTGGCCTATAATAAATAAAGCTGCTACCAACATTCTTGTACCACACTCCATCCCCCCCAAAAGAAAAGACAAAATGGTAACTGCCCCAAAGAACAGCTGCATTCCCCTTATGATACATTAATCTGCATGCCCTCTTTTCTTTGCAGGCACCCTTTGTGATTCGTTATTTTACGTCACCTTTTCCAGTACCTGTTTGGGAGGTACTGAAGTATACTTTTGAGGAAGCTTCCTAGAATACAATTTAAATATTATGGCTTAGTAGATATAATCACGAGGAGTGGGTGGGGAGTCCCGTCCTATAAGAAACTAAATCGCTTAAGTGCATTTTGAAACTATGTAGACTGAGGAGTGAAAATAACTTCTATTCTTTGTTCACTCACTGGTTTTCTTTCTGATACAGGTGATATTCACAAGCTCATATTGAAATCTCTTCTTTCCAAGGAGGCGGGCTGAATCAAAGTAACATTAGATCCCAGTGACTTAAGTGTTTGTGACATTAACTTTACCAATTCCTATGATACTAAAATTCTCTCTTACACCTTCCAAAGGAGCTTTACAGTCTCTGTTCCTCCCTGCATTGCCGCAAACTGTCCCATCTCTCCCATTCCAGCTTGGGCTGTGCCACCTCAATCCCAGAGGACTGCAACGTGGTCAACGAGCCTCCACGTCATCCCTCAGCTCTGGGTTTGCCCCTTCATAAGAACCACAAAGCTCGCTCTTCGCCTGATGGCCATTTAAGAGCTGGAACACTGATTTACAACACTGGGAAAAGCCAACATGACTCTGGCCAATTTCTTCTTCGCTATAAAATATTTATTTTTAGTTATTTTATTGAAATATTCTAATAACTGCCATGAAAATCTTTTCTAAAAAGCTTTTAAATCCAGAACTAAAGATTCCATATCACAGGTTATATTACTCTCATACATAACTCTTCTAAATGGTCATTTCATCTTCCAGAACTCCGTATCTCAGCAACCAGCATCCCAGTCCACCCACCTCTGCTCCCCCTCATCTTCATGGCTAACCCAACACCAAGTTTCATCAGTTTTACTTCCTCATACTTCTCTCCAAGTCCACTGTTACCACCTTGGTTTAAGATACTGTCCATCTCTGGTTTGGATTCCCACCAGTATCCTAACTAGGCTCTTACATCCCACTTGAACTCTGCAATCTGAGCACCCCTTTCCACTGTCGTCACCACACTCAGTGCCCTCCCACTTAAAACTGCCCCTCTGGAGGCCAAAAGGCCCTTCCCACCTTCTCAGTCTCATTCCATACCAAACTTCCTTTTTGTCCAAACCACACTGGCTTTTCGGATTATTTAAATGTTCTTTCCCTTCGTTTAGGAAACAGCAGATCATTGCCTAATGCCACCTTTCTCGGGTCATTCTTCTCTGATTGCCTCCCACACTTATCCTGATCTCTCCCTACTCACCCCGCTCCCCCACCCCCACCATTCATTCGTTAAGCTCAACATTAGTGCCTAAAATTAAATTCTTCCAAAGTATATAGTTTATCTTTCTCATACAGTATCGCAATCATTATTTTGTGATTATCTTTTTACTGGTTACTTCATCAGGCGGTAAGTTCTAAGAACAGGAGAAGAATCTGATTTATCCTTTACTGTTTTGTGCCTGGCACAATGAACAGCAATTGATGTTCCTCGACTCTCCATTTTCTTGGACTGAGACCTTTCCTAAGATGCACTTGGAACTGCGACTTTAAGAAAACTGATTACTTCTCTCAGGTGCCTTAATGCCATGGGGCCAAGAAAATGATAAACGGGAGGAAAAAAAGAAATCCCAAAATCACTTTACAACTCTCCCCACAACGACCCCGTCAAAAGTTCTGGCTTTGCCAGCCCCTCCCGCCCAGGCGTTAAGCCCAGGTGCACCAAGGCTGGTTGTGCTACCACCGGAACAGACCCGATCACGTGCGTCAGCCGACCCAGCCGACCCCAAAAAGGGGCGTAAGGACGCACGGCGAGCGCGCGTACGTGCGCCCGAAAGGCCGCGTTTGAAGTTAAAGGGACTGAAGGCCTGCGATGGGTCTAGGTGTTGCGGCTGCGGCACAGCCGGGGAGCAGCTTGGGCCGGAAGGCGGCTTTACAGCCTGTCCGGATCCCCGACATCGCGGCAGAGTCTGCAAGGCCCCCTCGCGCTCAGCACAGCAGCATAGGTGGCACTGACCTTCCAGGGACACGTTCGAGCACAACGACGCCTTCTCTGCAGGCGTGTCCCTAAGATCACGTCCTCCCGCTGCCCTTCCCCTCGGTCGCTCGGCACCTCCGTCGCTGGGGTTCCCGCACCGGGGAAGGAGAAGGTCTTCCGGAAGGATAGGTAAACGATCCCGCAGAACCCCTTCGCCTCCCGTAGTGGGCGGGGCCTCGGCCCAGGTCTCTTAAAGGAAAATGACCTGGGGAGGAGCGTTTCTCTGGCTCTCCTAATAAGTCCCTCCGACAAAAATAATACTAAAGGCGAGGTTCCTGCTGGGGGGTTGCTGGTCGATCATCTGCCTCCTGTGTCTCCAGAAGTTGGATGAAGACTCGTGTGCTGAGTTTAAGTGGCAATCAGAGCTTCCCTTCTGTAGTTACATTACATTGACGCCAAGCTCGCTGTGGCTACACTCCCACTAAGGCTTTATAGAGAACTTTCACAAACGCATTTTGTATTTAATAATATTTAATAAACATCTTTCTAATTATTTCCAGTCAGGGAGTACTGTCCCCGTTTTGCAGGCGAGCAAATAAATTCGGAAAGTAAAAGGTTTCCCTTGGTTCGCAGTAACGCGCGACGGGTCAGCCAGATCCAAGAGCGGGGTCACTGGAGACAGGACAGAGATGCAGTCGGGACTGTGCGCTCCGCAGTGTAACTGGGAGAGCTTCGACAAGCCAGCGGTTTTACAAAGGGGAGAACTCAGTAGTTCTCAACCGCACGTGCAACCCAATGCTCTGGTTTCTCACCTGCCTGTTTTGGGGTGTCCTTTCCTGGTCTCCGAGGCTTATGTTTGCTGGGCCTTGTGTTGGATTATTGGGGTCAACCCCTGCCCCTCTCGCGTCTTCAATAAAAACTTCCTCCATGGCAGAGTGAGAGTATACAGTCGTAACTTAAAGCCACCTAATTAGAGAATACTTTCATTTATGGTACAAGAGGAAGTTACATTTATTGCATACTTGTAGTCCAGCAGAACACATTGCTCTATTTAGTCTCATTAAATAATTCCTTGAGTCAGGTATTACCTCTTTTATTACAGATGAGGAAACTAGTTCAGCCCTAAAAAGCTCTGTGAGAGCAAAGACTAAGTAGAAGTGTCCTCATCAAGTCCACTCTGTTACCTCGTCAACTCCCAAGTCTGGCACTTTAGCCACTGAATGTTTTTGAAATAGTGAAATGGTAAACCCACAAACAAGTCGTGTGTCTTTGACCCAAAGTCCAAGGTTAATACAGGGTCCATCAGAAGTAATGCCTACTTGAGTGTGGCTGGGAGGGTAATAATATGGGTGTAATAATGTAGAGTTTTATTTTGAACATTTCACCTAAAATGGCATATGGTGTGGTTGAGTGTGATATTGTTATGTTAGAGACTTACCTGTTTAAGATTTTATAATAAAAGACTTTATGACAAAAAAGGAGCATTATTTGTGCTGGACCCTGTATTTGCATGTTGGCCATTTCAAAGTTAAACAAGAAAATTAGAGATTCACTTTATTCTACCAAAGTTTTCCCAATACCAAGGTAGAAGTTCATTTAGTGGCAATATGGCGACAGAGTGACTAGCACAGACCTTGAGAAATGGTAGGTAGGGTGTTCAACAATGTAAGTGGCCACACTTTCAGCACTTACCTGTGTGCGTACAAGGCTCTCTTCTGAGTGCTTTATTTCTACTAAGTCATTTCATCCTCATGGCAACCTTGTTACCCCATTGCCCAGAGGAGAGAACAGAAGCATAAAGAAGTCATTTGCATGAGGTCACACTACAAATGGCAGAATCAAGAATAAAAAACCCAAGCAGCCTGGCTTCAGAGTTGGTGCTCCTAATGCTGAACGTTCCTTGTGCTGGTGAGTGAAGCAGTGGGGCTGGAGGTCTTTGAAGATGGGGAGTGAAATGTATAACATTGATTGAAGGGTTTAATGCCCAAACTAAGAATGTGAAATGTGATAGGATTATGATTTGAATACATCCACACTGAGGAATCATTGGTACCTGAGCCACCTACCAGCACCCCATTTTTGGCCTCTCTCAGAAGGCGTGTGTGTCCAGAGTGGATTCAAAAAGAAGGAGGTGAGCAGTAAAGAGTGGGTGTCACAGGTATGTCTTCAGATAGAGAAGCTGTTTGTTTGTTTTTTTAAATTTCTTGAACTCTGCTTTGACCTATAACTGAAATAAGACCTGGCAGCTTTATAAAGAGTCACTGAGAGCCTTACTTTGAAGTCCCTTGAATAAAGATAATAAAGCAGTCAGCTGGCTTTTCTAGGACCCCTTCCTATATTTATGGCCTCTACGTGCTAAGGTGCGTTTCTGGGTTTGGAGTAGTGTTATTATGTGACAAATCCTCTGTAAACTGTCTGATTCCATATGTACACACAAGGGGACTCTCAGAAGTACATGGAACTTTCCCAATTGTTATGTTCCTATGTGTAAAAGTTATTAAAATGCCAGGCTGTCTCCCTGTTGCCACAGTAACTGCAACGATTACTTGAAGAAGCTAATCTTACACTACTGAAAACCCTGTGTTTATTTTGAAGCTAAAGAGATGTGGCAAAGTGTGTGTAGGTTCAAATATTCAGCATATCCTTAAACAGTTGGGAATGAATTATAATTAATTTATAAGACTCCTCTCCTCCATTAGATTGTAAGCTCTGGTCAGGGCAGTTTTGCTAAAATAGGGGAATTGAAGTGTGTGAGATCTAATCACTGCTAAACAAACTTCTATGTCTGCATTAGGGGATGCTTTTGATTGAATAAAATTAATCTCTAATTTTTCCTGTTTAACTTGGAAATGGCCAACATGCAAATATTAACCTTGGACTTCGGGTCACAGACACGAGTTGTTTGTGGGTTTACCACTTCACTATTTCAAAAATATTCAGTGCCTAAAGTGCCAGACTTGGGAGTTGACAAGGAAACAGAGTAGACTTGATGAGGACACTTCCACTTGGCCTTTGCTCTCACAGAGCTTTTTAAGGCCAAACTAGTTTCCTCATCTGCAGTGCCAGCTAAACGTAGCCCAGGGCAGTTGTCTTAAGTGGCAGCAACTTTCTCATCACATAAGTGCCAGTTTAATAACTGACTGACCCGTGCTCCCCTGAGTATATGTTTGCATATGTGTCAAAGGGGCATAGAAAGCAAGGGGTGCAGACTTCCGCCAAGATGGAGGCGTAGGTGGAAACACTGTGCCTTCCCCCACAACCAAGTTTGAGTACAACAAAGGTTTAGTAAACAAAGACACAGCCAAAGAACAGAAAATTGAAGTATACGGAAGTCCAACAACAACAATGAACTGTTCTACCGGGACCGGTAAGAGGGGCGGAGCCAGCAGCGGAGCAGGGTCAGGCAGGAAAGATTCCCCCACCCAGGCACGCAGGCAGCCTGGACCCAGTCCGGGGTGCGGGGCAGACTGACCGCGGTCGCACATTTGCACACAGTAAGACGGACCACGCAGGCCCCAGGGGGCGAACCCAGTGGCGGAGGGCTGACGGCGGTGGCACATTCGCGTGCAATGGGATGAAATGCATGGGCCCCGGTGACAGGGGCAGCTGTGGCGGCAGCGGCGGGAGGTGACAGATGGGACCGCCATTGCTCCTCTTTGACCCCGCCCCCACGCACAGCATCACAACCCAGCGACTGAGTTGCCCTGCTCTGGTGAACACCTAGGGCTCTGCTCCTGATACATAACTGGCACAGACAGCCCAAAATATGGCTCAAGAAGAACTCAAAGCCCCAGAGCTGACAACTCTAAGTGACCAGGAAATAGCCAGCCTCTCAGATGCACAGTTTAAAACACTGGTGATCAGGATGCTCACAGAACTGGTTGATAATAGTCACAAATTAGAGGAACGTATGAAGGCTAAACTAATTGAAGGGAAATGCACAGGAAACCGATAGTGATGGAAAGGAAACTGGGACTCAAATCAATAGAATGGACCAGAAGGAAGAACGAAACATCCAACCAGAAAAGAATGAAGAAACGAGAATTCAAAAAAATGAGGAGAGGCTTAGGAACCCCCAGGACATCTTTAGATGTTCCAACATCCAAATTATAGGGGTACCAGAAGGGGAAAAGAAACAGCCACGAGTGGAAAACTTATTTGAACAAATAATAAAGGAGAACTTCCCCAGTCTGGCAAAGGAAACAGACTTCCAGGAAATCCAGGAAGCTCCGAGAGTCCCAAAGAAGTTGGACCCAAGAAGGAACACACCAAGGCACATCATAATTACATTAGCCAAGGCTAAAATGAAGGAGAGAATCCTAGAAGCAGCAAGAGATAAGGGGACAGTCACCTACAAAGGAGTACCCATCAGGCTGTCAGCAGATTTCTCAAAAGAGACCTTCCAGGCAAGAAGGAGCTGGAAAGAAGTATTCCAAGTCATGAAATACAAAGACCTACATCCAAGATTACTCTATCCAGCAAAGCTTTCATTTAGAATGGAAGGACAGATAAAGTGCTTCTCAGATAAGATCAAATTCAAGGAGTTCATCATCACCAAGCCCTTATTATAGGAAATGTTAAAGGGACTTCTCTAAGAAAAAGAAGATAAAAAACATGTACAGTAAAATGACAGCAAACACACAATTATTAACAACCACACCTAAAACAAAAGCAAACTAAGAGGACAGCTAGATCAGGAACAGAAACATAGAAATGGAGATCACATGGAGGGATAGCAATAGGGGAGTGGGAGGAGGAGAAGGGGGGAGAAGGTACAGAAAATAGCATAGAAGGTAGGTAGAAAATAGATGGGGGAGGGCAAGAATAGCATGGGAAATATAGAATCTAAAGAGCTTGAGACGTGTGGACATAAACTAAGGGGGGGGAATGATGGGGGAGGGGGTGTGCAGGGTGGAGGGAAATGAAGGGGGGAATATGACAACTACAATGGCATAATCAATAAAATATATATATATATATTAATTTAAAAAAAAGAAAGCAAGGGGAGGGGAGAAATAACTCATCAAAACATCCTGAAGATACCCTCCGCCCAATACCATGTGTCTATTCTCATATCTGAGAGCTGGAAGCTTCTTACCAGATCTCTACCATTTATCCTCAGGCAGAAGTATGCTTAATCCATTGCAAACATGTAAACATTTCTACACTGAAGAAGAAGGAGGAGGAGAAGGAGAGGAAGGGGAAGAAGGAAGAAGATAGAAGAAAGAAGAAGAAGAAACTCCAGGCAAGGTGATTTGACTTGCATCAGTAGCTCATTCAATGTTTATAGGGACTTAGAAGATCTTTCCCTTTAAGTGACCTGATCCTCCTGTGGCTACTTATTCCGCTTCCCCAAAAGAGCTGGAGAACATGTGGTGACCGCATCTGTGTTAAAACCCTTCATGTACTCTGAAATTATTTTTAGATTCAGAATACATTTTTTTCATGTGGAAGATTTCCCATAATGTTTGACTCTTGATTAATCATTTCTCTTGTAACACACTAATGGCACCAATTAATTAGAGCATGATAGTTGTTGTGAGTGAGCAAAATAAATTTGTCTAAAATGAATGAAATAGTCTAAGGAATTTATTAAAAAGTTCTCCTGCCTGACAAATCAAAGAGTGTTTATATATGGGATGCCCATTATCTTCTGTGAAAATTCTCATGCAACTGAATGAAACAGAAAATAGGTTCAAAAGTCTCCTTCAGGAAAACAACAAAGCTTTGTGTTTTCATTTTAAAGTTTTGGGGGAATTCAGACAATTTTGGTCATTTTGAAATACTTAATGAAAATAGTTTCCTTTACCATCATGGAACATCATTCAGAAATATAAAGAGCTAGTGTAGGAAACATACAGAATGTACAATGTTTACTACTGTGTAAATCAAAGTAAAACAGAACCAAATTATTAATCAGCATTTTCTGTTTTAAATAAAACCCAAGAATGTTTTTAAGCATTCACATGAAAACGTTTAGCCCCAACGATATTTAAGGAAGGCAAATGCAATGTTAGCAATCAAACAAATCTGTCCTTTCAGTGTTTTCCATCTTCAGGGGAAATGGAATTATAGGTAAATCATTCCATTTGGGAAGGGTCCTCAAATGTGGAGTTTGGGGAAGACTTTCCACCGTACATTTCAGTCCTCGTCGACTGCCTCCCCCACCTTCCCCTGAAGTTGCTGCAAAGATTGTAAAGGCTGTTTTGTTGGCAGCCTACGATGCATCTGTGACCTTACCAAAGTGGACGTGAAAGCTCTGTTTTTCTTCTTTCTTTTTTTTTTGCAACAGTAAATCTACTAATTTTACAGTCAGTTGAACAGCAATGGATTAATTTGTTTAAAGTCTGTGTTCACAAAGAGAACCTGAACTTCAGTAGCTTGAATGCCTGACGTGGCAGCCTGGTGGTTGAAGTGTAGACACTCACAACTGGCTGTGGAAGGAGGCCTGCGGTCCACTGTCACCTGCTCCTCTGCACAGGTGCTGACCCCGCGGTCGATTCTGGGCCTGCTGACGGGGTAGCAGGAAGGCTGGGTCTTTGTGTGCAACAGAGAAGGCTTTTCCAAGGCCTGAGCCGGCTGTCTCCAGCAGCCACAGGAAGCAGAAGAAAGAAAAGGTTAAAGGCCGTGGTGAGGGTCAGAATGGGTTAACTTCAGTTAACATCAGAGGTTATAGCTTTTAACAAGAGCTTCGACAAACTTCTTCGAAGATGCAATTTGTTTCTTCTTTGTCAACCATTTTCTTACCCTATTGATAGTGACAGCTTCACAAAGTTTTTATATCCTTTAGAGAATAAAGAATCATGTTCTTAAAAAGACGTGCAGGTGGAGGACTTTATAAAGCTTCCATGATTTTTAAATTGGGAGCTTTAAAATAGACTCCATGCTTGGCTAAGTAAAAAAATAATCTGTGAGGGATGCTGAAAAAATCCCTGTGCAAGGGCTCTAGCTTCTGGAAGCTTCTTTGTGTAGTTAGCTTTCAAACATGTAGTGTCGTTTTCCCGTTCATTATTCAAAATTACCAGAGAGCCTTCTTCTTAAGTTTCCATACTTGGATTTATTTACATTCAGAGCGTGATGCTGGGCAGAACCCAGTATTGCATTTCAATGTTTATTGCATTTCTACGTAAGCAAAAGAGATGGCCATAGACTTCTGTATACGTCTTTCATGCTCTTATCCTGGTGTTACCCCATGTTTTCTGTTGAAGGACTAAACTGTGCTACATGGCCCAAACTGTCAAGGATTTTGAATTTGTAATTCTAACTTTTTATAGATTTTCTTACTCCTCTGTTGCCATTATACTGTCAGCAACCCCTTCTTGTTGCTATAATTGCCCACCTGGCTTTAAGCGTACTCCCCCACTTTTCAAGTTTTATTCAATGTCAAATTCAATGTCACCTGGCCTAATGTAGAGGTTGAAGGGGGCTCTTAGCTTTTCACCTCACCTTACTCCGAATCAGCCCTCACACACAGCCAGGATAACCTTATTTAACTAGAGGCCCACCATTCACACCATTTCCTTACTAGAAACTTCTGGCGATTTGCACGGCCTGCCAGCTGTATTACTTATTATTTTCCACTGTAGTGTGTATCACCCTCTGTAGTTCTCAGCAGCCTATCGTATTTGACAAGTCAGTCACTTTGCCTGCTCTGCCGGGCCCCTTTCTCAGGCTGTGCTCCTGTTGGTGGGCCCTGGAAGGGGAGTCCTGCAATCCCGAGGCCCTGCCCCTGCGCCGTCTTCCTGTTCACAGCTGGCTGGCCAGGGTGGCGGCCTCACCAACAGGAGCCAGTCTGCAGGATGTAACGACTTGCGAACTCAAGGTGGGAGGTTGGCTGGGTGTCCAAGGGAACTTGTGGTAGAGATACTACTTGGATGTGCACACTTCTCTTCGCCAGATTTTACCCGAGCACGTAGCTTCCCAGAGTAAAGACAGTATGTGCAGCCTCCCTAATAGATAAGTGTGGCCATTTGACCAAGTTCTGGCCAGTGAAATACATGTTTATACACATAAGTAAATTATTCCAAGTAGGTTCTGGGGGAATCTTGGTTTATATCTGTTATTCTGGTATAATTATTAACAGCATTCTGTCTCATTCTCACTAGGTTCCAGTTCAGATGGCATTTACAGTCACCCTAAATGAGCAGATACGTGCACTTCCAGAAAGTTCTCTCCCCTTCTTCCACTCTGCTGACTAAAGGTGGACGTGGCAGTTGGAGTCTGGGTGGCGCCCTGGAGCAGGAGCAGCGTGCGGAGTGGAAACCCTGCTCGGTAGGGCAATGAGGCTGGAGCGTGGGTCCTCACACCCCCGCCCACCATGCCCGAGGTTCTTGATTGTGAGAGAAAAACAAGCTTTTATTTTCAGCTGGACCTGCTCCTAACCAACAAAGTACTTGAACTAAAAAGCCTTATAAAGTTGTTTATTTGTTTATTTCACTATGTGCACTCTAGAGCTCCTGCCACAGAGGTGAATCGGTCTGCAGGGAGAATGAAACAGACATGCGGAAAGAAACAAGAGACCCTGAGGCCCTGTGAGAAATGGGAGGATAGGAGCCTTCATTTCTAACTTGCTACTCCAGTCCCCATGGGCCCTCTGGTCTTCATTTCCGGTCTTAGGGCACGCTCGGGTACGTTTTCTTATGACAACTTAGTGTCCCTGAAAACACACGTCTTCACAGCTTTAACCCTCCTCCTGCCCACAGCTGCTGAGCAGGCAGAGGACCACCTGCCGACCCCTAACTACATGTCGTGCTTCTCTGCCTCTGTGCGTGTTCGTGCCCCACGTGCTGTGTGGAATCCAGAGCCATCTCTCACGCTCTAGCTCAAGTGCCACCTCTTCCATGAAGCCCCCCTTGGCCTGACCGGCTGAGCTTTTCTCTTCCTTGGACCCTTGCTGTTTTGTGTATGCTTGTTCTGTGTCATTTCTTTTTTTCCCATCTCCTAATCAAGTTACTTGAATATTTGGCCCATGCTGCCCTCTGCATTGTCAGCGCCTTAAAGACGCACTGCGCCGTTCCTGCTTTTCCTGGTTTTGCGTCTTGTGCGTGGCCTCTAGCAGCCTGCCTGCGGCCTGCTTCGCCAGCCTACAGTGAGCATTTGCTGAACAGTTGTGGGCTGTGAAAAGCACAACTAAGCCTTTGCAACTGGTCTCTGAAACAAGAGAAAGCAGCCTTTCTTTGAATTAAGTGTGTGTACTTCAGTGCAGGACTTTGCGTCTTACAGAGGCTTTCCTTGACTTTTTTGGCTCGGGCTGAGGGTACTTACTTAGAGCCCACTAGGTAATTTGTTACAGTTTTAGGAGAAATCTTTCTAAGTTACAAGGTCAGCGTCTTTTGTTGAAACAAATTTCTATGCTAAGTAGCATGTTTACTACTGTCGTAATTTACAATGACTGAATCACAAGTACAGAAAGTCTAAATGACTTTGGAGAAATTAAAGGGAATCTGTGTCTCATAAAGGAGCGATGACAAGCTCTTGGGGTTTCCTCATGTTAACTGCTACACATGGGCTCCCCAGCTGCAGCCTGCACTCAGCTAACTGTCACCACCGTGGTCAGGAGGATTAGTAAGTGACCACACGTGTCCCACTGGATGGCCTCACTGCCTCCACGACAGAAAGTTCACACACAGCACAGGAGAAAACCAGTCCAAACACTTCTTTAATTTTTTGTACATAATTGGTGGATTTTTGTGACTGACTTGGTCAAATGTTTTGGTTTTAATACTCATTGTAAAAAAAAAAAACCCAGACATTATAAAATGTAAAACAGATCTCTGTGTGATTATAGCTACAACTTTAAATTATTACTATGAGAGCAAGTAACAGAGTGACGTGGGCTAATGGAGGGCAATTACGTGTGCCTTCTGCCGCGACACGTTATTTATAGACTGTAATTGGTAGCTGTTGGCAATTTATAGTGCCCTCCTTCCCACTCAGCCATCATGTGATGCACTTGTGTGGGTAGGTTCTTATATTAATAGTTTAGTCATAAAAGTTGCCACTGATATTACCTAATTTTATTTGTTATGAATTAGAAGGGACTTAAAGTTATTCTTTTTATAATTGGCCTCTAGTTCACTTGCTTTCTTGAGTGGGGACCGAGCTGCTGAGTTCCAGCTAACAACAGGGGCTGCACTTTACCCAAAATCTGGTTGGGCCAGGCTGTCATGAGTGTGGATGGAGGGCTTGATAGTGAACTTCGTCAGGCAAAGGCAATGATGTAGACGAAAGGACAAAACACAGAAACACATTTCTCCTGTTACTGTAACAAAGTCAGAGAAGGAAAACAGGAGAAGGAAGAGCTCTGTGTCTGGGGAGAGCTGTGCACTGACCGCCGCTGCCCGGTGAGGCCCGGTGAGGCCCGGTGAGGCCCGGTGAGGCCCGGCGAGGCTCGGCAATGGGCGTGCAGGCCTGGAGCCCGTGGCAGGTCAGCTGGTTAGGCCGCTGCGTGTCTTTGAAGTTGCTCTCTGTAAACCTCTGTTTTCATCCTCTGTTACTGGGGGATAACGAAAGCTTGTTCCACGTGAACTTGTTAGCATTAAAAAAGTGCACAGCGACATACAAACACACTCAGTTCATCACGCATAGAAGTGCTTCACAAATGTTAGCTCTTCAAGTAATTAACAGAAGACGTGCCCGTGAAAAGTATGTGCCACCCACGGAAAGGACATGGGCACGCCTTGTCCCAGCAGCAGTTGATTAGATTGCGTTGGCTCGATTTTCCCTGATTTTAAACCAATCACTTTCTGTGACATTTTATTTTCATATTTGTAATGTGATTTAAAACTGGGTTACAAAAGGAATCTTCCTTATTTTCTGTTACTTTAACTCATTTTCTGAATACCTTTAGCCTGTTATAGCATGGCTTAATTTTCCTAGGCTTCTTTGATAGAATGAACCATTTGTTTACAAGTGGCCTATGGATATGTATACATTGTTTAGTTACTACCTTTTTAAGGAAACTGAGTAGTTGAATTTAAAATAGAAGTGTGGTGGCAATAAAAGGATTAACTAAAAGTTTTAAATGATGGATTGATTTAAGGTTTTAAAAACTGTAGGAGAAATACAAATCAAAACCACAAGAAGATTCCAAATCAGATTCACCAGGATGGCTAAAATCAAAAAGAAAAACAATACCAAGTGTTGGCAAGGATGTGTAGAAATTGGTACCCTCCTAACTTGCTTATGGGATGTACCCCTTTTCTCAGTTATTTTGAAAAAAATTTGGCAGTTTCTTTAAATGTTCATATATTTACTGTATAGCCCAGAAATCTCACTCTTAGGTATCTAGCCAGAACACGTGGAAAACGTGTGTACACACCAAAACTTGTATACGAATGTTCATAGCAGCATTATTCACAATAGCCAAAAAGTGGAAAGGACCAAATGTCCGTCCACCGATGACTAGAACGTAATGTGGCCTGCTCGTGCAGCGGGACGGGTCTGGCCCTAAGCAGAAGGAAGCCCTGGTGCAAGGGCACGCCCACCGGCGTGGTCGGTGACAGGAGCCCCTCCCAGAAGAGCACTCCTTGTGGTGAATGTGGAGAGACGAACAGTAGATTCGCAGTTGCCTAGAGCGGAACGTGGGGATGGGGAACGATTGTAAATAGAAAAGAGTGTTTTCAGGGTGACAAAAGTGTCCTAAAATTAGGTGGTGGTGATGGTTGCACAACTCCGTAAATTTACAAAAGGTTGAATTCTACACTTAAAATATGTTTTTATATGTATAAATTTTATATAAATTCAATGTACAAGTTTTATTTAAGTTTATGTATATAAATTTTGTAGTATGTATTAATATTACATATCAATAGACTATTTAAAAATCAAAGGAAACATGATGTTAATAAGAAAGTAATTAAAACATTTCTGGGAAAATCTTATTATATAATAAGATTATAATTTTACCAAATTTCTATTTTTTTTATTGTATTTAATTTTTTTAAAGAGAGGGGAAGGGAGGGAGAAAGAAAGAGAGAAACATCATTGTGCAAAAAAACATCAATAGATTGTCTCTCACACACCCCCCAACTGGGGGCCTGGCCCACAACCCAGGCATTTGCCCTGGGAATTGAACCATCAACCATTCAGTTTGCAGGCCAGCATTCAATCCACTGAGCCACACCAGCCAGGGCCAAATTTCTATTCTTAGTATTGCATCTATCTTATCTCAATGACCTGTAATATGTTCATTAGGATGTCAAATATGAATAACATTTTTATTTTGCTAAAATTTTTATTATGCAAAAAAGCAGTTTGTATTCATTTCCATTTGTGTGGTATTAGGTCAGAATATGTTTTCCTTCACGATGAAGTGTCCTGTGCAATTCTGAGTGCTCGGATCTGATACCTTTGCCTTAGCAATTTAAAAATATAGCTGAATTTCCATGGAGTTTGTTTTAAAATTGTCATAATTTTAAAGTATCATTTTGGTTACAACGGATAGGATATTGTACAAAGTGAATATTAAAACAGCTAAATATTGTGTTAGGTTGTATATAAGTCAGTTTCAAATATTTTATAAATTCAGCCTGTATGTAAACTGAATTTCTTTTATAAATGAACATGTATAAACAGTGAAGTTTATTATTCCATAAGATTTCCCATTTCTCCTCTTTTTTAATCATTGTCTACAATAGTTTCACAAGAGGAGACTGGGCCAGAGCTGACCCTTCACCTTCAAAGTGTTTTTGCGTCTCGCGTTCTGTAGGAGCTGGATCAGGAAATGACGCCTGCAGATTCCACGAGAATATCGACTCGGTCATTATGAGACTCTTTCGTGAAGAAAATCTCATCTCCCTGGTTTAAGGGTTGACTTGGCAATGCTACCGCTGAAGTATTACTGAATCATTCTTACATGCCCTGAAAATACTTTACTGAACAGGCGTCAGGCTTTTGAAGAAGTTTGGTGAATTTTGTCCCTAACTCGTGACAAATGGCCCATGAGCTCCCTAAGGGGCAGCACCTTCAACCACTGGGGAGCTACAGACCTGCACAGGAGAAACGCTGACGGCAGAAGGGGTTTGCGAGCCAAGCAGCAACGGTTAGAAAAGGGCCCCAGACAAAGTGGGCGCACAGGTGTCACGTGACCCTGGACCGCAACGTGCCAACGACCAGCCCCGCGCTGGCGCCGCACCTGACTCGGACCAGAGGGGTGTGGTCGGTGGCAGCACTGGGCACGCTGCTGCATTTACCTGTGGTCTAGTTTTCGGCTTCAGCGCCTTCTTGGAAATGGTACTGTAGCCACAAATAGGTACTGCGTGCCTGTCAGGAGAGCAGGGCGGCAGCAAATCCTGGCGCTCAGGCAGCAGGCACTGCCCTCCCTTCCCAGCGTGGCTCCCCTTCTGGCAGCCCCAGGGCGGGTTCCGCCACAGCCCTTTGGGCTTCTTCCGCCTCCAAGACCAGGACTGTGACCAACATGCTGTGTGAATTCATTCCTGAGCTTCCTTTTCAAGGATGCCTCCTCTCCAGTCTCTCCGATGGAGGGATTCTATCTTGCTTTTGAGAAAGAGGATTCCAGGTCAGAAAACAGAGTCTGCACATCCGGGAGTCCAGGTCTGAATTCAGGCCTCCCACAGGTCCGGCTTGGCCCCAGCCAGAAGGCTCCAGAGCACACACGATGATATAACACATACACCATACATACACACACACATTAGTAATAATGCTATAACATGTGTACAAGCCCTGTCCAGCAAGTACCCAGCCATGTGCTGTGAAAAATAGAGGCACTTATTAAAGAAGATACAAGAAACATTGTACACAGGACAATGACGCCTCAGTCCCCTTCAAAGTAGGCACCTTGGGACCTCACACAGTTCTCCCAATTGCCACCAAGGGCCCTAGCATATTTTCCTGAATCTCATCGACGGTCTGAAATCTCTTTCCTTTCAAAGGTGATTTCAGTTTTGGGAAAAGCCAGAAGTTGCAGGGTACAAATCTGGGTGCAGAGGGGCTGAGTCACCTGGTGATTTGATGTTTTGTCAAAACACTGCTCCAGACATGATGCATGAGGTGCACTGTCATGATGAAGCTGCCAGTCACCAGTTGCCCACAGCTGTGGCCTTCTGAACCCTCCAATAGTTTCTGCAGAGGAATGCTCAAGCTTAATGCAAGATCTGATGCAGATTCCTTGCTCAACTTGCTCATTTTTTTTCAATTTTGTTCATTTTCAGAGAGAGGGGAAGAGAGGGAGAAAGAGAGGGAGGGAAACCTCGATGTGAGAGAGAAACATCAGTTGGGGTTGCCTCTTGCAGGCCTCCAATCAGGGACCAGGCCCCAAACCAATGCATGTGCCCTGACTGGGAACTGAACCAGCGACCTTCCAGTTCACAGGCCAGTGCTCAATCCACTGAGCCACACCAGCCAGGGCACGCTCAGTCATTTTGAATGTGTTGGCCACACAGTACACATGCTCACTCAACAGTGTCCACCGCCCCCACTGACTAGTACAGTGAAGTTGTCATTGTTCACACATGCACATTCCAGTCCGCTCTCCTTGGCTGCCAGGTTACATCGATGTCCGCAAACTGTTCTCGTTGTGTTAACAATGGCTGAACTTTTCCCAGACAGACCTTGTATGCACATTAGTAATGATATAAGATACACGCACACATGTACACATGTGTGTGCAAAGCACTCTTCCAAGCACTTTACATATATTGACCTGGTTCTCATAAAAGCTCGGGAACTGAGGCAAGAGTGGTTAAGTAAGTTGTTGGGGATCATAAGCTGAGAGCTGGCCGAGCTGGGATTAGGACCTAAGTTCCTGCTCTTACCTGCTGTTGATAAATGATTACTCAAATAATATCGTGGCCTGTTGCTTATGTAGTAATAATAATAGTGATTTCTTATTATTCTCACATGGAATATATACTTAGGTCTTACTGAAAGTGAATTATTATCCCAGAATTCTCTTCACTTCTCAAAAACACTGCCATGAAGGCAATACGGAAAGTCACCTACTGCGAAGGAATATTTATACTCATGTTTATTTAATCCTCAAACTTCCTTGTGTGAAGTGTGGAGGACGGAGCCCCACGGCGAGAGTCAGAGGACCTGGACTGACTGTCGAACTGCGTGTCGTACCTCCTGTGCTTCCCTGGGAAACCAGTTTTGATTCTCTGGGCCCTGGCCTCTTCCTTTGTAAAATGAGCAGTAGCATCCCAGAATTGCAAGGATGAGGTAAAATGTATGAAAATAATTGGAAGCCCTAAAGCTATATACAAATGTGAGATGCTGTTAATCTCCTGACCCCTGGTCCCCTCAAAATACTTCTGAGCATTATTGTGGCTTAATAATTTGAACGGCCTTGATCCAGGAGCCCTATTTCGAGTGAGGGTTAAGAACGGGTCCCTAAGTTGATTCTGGACCATAGCCGGGTCATGGGGTTGGGGCTGCATGGGCAGTTGAGTTCTCTGCTCCAGGGAGGAAGGACAGCTACCAGCTGCCTTTGATGAAAGTCCAGCTCCAAGTTCTACACTTGGTGGCTGGACTCAGTCCTCCACCTCAGAGGACGTCGCCTCAGTCCCCCCGTGCTGGCGATGAAGTGCTACCACCCTGCCTTTATGGACGGACATCAGCCCAGAGCGCGAGCCCCTGAGCACAGGCACGGATGGCGAAGAGGCTGCTCCCCGAGCCCAGAGCAGAGCCAGGGCCGGCCCGGGCAGCCCGGGCACCTGCAGTGCTGGGGCAGGGCTCTAGCAAAGGCGTCTGGACACATGCTGTTCGAGTGGTTAAGGTAACAGAAATTAGACACCACAGTATTATTGCCATTATTGTTTTAGGCTAACGTGACTCAAAAGTGCGGTGGGATCGGGAAGTTCAGGATTTCCATAAACTGGCGGTGTGGAAACACTGCAAACAAACCATTCACGTTGGATCTGTCCAACAAGACAGCCTTCGCTGGCCGGGAGGGTAGATGCCTTCACATCTGATGGTCCCTGCTGACACGGTCACCTTGCCACCCCCGATCTCGCCGCACTCACTCCAAGGACTCTGCATCCTCTCCCTGTCTTAATGCTGCCTTCTCACCTGTGACCTCTCTCTGCCTTCTCCTCTGTCACCACCCACCCCCCACCTCCCCGGGAGAATTTCCGGTCCACGTGGGAGGAGATGGGGTTTTGGCTGGTAGATCATGTGGAACTCTTACAACTGACTCTTACAATCGACGTCTTAAGCCACTGCGGACTCCGTAACTGCGGGGCCGATGGCACAGCCCTCGGCGGAGTGCCACACTCCTTCCAGAAGTTCTCAGCCCAGAGCCCAGCTGCTGCTGTGGACCTTATGCAAGTGTATTCGAGCTTTTCCTGCTGTTCTTTGTTTGGAGGCTGGACGTGGGAGGAAGCCGGTGAAGAGAAGGGTGGAATGCGGAGGAAGCGGAGCGGGTGGGGGCGGTGAGAAGGCAGAATTTTGCTTCCAGAGGCACGGAGGCCTATTTGAAATGCTGATGCCTGCATGGAGGGCACAGCCCCCCCTTTCTTGTGCTTTCAGGGGGCTATTTAAACATCATGGTCTCTGTTTCAGAGCTGCCTCCTATAGTGGCGACACCCCTGCTTTGCAGAAGTGGTGCTTAAAAAAGAAAGTAGTAATTACTAATGGTACGCCCAGATGTGGGGAACAGAAGGAATTCAGAAGTTCACATAAGCATTCTATTTCCACTGCTTTGGGGGAGACTGGAACCCTCTTCATTTCTAGCTGAAAAGAGGTTTGGAGTAATTAAATGAAGACTTTAAAAACAAACTGACAGTAACCAGAGGGGAGGTGGGAGGGGACAATGGCGGGGGAGGGGGAAGCGTTTTCAGGAACATGCAGAAAGGACACGTGGACAAAACCAAAAGGGTAGGATCCAAGGTAGGATGTGGAGGGGGGGGGGGATGGAGACAACTGTGCTTGAACAACAATAAAAAATGTGGGGAAAAAAGAAAACAAAAAGACGTTCATGCTCTTGAAATCCACCCCTAGCTCGGGTTTTGGATCCCTATTCTGACTGGCCCTGTGGTACTTTTAGCCTCCTCCTGCCCATGGACCTGGGGTGGGGAGGGGCAGGGAGACGTTGTAGGTGGAAATATTTTATCTTAAAAGCAATCTTTTCTTCTCAACCTTTGGAATTCTTTGCCTTCTCCCTAGTGCCTAGTTCAGCAGTTAATCTACCAGAACCTGTAGATTTAATACCAAATTCTGAGGACGTGACTGCAGGTGAATGACGGACTCCAAGCGAGACCAGCCTCAGAGCCGTCGGCTGTCCAGCTCGGCCTCTTGACCCACAAAACCACGAGGGGTAATGACATGCCGGCCCTTGGAAGCCACTAACTTGCGGAGCAGAGTGTTATAGAGTAAGAGATAACCAAAACATAATCATTATACTAATATTAAGGAAACATTACTCTTTTAGAAAGTATAAAGGCAACACTTAGCAAAATCTAGAAAGCTATATATATCCTTTGAAGCAGAAATCCCACTCCTTTAATATTATCTGAAAAAATTATTCAACAAACAATGTAAGCCTGAACATTGTTTGTTGTAGCATTATTTTTGTTAAAACCTACCAATCGTATAAGGCAGCAAAAATTCACGATAGGTTTACTCAACTACAATACACCAGTACTGGGGCCACTGATCTGCTCTTTGAAATGACACAGCTGGATCCCTCTACTGCCCCGCGGCCGCTCAGCCGGGGAGCAGGGCTGCGGCCCGGGCTCCAAGGTCTCACCTCACCTGCCCCCGCAGCACCCAGAGGAGCAGATGGCATCAGCCAATGGGCGTCCCTGGAGCAGGCTCGGCCTCTGTGGACGGCCACGCTGGGCGTGGGAGGCCCCAGATTTGCCCACCACCTTGTTCACTGGGGAGGATATACTCCCAAAGGGGCCACTCCGAGGCTTGCCCTGGGAGACTGGCTTTCTGGGCCCAAGAAATAGCCTTGTCAGTAAAGAAGACACTGAGGTTGTTGCGGGGGAGGAGCTTTTGATCTTATCCGAAGGAGGCTGGGCTGTGTACAGTTGCGGCCAGTGGAGCTCCTGCTCCTTTAGATTAAGGTTCCTATGCCCTGTTTTTTGCAACTCAGAGCTCTGTTGAACATCGTGATTTATGATTATTGTTCTCAAAACCCACTTGGAAACAAGAAGCCTCTCTTAACCTGTACATGCAGCTGAAGCCCTTCCCCTAATAATTGCTAATAATAATACTAACTCCTATGTAGTCCTGGTCAGTGAGCTCACAGCTAGAGGTGATGGAAGTGGATTTAAATCCCACTCTGTCTGACCTGAGAAGCTGAGGTTAACTACCGTGCTAGGAGTGCTACGGGGTGTGTGCGCCTGGCGCTGTGGCAGGTATTTGCCATGTCATTTCTGATTCTTACCATCACCCAAAAGAAATTCCGTGTCTCCGTTTCCCAGATGAGAAAGTGGGGCTCAGAGGGGCCCACGTCACAAGGCTACAACCCACGGGCCCAGGATCTGAAACCCGCCTCTGCCCGATTCCCGTGCCAGCTCCTTCCCGCTGCCCTGCATGGCCCTTCTGGCAAAGCCAGCATCAACGCGGAGGCGGGAGTCCACCCTGCCCGAGCCAGAGGTGAAGTCACTTTGGAGACAGATGTGGGATGTCACAGCTGGGTGAGATGTTTCACCTGCAGGTTTTCCAATGCCAGGGTCTGTGGACAACCAGCTGGCATGCAGTGGGTAATACATGAGCCCTGGATTTGGGGGTGCTCTGTGACCCCCTAGATTTGTCTACAGATGAAGAAATGGAAGCCCAGAAGGTGACTTCTGGGTCACAGAACCAGGCAGTGAGGGACCGAAGCCCTCAGACACACCTCTCCTCTCACCAAAATGAATTGTTCTCCCCTGGGAGCCCAGAGAACTGGCTCTGACCGCTCGGTCTGCTTCCGGATCTGGTGGGCAAGCCTGCGTTTGTGGCAACCTTGGCCTTGATATACGAGCTCTGGCTGCTGGAACGGGGAGGCGAGCACAGGCTCCTGATGCCTGTGCTTTCCTGCGGGTTCACCCCCCCAGAAACAGAGAGCCGAATGCTTCTGCGTGAATGAGTGGGGTGCAGGGCTAAGAGGGCCGGGGCCTAGGAGCCTGTTCGTAAGTTGGAACATTCTCCTTGTAGGAAAACAAGCTTTATGGGTGTATTTACTCCTAATTCTGTAACTGCCTCACTGCCAGTGAAGACATCTAGGGAGAGTACAGCTACCAGGACCCCACCCACCTGAGCTGGTGAGGTGAGGAGCAGAGGAGGGACAGTCAGGTGTCCCCGGGGAGAGAGGTGTCATCCTCCTGGAGCTAGAAGGCCTGGGGATGCACGGGGACCCAAGTCTCCCACGTGCGCACCGTGCGTGGGGGCCTGTGCACAGCTGGCACGATTTAGTCACTTCTGTATTCAAACAACCAAAGCCAAACAGTGTAGAAGGGGCTTGCCCCAGGAGATGCAGGGGGATGGCAGCCACAATGTTTAGCTTTCGTCCTCAAGGGTCTGCGGTGATGGACGCGGGCAGGCCCAGGTCCAGCCTGTTTGACATGGAGATGGCCAGCTGCTGAGAGGCCGAGGGCTCAGATCCCACCTGGCTTCGCAGCACAGGCGGCCCCCGGTGGGCTGGCACAGGAGCTCACACAGCCTTCCTCAGGACGGACCACACCAGCCAGACGCCCTGGCAAAGGGAGCACGCTCCCCTAGTTGTTGTAAGTGGAGCCATTTCCATCGAGCGGTGGTAACGAAGAGGCATCTCGCACCTGCATTACCACAAAGCACTGTATCTGGGTCCACCGCTCCCCGTCTGCCCTCATTCTAATCTGTTCCCCACCCGTGTGTGTGCGTGTGCATGGAAAATATGTATAACCTACGATTCATCCTCGTCACTGCTCTAAGTGTCCGGTTCAGTGGCATTAAGCACATTCCCGTCGCTGTGCCACCACCACCACCATCCGCCCGAGGAACTTGTTCACCTTCTCCAGTGCCGCCTCCGTCTTCATTACACGGCAACTCCCCACTCCCTCCCACCCAGCCCCCGGCAGCTGCCTTCCCGCGTCCTGCCTCTGGGAACCTACTGCGCTGGGTTTCCCACTTAAGTGGGGTCGGCCAGTATTGGTCTTTTTGTGTCTGGCTTGTTTTGTGTAACACAAGGTCCTTGAGGTTCACCCACGGTCCCTGTTTCCATGGCACTGCCTCCAGGGTCCCTTCCACATGAGGAGGGCAGGTCAGCCTCTCTCGGGGCTCCCTCCTCTTTCTTCCTGGCACCGCTCACATCTGTCACTGTGCATCTGGTTCTGTGTGTGAGACCTGCTTCCGCCACTAAGTTCCATGCCTCGGGTTTTGTCCACTCTGTGTTCCTAGCACTTAACAGAGTACCTGGACGTGTGACAGTGCACGCCCAACAGATAGGCCTGTAACGAATTAACGAGTGTTAGAAGTGGCCCAGGGATGGAAGCAGCTGACTCCGATTTGAACCCTTGCTCCAAGGCCCTTGAGTGGGGCTCTGGGCTTTTCTGGGTTTTAGTTTCCTCACCTGCATCAGGGCCAATGGTATCCGTCTCGCAGGTGTGTTGGGGGACGGAGGGGACTCGAGCAGCAGCATGGTGCCCCGCACACACCTGGTGCTCATCAGTGCCACTGCCCTTCTCTCTCAGCACGGATCCAGTCTGACGAGGGCTCAGGCTCCGTGTGGGCTCGTCCCCGTAAGTGCCCCGAATTGCACTGCTCAACGTGACGGGGCATGTGCCCCGGAGGGAAGGAAGACGGGAAGGTTGTGAGGCTCTGGGCACCTCGTGAAGCCCAGAGACCCTCTTTGCAAGTCCTGAACCTCCCACCTTGTCTTGGTCAGCAATTCTACTGCCTGGCCTTCTTCGGAGCCATAGATGCTGACGTCAGTGGGGGTGGGGCGAAGACACAGAGGGTGGAGGGGGCAGCTGGAGAGCCCCAGAATTCAGTAACGTGGCCACTGAACTCTCCCATCAAGAGGAAGACTCACTCTGATTGTGTAAAATAACCCGTGGTTGGGGACATCCTTTTCTTTCGCCCCTGCACTGTTCTCAGCCGGCTGAGCTGGGGCCCACAGCATTAGCCCCCTCAGAGAGCATTCCCCTGGGTGGCCCTGGGCATCACCAGGGCAAACATTGGTGCCAACACACAGTCGGTGGCAGAGTAGTTGCTCCCACTGCAAATGCTGGGATGGAGCCCAGCAAGCACTGGCCAGGTGGGAGGAAAACTATAAACTTGTTTTTCTAGGTTTAGACACTTCTTTTCAGATTCAGTGCCAAAAATGGCCCTCCCGTTATGTGGGACACCTCCCCCAGGATTTCCTCTTCAAATATCAGCCGGGTCAGGTTCTATCTATGCAAATCGTTTTCAGCATTTATTCTGCTTTTCATTAACATAATGTCTCATGGGCCTTCACCCCAGCCTCTCTCTGAAACATTTCACAGGCAAGAGAACGAAGCTCAATGGGGGATGGGAAATGCCAGCCTCTTTGTGAGAGAGGAAGACTTTTATCCCCCTCTCGGCGGCTGCGGTGTCACTGTGTGCACTAGCCACGTCTCAGAAGATTTATTTTTCAGTTAAGAACAAAGAAAAGCTGAGATTAACTACTCCTGGACTGAGAAGCCCTAGAGTTTGAAGGGAGCTCTGAGTTCCCCCTGTAGCGCCCTCTCCACATTGCTGTTGTCCCGGAAAAGGCCCCCCAAATGCCACTTTGTTAGTTTGTCACTCAATTTGTGTGCACACATGGACCGCCCTTGGATTCTGCGTGGAGTACCCTCAGCTAACCTGTCTCCCAATCCATTCTTTCTTTGTATCAACACCATCCCAGCACTTGGTAGTGTGAACCCTGAGAGGAAAAAAGGAGACACCTACTAAGAATGGCTCCTGGTGACTGACTGCACTCAAATTAAAAAAAAAACAAAAAACATGCCACAAAACCCAAAAAATAAACAGAGGCCACCAAACAAACAAACCAAACCAGGGGTTACCAGCCATTTCTGCACAGGGGCCTCTCACTCAAACCATACCTCACCGAGAAGCCAGCACTCAGCCACGGGTCTGGGCACTGAGCTGCACTCTGCACTGCATTCCTGCTGGCCGGGCCAGCCCTTGTAAAGGGGCTCCTGGAATCCTATTAAAACCAATAGGCCTGAAGCTTTCCCCATCCAATCAGAGCTGTGCAGTGCTAACCAATCAGAGCAGCTCTACTCTGACCAGTTGGGACAGTGCCTTTTGGACCAAACTGCAAAAATGTGGAGTCCTTATGTGCATGAAGATGAACCAATCAGGGACCAGGAGTGGGGACTCCAGTCCATATAAGCCAGCTCTCCTCTGGCTCCAGAGCACACTTTTCTTGGTGTTGAGGATGGAGGACTTGCTCCTTGGCTGGCCTGAAACACTTAGGCTGTCTCAGGGGAGCGGAGTGGAGTAGACCATTGAGAAGCAGAACAGGACTGTGTAGCTGCAGAGGGGCTGAATCCCGGGGCCTCCTGGCCAAAGCGCTGTGGAACACCCATGCTGTGTTCACAGCTGTGCTGTTCCACAACTGAGTCGTTTTGCCCTGGATAGAGTTTCCTTCTTCACTGCGCTTCAAATTGGAGATTCCCGTTGGCGTTGAATGGACGCCAGACACCTTTGGAACACACAGGGGGCACTCACCAACACTTGGGAAGGTGAATTAATGTCATGTTGTGGGTGGGAGTGGGATTCTGGCTTTGGGGTGCCTTTGTGTCTGAAGTGGTAAAAGCAAATGTGTAGAACCACATAATAGGATATAACCTCAGAAACAAACACATGCAAGAGAAAAAGAAAAGACCGCACATTCTCACTGTAGCATTCAAAGAGGTGATCTCTGGGCAGTGGGAATTATAATTGGTTTTTAGTTTTTACTTTTTTTTCAAAACATCAATAGGAGCCTAGATTACTTTTTTAATTAGAAAAAAACAAACATTTTATTTTCTTATAAAAGTACCCTTGAAACTGGTTAATTCTTAAGTACTCATTGGGCAACAATTCCGGAGGAATTAATGAATAACCAGCTCAGAGTGAGGCTTTGGCGAGATGAGCTCGACGTCTGTATCTGTGAAGAAGAAAGAGCCATGGTGCCTGGGGACGGCATCTCCAACGTCACAGCTCTCCTGCTGACGGCTTTCTGAGCCTTTCAGGCACAGCCATCTGCCACCGCCAAGGTCTGACACAGAGAACTCCAGGCAGCCCAGCAGCTGGGAAAGCTCTGTTCCTACTAAGCTTTAAGGCGACAATCAAACCTGTTTTATCAGTCCAGATTCAGGCAGGAAAATGGAACCATCTCCAAGTCCTGAAAGTGCAGGAAACTGGATTCACTGGTGTGAGGCCAATCGGGGATTGTGAAGCTGCAGAGAGAGTGGGCCTAGCAGGCGGCCACCAGCACCTCTAGGCAGGCAGCAGGGACAAAGGGAGTGGACAGCGGGTGACCCTGTGGGAGCTGGGCCTTCCTGGTGACCCCAGAGCTGTGGAGGAGTGTGGAGGACAGGGGAGGAACGGTCTGGCTTCTTCCTTCCTCCATCTAGTCTTCCACCAGCACTTCCTGTGCCAGACCTTGCTGGGAGCCACTGAGCTGGAAGCCCGTGGTGATGTGAGGGCACACAGGCTGGCGGCCCCTCCACCTCCCTCCCTCCTTTCTTCCCCACATGCTAGCAGGACGTACCTGAAGCATCCAGGTAATTTTTTCTAGTCTACAAGCCTGCCTAATTGTAGAATGGAAATATTAGGTTAGTGTAATTGGAACTCCTGGATATGTTCATACAGGAGGGCACTGTGGTTTCAGCATGCAAGTCACTCACAGCCCTGCTTCCAAATTCCACTCCACAGGGAATGGCCGTGGAGCCGAGGATGAGAGGATGAGCTTAATGACAGTAGAGCTGGCTTGAAAATCAGTCCTTGCCTGGACAAAATGTGGGCTTTCTCCTCCCTTTCCCAAAATCCCGAACTCAATGTCCCAACTTAGCAGAAGGTGAAGGAGCAGGGGAACGGCAGGCCTCCCACTCAGAATCCGGTGCGTGAGGGCACGAAACCAAGACCGAAAGGACGCTTCTCCTCACTCCAGGCCAGCAGATGCAAGAGAGGAAGGCTGGAGCCGGGTTTTGTTCAGTGGCACAGGGGCCTTACCCCTACTGTCTATGAGGGTCTCACCAATCTGATTCCTACTTGTCCTTTGTGGGAGAGAAAACAAGGGTGGCACGTAGATCTTACCTTATGAGCCAGAGTAGGAATAAAAGAAAAGAAAGAGAAGGGAGGCCTTCCCCACCTCCACCCCAAATTGTACAGCCCCAGCCTTGGAGTTGAAGCCGTAGGTGAAAAGAAAGCCAAGGTACCTTTATCTTGAGTACATTGAGCGAGAAAACATAAAATCACCCGTATCTCTGCAACTGAGATACAATCTCTAATTAACCTCTTGTTTACACTTATTTCCAGTTCCTCATATGATCTTGTTTTTGATAAATATAGTAAAATAATCATGCATATATACAGTTTTATATTCTGTATTTTAAAACTAACACTGTATCACAAATATTTTTACTCTTTTTAAATAAGTTTTTATTTATTTTTTTAGAGAGAGTGGAAGGGAGGGAGAAAGAGAGGGAGGAGAAAGATCGATGTGAGAGAGAAACATCAATCGGTTGCCTCTCATAGGCTCCCCAACTAGGGATCTAACTCACGAGTTACTTGCCCTGACCTGGAATCAAAGCAGCGACTTTTCGTTTTGCAAGATGATGCCCAACCAACTGAGCCACACTGGTCAGGGCAATATTTTTACTTTTTAAGTGTTCCTTTAAGACCTTATATTAATAGGTTTATAGCAGTTCATTTAATGGTTGTTCAAAAATGTGAATGAAATTGTGTTTCTCCACACTGTAAAAATACAGTCACACGTCTTCTATTTTTTTTGACTAATTGCCAAAGCACCATAGGCCCTTTGAGCAGAAAGTCCATTTCGTCCCTTCAAGATTCCCTGCCTGCCCAACTTTCACTCAAGTTCTCCAAGGACACGCAAACCTTTTTTATCCCCAAAGAATTCCATGTACCAAGCCAACAAAACTGGAGACCCAGGTGCCCAGAACTGCAGTTTCCTAGGCTTGCCACAAGGTGTCACTGTTGAAGAGTAGTCCTGTTCACTCCACCAGGCAGTAATTGTCCATCCATCCAAGGAGGTCCTTGTGGGCCCAGCCCCTTGTAGCTCACCTGTCCACTCCCAGGCATTGCTCTCTAAAGACACAGCCACTGGCAAAGACTTGTGGGGTCTTGAGACACCTCTAGGGTCCGACACACTCTTCCGAAATCGATTCCACTACCAATTAGGCCCCTGCTGCGAGCTTGCAACATGAACCCTGACTCTCCTTTCCTCAGGATAACTTTATTTCAGGCTCTTGCTCAGTTCCTTGCCACTAGATTTGAGGTCCCCTTTTGTACCTGATATACCTTTCTAAATTCAAATTTGGGGGGACGGTGGATGGATTGTCCACCCTGGGTTTCATAGGCAAGCCAGCCTCCTTCCTCCCCAATGGACAGCCCTGCAAATCAAGAGCTAGGTCAGCTTTTGCTAAATCGTTCAGGAAAACAACATGATTTATGTCTTCTTTTCTTTGGGAAAGTGGCTGCCTCCCTGCCCTGTGTGTATAGGAGACCACGGACACTTTTTTTCCCAGACAGATGATCTGCTTCAGCATGATTTTCTAGACTTCTCTTGAAATGTCTTACTAAGTTCAAGTCTCACCTCCAAGCCACTCTGTGACCTAATTGTCACCCTACTTCTGGACTTTAGGTTGTTGACATCTTTTAAATACTATAATAAGTAATGTTGACTTAGGTTAAAAGATGGGAAATTGCCACGTGTTTATCTCCACTCTCTCCAGATGTGTTATTTTTTAAAAAAAGAAAAGAAAACAGTAAGAGAAAATGTAGATACTGGGGAAACGTACCATCCACAGAGAAGAAATGTTTCAACATTCTGCGGTGATGAAAACAAGCAATGTGGGTCTCCTATGTTCCCAGCATGGTGCAATGCTTTCCCGTGCATCATGCCAAGTAATATGGTGTACATAGCAACCCTGTGAGACGGACAGGGAAGCTGTGAGATGGAGGGAACTGCATGAAGGGAAAGTCAAGCTGCACTTAGCCTCTTGTTTCACACAGGGAGAGAGGAGGAGTCTCTGCTAATAAATTGCTAGATGCATTTCCCCAACCAAGTCTAAGTTCAAGCCGGTCACTGGACAGTGGTGAGGGGATGCAGGGCGCCACTTCCAAGTGGGGCAGCCTTCTGCTGTGCGTGAGGCACTCAGAGGCAGAGTCGGGGAGCTGTGGGGGCCCCCCACAGAAACCAACTTCAGTTCCTCAAACCCCGAGAGTTCATCCTCCCCAGAGCTCCTTCTGGAGGGAGCTGAGGGGAGAAGGGGCTGCAGCAGGGCAGGGCCTGGACAAGGGAGCTGGCAGGAAAGAGCCTTGCCGTGTTGTTTGCCGGGGTTCTCCCTTGAGCTCACTTGGGAGCCGGTGACTCCCAGAGCCCACCCCACCCTCCAGTGGCACCGGGACCTACTGCCACACGGTTTTCCTTGCCCGTGTCAGAGGAACCCCTCTGGAGTGGGCTTTTCTTTTCTCCTGATGAGTGCTGGGGTGAAGAATTTCAGGATTCCATAGATCAGTCTAAGGCTCTTTATGATTTTGTTTTACTGCCTCTTTTTAAAAATAGTTTTATTTATTTATTTTTTAGATTTTATTTACCTTTAGAAGGGAAGGGAAAGAGAGAGGGAGAGAAATATCAATGTATGGTTGCTTCTTGTGCATCCCCTGCTGGGGACTGGCTTGCAATCCAGGCATGTGCCCTGACTGGGAATCGAACCACGATCCTTTGGTTCGCAGGCCTGTGCTCAATCCACTGAGCTACACCAGCCAGGGCGGTGTTTTTACTGCCTCTTTACCTCCAGTCCGGAGCAGTGTTACCCACAGCTGGCCATACCTGTGCCGGCTCAGCCATCTGCTGGAGGTAGAGCGCCCTTCACACAAGGCTCTGGCAGCCGGCCTGCTAGCCCTGGCTCAGAGGAGTAGCTGGCACCTAAATGACCACCTCAAAGTGGGCAGTGGTGAGGTCTGGCCATTTCTCCAGTGCCCAGTAGGGGCAGCTCTTGTGGACAAACCCCTTTTTGTTCTTTAGAAGGGTCATTATGCAGTTGGCTGGTGATACTTTTAATCAGAAACTTTATAGTCATCACATGCAATTTGTCTGCTTGAAAGAGGCATACATAAACCTTGGCATAATATTTGTTAGTTATTGTTATTTAGGTTTTTTAAAAGATTTTATTTATTTATCTTTAGAGAGGAAGGGAAGGAGAGAGGGAGAGAAATATTAATGTATGGTTGCTTCCTGTGTGTCCCCTGCTGGGAACTGGCCTGCAACCCAGGCACGTGCCCTGACTGGGAATCGAACTACGATCCTTTGGTTCGCACGCAGGCCCGTGCTCAATCCACTGAGCTACACCAGCCAGGGCTGTTATTTAGTTTTATCTCCACTGCAAAGCAGAGGGAAAGTTCTCAGTTTGATGACAGGTAGAGGGATTTCAGGCTTATAAATAGGAGCTTCCTGAAGCTCCTATTTACAACGAATGATACATACGAGGCAAAACTTTGTCCTCTGCCCCCTGCAGCCACACACGACCCAGTTGTGGGGGGAGGGTGTCCAAGACGTGTGCCAAATATAAACTCACAAAAACAACACACCGCTACTGAGTATTTGTGGAGAATGAGCACCTTGAGGGAAGGAAAGGATCCCAAGCAATCAAAACAAATGCCTGCCCCCATCTAGGATGGAACGAAAACAGTGCCTCTTCCGTCTTCGAACGCCTGCCCACAGGAAGTGCTCAGTAAAGAGAATCATGCCTGTTATCTACTAAATTATTCCATATACTTGGGTCTGCCTTTAGGCTTCCTAGTCTCTTTTATTCTTTTATCATACCGCTTTGATGTGGTCAATCTTATATTTTATGAGAAAAATCAGTCTCAATTTTTGAAAGTGACTTTGCTACAAATGCTGAACGGTGGCTCATTTGAATAAAGTTGTAAATAGCCTCGTTGCTTTAGTATCTGTCAAGGTAGAAAATCTGGTTCATGTGGAAGCCACCTCCCTCCACTTCCTTTTCTGCTCCAAACATACACCAACAATAGACAAAACAACTTTTGAAAACAGTTGAAATGCATAACCATTTCAAAATCCAGGTAAACACTGAAACCGGATACAAACATAAAGATATTACCACATGAAACCACAGGTCTTGGGGGCTCTGGGTCCAGAAACTGGCAAAATTGGCCACGGGACTGCCCAGTAGCACCACTGTGGCCAGTCACACTGTGGTCTGTGTAAGTGGCCCCCCTGGGGGAGCGCTCCTACCGGCCAGGAGGCCACCGCCTCCAGAAGAGGGCGGGGTCTGGGCCAGCCAATAGAAATGGAGAAAAGGTTTAGAACACTGCTCGCGACTGTGGCGGGCACTGAGCTGCCTGTCTGCTGGAGTAAACATTTGTCATTTGTGGCTGCTTAATATCTTGACCACCTTCCTCTCAGGGTGACAATTCTCTACATTGTGTTGCTTTTCCAAAGTGGAAGCCAGAAAATCTGCTTTCCTGGGATTCCTGGAAGCTGGACTCCAGGCTCACATCCTCACCTCTGCTGGGCGGATGAGCTCCCATGAGGGCTTGAACTTGATAGTGAGCAAGGTGCTATGACCCCCAAAATCCGTAGGCTGAAACCCTATCCCCTAATGTGACTTGTTGGGAAACAGGGACTTCAGAGAGGTAATTAAGGTTAAATGAGGCCATAAGGTGGGATCTTAATCCAATAAAACTGATGTCCTTGTAAGGAGAGGAAAGGCCACCTGCAGGTCACAGGTCAGTGTTGTTACCGCACAACATTGGGCTCAGGGGCAGCGTCGCCCCACGACCAGCCTGACTGCCTCAGGGCTGGCTGCAGCCACCTCTCAGGCACACCCGTAGCCCATTTGCATACAGTGGTTGTAATGCCCTGGAGAAATACGGCCAAGAAAGCTGCAGGACCCAGGCACACACAGACTCCGGGGCTGTATCTACAATGATTTGCAAGATGAAACTGCCAACCAGAATAGGAAACCTGGTTTTAAGCAAATGCATATTTTAAATTTCGATTGCAAATATCTTCACAAACAGGACAACCTTAGAACATTTCATAACATGGTGCGATGTTTGTTCTGGTGCTTACCAGGAAGCGGAGCTGACACTTCAAATTGCAGCTTATTCAGCAGAAATAAGGACTTCTTTCGCATCCCATGAGTGGCTGTGACATGGTGACAAGACACCCCAGCACTGGCCAAAACCACAAAGCTTCGTATTTTTGGAAGAGTGTGGATATTTTCAAAATAACTCCAAACCTGAAAAGTCTCCCCTCTCTCCACGCCCAGCTCGTTTTCTGTGGTCCCTTAGGTCCTCTTCGCCCTCTTGTACTCACGCCCTTGGCTCTGCTTGCCCTCGGGCTTCCTCCTTGTAAGTGAGACACAGCATGCATGTCCCAGAGCTGCCTTTGCTGTGACCAGTGCACAGGTGACAAACCCAAGGCCTGGGAGCCGAATCCAGCTTGTTTTATCCGGCCCGACACCTTGTTTCTCCCTGATGGCAGTGCCGAGCTCTCGATGAACTATTAAGGAGCAGTTCTATGTGCACAGTCCTGACATCACATTGAGCCCTTTGAAGGCAACCTTGAGGCTGATGTGGCCCTTGGCGAGAGTGCGTTTGACACCCCTGCTCTAGAGGGACGCTTCCTGACGCACCCGTGAACAATTCCACCTGCCCGGCTTGCATTTGCCGTTGGCCGCAGATGATAGAGTGCTTGCTAAATGGTTCTTAAACCAGAAAGGGAAGTGTTGTTTGCCTAAGAAGTCGGGAGCTGGGCAGCCTGGGGGTTGGTTTGGTAACACAAGGGTGCTGCCGAGGACCAGACTCTTTTCTGCCATCCCCAGTGGGACACACGTGTTTTCTGCGTCGACGCAGCATTGGCTTCTCATTACATCATCCAAAGCATCAGGGAAGAGGGGTTAGAGGTTTCCTCTCCCTCCCATTGTGCTTCCCCATCGCACAGATGGCCTCGGGCCACGTGCGCAAACTTGGATTAAACGATGGCAGGGAGGAGACTGGTTCTCAGATGGCTGAAGACTCACCCCCGTGACTGAGCACACCATCAGCCAGACAACGTGGGGTTCCATGAGCCAGAAAAGGAGGGACGGTCCCTGGTTAGGTGACCGACAGCATCTGTCCTCCCTCCGTCAGCACCATGAGTCGCTCTCCTTAGTGCCTTCTCCTTACAGGTGGACTGCGCTTCCGGAGGGCAGTAGAGGCCCTGCCTTCTGTGTCCTTATTGTCCTTTCTTAGAGGCCACTACAAAGGCCTCTCCAAAGGGTGACTAAGTAGAAGTTCTAAAAAATGTGCGTTCAGCCCTGGCTGGTGTGACTCGGTAGATTGAGCGCTAGCCTATGAATTGAAGCGTTGCCGGTTTGATTCCCAGTCAGGGCGCGTGCCTGGGTTGTGGGCCGGGTCCCCAGCTGGGGGCATGTGAGGGGCAACTGATTGATGTCTCTCTCACACATTGATGTTTCTCTCCCTCGTTCTCTTTCTTTTCTCCTCTCTCTAAAAATAAATTTTAAAAACCCGTAAAATAAATAAATAAAATAAAAATACGTGTTCATTTTGGAATACTATCTAGCACTAAAAAAGCTACAGGTATCGTAACAACATGAACGAAGGCCACAGGTGACCAGATAATGTTACACTGAGTGAAAGAACGTAGGCACCAAAGGCACACCCTGCATTACCCCACGGACGGGAAGACCCAGAACAAGGGAGGAAATTTGATGGTGGAAAAGGTCAGAACAATGGTTGCCACTGAGGAGCGCGGGGACACCTGAGAGGAATGAAGGGAAATGTCCTATTTTGTGGTAAGGTGTGGGTTGCAAGAGCACGTTGTTTGTCCAAAGTGTACTAGGGGCAGTGCTCACTCCAGGGAGTGCACGTTTGACCCGAGTAACTGCGAGGGCAGGGTTAGGGACGGAGAGGACACAGGAACGGCAGAATGCTGCTCATTGTGGGAGCTGGGCGATGGGAGTATGAGGGTCTCCATCTTTAGTCTGTTGGTTTTACATATTGGGTTTTTAAAAATTAAAAACGTTCAGTATTTTCTCTTATCTCCTTCATTCCAACTTGACCTTTAGTTTGTATCTCCTCTCTCTGAGCCTTTTCTCCAGAAAAGGGCCTGGTCAGCAGCCCCTCGCTACCTCCGGCATCCCGGGAAGGAGCATGCGGTTCTAACTGACAGCATCGGAGCTCGGCTGAGGCCCGGGGACAGGGCCTCTGCCTTCCACGGACCCTGTCTTTGCAACTTGTATGCTTTGGGCTCCTCCAAGCGAAGATGCCTGTGTGCCCAGCCCCTAGAACAGAGCTCTGCTGAGAGTGGGTGCTTGCCAAACATTTCGTGAGTGAACAAATTAACAGGAGAGTTCACCCAGTAAATTGTTGTCATAATAGTCTGTGAATTGTTTAAATGAATAAATGTACTGTAGGCAGAACTCAGTTTATAGATGGACTCTACTCCAGAGATTTGTTAACTGGACTTCTTTTTTTTCTGAGGTGTAATTGGCATGAAACATTCTATTAGTTTCAGGTATACAAGGTCATGGTTGGATATCTGTACACACCACAGTAAGTGTAGTTACCACCTGACGCCATGCAAAGTTATCAACTTTTTGGCATTTCTCAATGAACCTCTCCTGAGTGACGTTTTCAGACAAGCCACAAGGATGGTGGCCTACTTTCAATCATAATGCACAACACCGTTGGCATGAAAAATGCTTCTTTGGTGCCTTGTACTTCTCAACTCTAAGGGTGGTTCCAGAACTTCTACCCAGAAAAAGGCTTGAAGGTCTTAGTTAGAAGCAGTATTAGTTTTTACTGAGATTGCAGTGTGAGTAGCTTGTGTTGGGTGTTGAATGAGCACACTGATGTCTGGAAGCAAGGCGCCGAGTGTGGTGTGTATGCGGGTCTGCGGGTGCTTTTACACGGAGCAGATACCCCCGGCCGTGGCCAGCTGGGCGGGACATCCGGTAGGAGCAATGGAGGCTTGTCCCAAGGGTAGTAAAAGGAAGCTCTCAAAAACTGGAAGCAGGGCCTATTGCCAACTGAATGTTCACCACATACTTGTTATGTCCCAGGGACTTGATGTACAGTTCATCAACTCATTTTACTCTCACAAATTTTGCGAGTGAGAATGACAAAAATACTTCCTTTTACAGAGAGGGAGACAGAGGCTTGCAGCGTGGTCCTGCTCGGAGGTACACAGTGCACTCGCTCAGGCCCTCAGCCCCCCTGACCAGCCGAGTCCCCCCTCTGCCCAAGCTCAGTCACTGCTGCACTGCGGTTTCTGCTGCGGGGGCCGAAAACCCCATCCCACAGCCTGCCGGAGGCAAGGAAGTCCAGCTCTGAGAGTGCCTTCCACACACGTGATGGGCCAGGCATGGCTCCGTCACTGTCCTCTCGTGGAGGGAGACCCCGTGGATTCATGGCCTATGGTTGCCGTGACAAATTAACACAAACCAAGTGTTTTAAAACAATGCATTTTTTTTTCTGTGACGATTCTAGAGGCCAGAATCCACGAACCTGTGTCCCTGGGCTAAAATCAAGGTGCTGGGCTACATTCTTCCTGGAGGTTCTAGGGGAGCATCCATTTCCTTGCCTTCCCAGCTCCCGGGGGTCCCTTCCTCCCATCGCTCCACCCCCCAGCTCTGTGTAGCATCTCCCACTGCTGAGTGTGGCCCTCCTGCCTCCCCCGTAGGACACTTGTGATTGCACGTAGGGCCCAGTTGGATCATTCGGGGTGGCCTGCTCATCTCACGATCTTCACCTCATTCGAGTCTGCAAAGCCCCTTTTGCCATTTAGGGTGGCGTTTGCAGGTTTCAGGGATTAGGCCACAGACACCTTCAGGGGCCATCACCCAGCCGACCCCACCCAGGGTGCACCCAAGGATCCAGGGCCCAGGGTCAGCGTCAATAGGCCAGGTAAATACTTCACTTGGAAATGTAAACTTCAAATATCATTTGTAAAACTACAGAAGAGACAAACCATCTATCTCTCTGCCACTTCAACAAATCAACCTTTGGCCTGGCTGGCGTAGCTCAGTGGACTGACTGCTGACCTGCGAACCAAAGGGTCACGGTTCGATTCCCAGTCAGGGCAGGTGCCTGGGTTGCAGGCCAGGTCTCCGGCAAGAGACACTTGAGAGACAGCCACACACTGATGTTTCTTTCACTGTCTTTCTCCTTCCTTTCCCCTCTCTCTAAAAACAAATAAATAAAATCTTAAAGAAAACCAACACATCAACCTTTGACTTTTTCCTGTTTTCTCTCCTGTTCTTGGCTCAGTGAAGACATGCTGCTATGTAATTGCAGTGTTAGACGAATACAACTTTCTGTGCTGCTTTTTCCACTTAATATCATTATTAAAGGTGATAAAGTATTTATAACTATAACTGAGGCTCTATTTTAAATTATTTTTAATGTAAGGAGTGTATAAGACTTCTTTAAAACACCAAGGGCCCTGAGAATAACAGGGTGCAGTAAGAGTGCACCCCAGTGTTCTGATAGGACCTCTTCCACCGTTTCTCCCCTAAAGCCAACACTAGGGTCCCGGCCCCAGCCCCCAACACCCTGCCCGCAGGACAGTGTGAGATACTTTAAATAGAAAGCCTTAGAAGTATGTCTGTTTTCTCTAAAGAGAACATACAAACGGCTAACAGACATATGAAAAGATGCTCAATGTCACTAATCATCAGAAAGATGTAAATTGAAACCAATGAGATACATCTCACATCTGTCGGAACGGCCATCATCAGTAAATCAGCAAACAACGGGTGCTGGTGAGCATGTGGAGACAGGGGAACCCTTTTGCACTGTTGGTGGGAAGGCAGACTGATGCAGCCACTGCGGAAAACAGTAAGCAGTTTCCTCAAAAAATTAAAAATGAATCTGCCTTCTGACCCAGCAATCCCACTTCCGGGAATGTGTCTGAAGGAACGGAGAACACTAATTTGAAAGGACATGAGCACCCCTATGTTCATTGCAGCGTTATTTACAATCGCCAAGATATGGAAGCAGCACAAGTGTCCATCAGTCGGTGAGTAAAACAACTATGGGATATTTACACAATAGAATACTACTCAGATGTAAAAGGGAAAAACAATTACCATTGTGACAGTGTGGATGGACGTAGAGAACATTATGCCAAGTGAGATAAGCCAGTCAGAGAAGAACAAGTACCATATGATTTCACTCATATGAGGAAGCTAATGAACAAACTGAACTAACAAGGAAAATGGGGACAGACTCATAGACAGAGAGCAGGACGATGGCTGGTTGTTGGGGTGCAGGTTGTGGGGTGGAGGGTGGAGCAAAAAGGAAAAAGGACTCATGGATGTGGACAGCAGTGCGGTGACTGCTGGGGTGACGGGTATAAGGAGACTAAATGGTGATGGAAAAAAATGAAACTGCCTTATGAACCAGCAATTTCACTTCTGGTTATTTATTCAAAGAAACCCAAAACACTACTTAAAAAAACATATGCTCCTCTGTGTTCATTGCAGTGTTATTTACAATAGCCAAGATACGGAAGCAGCCTAGGTGTCTACCAATAGACAAATGAATAAAGAAGAAGGAGTGCGCATACAGGATATTCCTCGGCCAGAAAAAGAGTGAAACCTTGCCATTTGTGACAGCACAAATGGACCTAAAGGATATTATGGCAAGTGAAACAAGTCAGACAGAGAAAGACAAATTCCACATGATGTCACTTATGTGTGGAATCTAAAGGACAAAATAGATGAGCCAAGGAAACAGAAAGAAGCACATAGACACAGAAAACAAACTGAAGACTCCCAGACAGGAGGAGGGGGCTCGGTGGTGTGGGCGGACGAGGTGAAAGAGATTGAGACGTACAAGCTGCCAGTCACAAAAGTGGATGTGAAGCACAGCACAGGGAACGCAGTCGACAACATTGTAGCAGCTCCGTATGGTACCAGGTGTGTACTAGACTTTTGGGGGGTTACGTCATAAGTTATATAAATGTCCGATCACTATGCTGTACACCGGAACTAATATAACATTGTATACCAACTGTAGCTGAAAATAAAATTTTAACGAAGAAATGCATCTCACCCTTTTATGTCATCGGTAATGCTTTTGCCTTTTGCTGGATGAAAGGATACGTTGGAGCCACGTGCATGGTGGGGAAGAGAAGAGGAAATAACTGCATTAGAGGAAATACCGAGCAGACACTAGCCTGTGTGCGAGTAAATGTATTTCCAAGCTCATTCCAGCCCAGCCGCTGAGCCTGGAGAAGGCTCCAGTGCTGGCCCGCTGTCTTGGGCCTCTCTCAGACTTGGAGAATTTCTTGCTGAAATAGCAGCTGCACATGCCTCCCACTGAGAAGGAAAGGATAGCTGGCTTGGAACGTGCCCTGAGAGTTTACTCAGTTCTTGCACCAAAGGTTATTCTGAATCTGCCATTTTCTCATTTTAAATACTACACAGGTAAAGCAGGAGCAAATCTTACTGCAATAGGGGGAAAAAAACCAACCCAAACCTTGGGCCTGTGGTTTCAGTAATTAGCTCAATGTGCTAATGAGAGTCTTTAGGGAGAACAGCAATAATTAATGGGTGAATTTCACTTTAATAAATGTATAAGCAATTTTCTAAATGCAGGTGGTCGAGTCCGCCCTGATGGCTCCACCTAGAGCCACTCAATATGGTAAGTGTCTGAGGAAAGTGGTTAATTTGTAAAATGCTCCATGATCCTGATTAGAAGAGAAATAATGCTTATGTTGGCTTTCCAATGTATTATTCATCTCACAGCCTGAGAACTCCATCCCCACCCCCATAGTGTCCCAAGGCTTTTTGTTGCTCTTTTGTCCTGAATGGGAAGACACCACTCTCCCTCCTGGGAAGGGTGTTGGGCTCCCCCATCTGTAGTAAGCTTTCTTCCATGGTTTCTAATCCCAAGGCCAAGGCCAGCCCAAGGTCTTTATCACTGTTTTCTAAAACCCTAAAGGGCCAGAGTGTCCTCCAAGGGAGGCCACAGGCGCTGTCAGAGAAGGTGCGTTCCAGGAAATAGGTTATCGCTCGGTCGTGCTTTCTGTAAGAAATAACATGCTAGCAGTTAGTTATAGGTGTTTAAAAACACCAGTGGTGCCAGGGAGCTAAGAGTAGTGAATTCCTATCATCTTTTGACCAACCTGGGGGTTATGTTTGTTTTTCTCGTTTCAGGTGAGCCTGGGCTGACTGGCGTCAGGCTTTCTGGCCTTCAGAGCTGCTCTCTCCAGTAGCCTGAGGACCTTCTTGCGTGCACCCGGTGGGTGGGAAGTCACAACCACAGACCAATCAAACTGATGGGACCGATGAACCTGAAAAATTACAAGAAGTCATAATCCACAGTAACCCTTACCTCGATGCTAAAATCTCAGTTTAACAAACTTTCTATTAGCCAGACTAAAACTAACCATGAAATCCAGTTAAATGGAAATGCCTTGTCCGTGATTTGCCATTTTAAGAACCAAAGTGGGAGCCCTGGCGTGTGGGGTGCAGTGGGTTGGAGCATCCTTCAGCCACAAAAGCATTGCAGGTGGGAGTCCCCAGCAGGGCGCGTGCCTGGGTTGCAGGTTCCATCCTCAGCTGGGGTGTATATGATCCCTCAGAGTGGACAGGAGGTGCCTGACCGATATTCCTCTCACTCCCTCTCCCACTTGCACTGTCTCTAAAAAAGCAATGAAAAAATGCCCACAGGTGAGGATTAAAAAACAAAGAATCAAGACAGGGAAGTGCTCCTGCTCCTTGCTATTTCTTAGAAAACAGAGGTAAATGACAGGACTCTTTGTACCTGGACGAAACTCCTACCTCATTGGGCGGTTTCCACATTCACTGGAGGCCCAGTCACCCTCGGGCCCACACCCACCTGCACTGAACTTCCGGAGGTGACTGGGGGACTGCCCGTGCCTCTGAAGCGGCCCCACCTCACCTGTCTTCATCTGACACTCCTGAAGGGGCCGCAGAGTGCCACCTTCTAAGGACACTTTAATGTGTGTGAGGTGGGTATTTTTCCCCCTCAATACCTAATGAATAGCAAAGTAAGTGAATTAGATGTTACGATCTAATAAATAGATTCTGAATCCAGCCCAACCGTCTAGTACAGCTGCAGAATCTGTGTGGTCCTAGAATCACAGGGCTGAGCTAAGACCAGATGGGAATTTGGACTATCGAGTCTTCATAATCTACAGGAGAGGGGCTCGGGGGACTGGCTCAGAGTGGCTGGATGAAACAGACCCCGCTCCCCACCTACCGATGACGCACTGCATGGCCCAGGGGAAGCTGAGATCTGCCGCTGGCTTTTCCTTGCTGGCCCCCGGTGCGCAGCCTGCGGAACTGGGCTGTCATCGCTGTGGGCCTGGCTGCATTCGCGTCTGGGGAGTAAGCAGGCTGCTCAAGGTAGACGAGTGCATCAGATGTGGCGAAGTGAGGAAGCCAGCGTGGCCATGTCAGCAGAGGTGGCTTTGGGGTCCGCTGGAGTGGCCCTCCTGGCTCATGGATCCTGGGAAGGCAAGGGAGAAGCGATCCATGTCTCATTGTATAAAGGAGCAAAGAAGAGAAATTCAGGCCGGATTCCCTCCCATGCCATTAATTATTGGGAATTAGGTAATTTAAAAAGTGCCTAGAAAACTCCTGCTAAGAGTTAGAGGAAAGAGTGTAGGAAGGGCCAGGAGCACATCCACCACCCCTGCCTGGCCCTGGGCAGGTTGCCCTGCTGAAGCCGGTGAGCCCGGCTTCTCTGTTATGAGAAAGTAAGGGCCACTGACAATCAGCCTCCACCTATGGGGCTGTGTCCGGTGCTTCACGGTGTAGTCCAAGAAGCCCTCGGGCCCACGTGCCATTGAGACAGAGACCACTTACTAAGCCTCTCCTGGGGCGATGCCGAAAACACCAGGGCAATCGTGTAGGCCCTGTACACCCTGCACTGGGTGTGCCCCGTTGGAGATTTTCATCTCTTCGGCGATTCATTCATTTATTCAACAAACCTTTAATGGACCACGTCCTTTCTGCCAGGCACTAATGTTGGGAATAAAATAGTGAGAAGAGGGGATGCAGGTCCTGTCTGCACGGAGGGCACCGTGTGGTGGTGGAGAGCAAGTGAAATGGTAAGGGCCACAGAAAACCGAAGGAGTAACTAAGGTCTCTGAGGTCCAGCTGAGGCCAGGACCAGCGAGGTACGGGATCTGGAGGGCAGAGAGATCTAACAGAGTCAGAACACCCAAAGCACAGTTCCTGTCCCTGTCACTCTCTGTCTGTGTGACTTTGGGCGAGTACACTGAGCATGTCGGCGTCTGTCTGCTCAGCTGCAGAATCAGTTATAAATTTGCCTTGTGGGGCTGCTGTGGGGCTCCTGTGGGCCTGCAGTGAGTGTGTGGCGTGCAGTGCCCAGGGTAACTGTCGGCTGGCCAAGAGTTCTTGGCCAGGAATTCAGTCTGTTGAGGGCAATTCAGTTTATTTGGTGAATAATAACACCAATCTAAGCAGCAAAGAAGGCTTGGGTGTCTGTCATGGCTCTAAGGTAGCAGAGTTCAGAAGTAAGGCTGGTCTTGGGCAAGAAGGTCCTGCAGGTCAGTGAGTGGTGGTCCCGGCCCCCAGGCCTGACCCCAAGGCTCCATTTCCATTTCCTGAGACAGCGAGGTGGGGAGTTCCTGGGGTGGCGAGAGAGACAGGCCTGTGCTGAAAGCTGTTGTAAGTTCTGAAACCAGAAAGCTTTCCTAACTTTTCCCTCTCATCTCTATGCAGAATGAGCTCGATCCAGGTCACATTCACTCTGTTTCTGAGCCCTGCTACTCAGAGGAAGACAAGGCCACGCGTATTTTTTTCTATATTAATTCTCACTGGAAGCATAAGAAGTGAGGATGCCTATCCTATGCATGTCTGTAGGAGAGTTTAAGTTCATAGTTTAGGTTTTAAAAGTGCAATCTGAGCCCATTAGGGAGAGATTGGGCTCCTGACATACACAGGAAAACAGTGCATTAGCCTATTTCCTTCCCGTAAAGACCTGTAAAAGCCAGTGTGATTTGTGCAGAATGAGGCGGTGCAGCCAGCCATCGGCTCGGGGAGCCCCAGCGACCATGAAATAACCAGATGGGGTCAAAGGAGGGCTGGGGGCGGGCAGGTGGGGAAGTGAGACCCTTTGCTTGGTATGGAATGTGAACTATTTTATCTTAATATTCAGTCATCAGATAGAGTCACCATGATCCCCATTTCATGGATGGGGAAGCTGAGGCTCAGGCCACTTACAGAGCCAGAGGCAAAGGGGGCGGGGGAGCCCAGTTCCTGCTGACTCCCACTGGGAGAGAGTGGCCTCAGAGAAGAAATGCCCTGGGGAGAGCACGGGGCCTCTCAAGCAGACACACCCAGCTCCGAATCCTGCCTCTGCCCTCACTAGTAGTCTTGGGCGTTGTTCTTGAACCTTGTTCTCGACACGCGTGACCTCAGTTTTCTCAGGTAGGTAACTTTGCTTCACAGGGCAGTGGGGAAAAAGAAAACAGAAAATGCACCAACATACTTATCCCAGTGCTTGTGTCTTGGCCTAACTGAAGGAGAGGAGAAAACAAACAGTCGAGCAAACACAAGGGCCCCGGAGCCTTCCCCAGCTGCCCTGGCGGCCTCTGTGGGGAAGCTTCGGTCTGCTCAGCACAGGTCTGCTCAGCACAGGCCCAGGCAGGCAGGTGGAAAACTCACGGAGCGGCAGCTTCCTGCTCCTTCCCCAGACTTTTGCCTTCGGATCCTGGTCTTCCTCATCTGGGAGCAGAAATCATGAAGTGGCCCACCCTTTAGAGCACTGTGCACTCTCAGGGGTAGGGCTGATCGTGATGATTGGCATCGTTGGGACCCTGGATATAATGAACTCACCGTATATTTTGCCCAGGAACCATGCCTTTGAAAACCACTATTTGTAATTTTGTACACATTGGATGGCCCCAGTTGGTCAGCAGCCAGCTAGGAGACTTTCAAAGGAAAGCCAAGAGGGACCATGAAGTCTCCCATGAAGTCTGAGCATCCCCAAAGTGGAGTGGGGGCAAACCACCTCCTTGAGGGCCCTTTGCTGCTGAGTCAGTCAGTATCACAGTAATACAGACTCCGGGACTGGAACAGGTCTTCTTAAGCTGCTGAGACCTGGTTGGTAACTGCCTTCTCTCCCTCGTCCTGTTCCATGACTGAAAAGCTCACCTGGATGCTCTTTGAAAGAGCATTTATTTATCAAATGCTAACTCTGTTCTAGGTGCTGTGGGAGAGAGGAAGGAGGTTGTAACTTCTCTGCTGACCAGAGTCGAAGATGGCTGTTTGCTCAGGAGAAAGAAGCAGGCTATTTGAGCTGGGAGGTGGGAGAACAGGAGGGAGGGAAGAAGAGAGGGGAACTGTGTTGACTGTGGCGTGGATTTGAGGAGGCTGCTGAGGACCTGCTGTCTTCTTTCAGGGGCTCAGTGGCCCTAGGAGGCAGGAGGCATGCATTTTTGAAAAGGAGCACCGATTTTGCAGTCCCAATGCCCAAATGGTCTACCAACAACTGGTTTGCAGCTGGTGGATGTAGGAGAGCAGGGGACATCCCAGGGAGAGGAGTGGGGGCTACTGCGCATGCACACACACAGTGAGGTTGCCTGCAGTGGTGCAGGGGGCAAAGTGGTCCTGTGGGAAGGACACAGGTGAGGGGCCTAAGATACCAGCAAAGGGTTCTCCCCTCTGCCATTGGCCTCTAAACCTCTGCTGGCCATGGGAAGAGTTCATCTCATAAGTCCCTTCCGGCTGGTGTGTACCTTGCAGATACCACATGATGAAGCTGGTGCAAATCGAGAGTCACTGTGATGTGGATCAGAAGATGCCTGCACAATCGCTACGCATCCCACATCTGTTCCCAGTTGAGTCCTCTTTTGGTGTTCTTTTTAGCAGTTTCATTGTTGCCTGAATTTCTTACAGGCTCCGCGTTCTTTAGAGACCCAGCAGAGGTGCTGGTGTCCCCTAACGGCAGAGAGTCCAGGGGCTTCCTGAGGTAGAGCTGAAGGCAGCACCTAGAGGGGAAAGGGTAGGGCTGGCCGACGGGCCGTCTCGGAGTGGTGTCCACAGCGCGGGCTGCTCACAGGCCCCGTGCTGGACGGCAGCATGGCCTTGGAGCCCTGTGCGCTGCCTCATGAGGCCTCACGAAGCACCCACCTGATGATTCACTCAACACACGCAGCGTCCAACTGGGCTGCTGCTTGAGGTGATGTTTCCAACTTACCTCCTGTCCTGAGGAAGCTCCAGGGCGCATAGTGTGGGACTCTTTCTTCTTAAAAGAAAAGTCACTCACTGCCTTGTGAGGGACAATTATGTCACTGATATCTGATTTAGGAGAAGTAGACGACCTCTACTATGGACAGTCTCTGCGTAATTTGGTCCTCAGCGACCCAGGAGCAATCCATGGCACCCCTGTGAGAGAGGTACCATTTCCATCGGATGGCTTTGAGGAACACAGAAGCCATGGACCCACGTGGTGGACGAATATTCAGGTTCAGACCCAGAAGGTAATCTGAGCACCTCTCGAGGGCACTTCTCGAAGCCCAGTGGTGCTGAAGAAGACTCCCCCAGTGTGCTGCCCCCTGGGGGACCAGCACACTCCCACGCTGTCCAGTGGGTGATCGCCCAGCAAATCTGAGGCTGTTCTCTGCAGAAGCTTTTCCCCTGTGGGGTTTATTATCCTGTTTGGGGCTCCTTTAAATGAAGACAATCCATGCCAGCATGGTACTCTCATTGTTGCCCCTGGTCTGTTTACTCCCAGTCTCTTTAGGGAGGAAAACGTTGCAAACTGCATCCTAATGGCCCAATTAGTCCTAATGCTGCGTAGTGTTGACTGTTTAGTTACCACCGTATTGTGTACAGAACTAATTGTGGTGAAAGCAAATGAATGGTCAGGAAACAAACAGGCTACTAGAAAATAATTACTTGGAGTGTCTCTCTTTAGTACCTGTGCAGCGGATTTCATTATAGTCAACAGCCTCTAAGCTGCTCGAAATAGTGGTATTTGTCATTTTCATAGAAACTTGATAATGACATTAATTTATCTTAATGGCCTGTTCTATTGTTATAAATAGTAAAATTAGCTTAAATTGTCTTGCTTTTGCTGGTTTTGGATGGCCGTGGAGGGCCCGCAGCAGCAGACGAATAGATAATTTGGTGTGCTTGACAGATTTCCAATAATTTGTTATGTGGAGCATGAGTAATGCTAGTACCATTAATGTTCATTTTCCTCTAAATTCATTACTGCCCTTTTCCCTTTTATCTTTTTTAATGTCTGGGCCATTTTTCTATATTTCAAGTGGAGCCACAGAACCTATTCGTATTCAGCTGGCTATTAACATTCTGCACATAGCAAACCTCCCACAGAAATGACTCCTCAGGAAATGATGCGCCTGGTAGCGGTTTCAGACAGAAAAACAGGAAAAATGGGGGCCTTCCTGGTCTCAGGGCCTGGGTATAATTAAGTCAAATGTAATTTTAAAGAAATTTAAATGTTTTTCACTTTGTGGCAAAGGTAAAACATACTCAGGGCAGAGTCAAAGAAGGCGCAGATGTGTTAGTAACACGCCGGCCGCCTGTCCGCCCTTGTCCCGGCTTCCGCACCACGTGGCCTTTCATCAAAGGCAGCGTTTCCTGTCCGTCGGACTCTGATTAGTCAGTCCCTGGGAAGTGTTACTACTAGTTTCATCCGTCTGAGCAGATGTGTTGACAGAGTATCTGGGACAAGTGTGAAGACTATTCGTCACCCGAAAAACTGCTAGAATGGAGTGTATTCACTCTCAGTTCCAAATCTGCGGTTTTGGAACCGCAGATTATACCTGCGGTTAATAATCTTTTTCTAATTAGAAAAGACCACGGAATCAGTTGCTTCCATCTCTCAGCATTTTTCCAAAAGTCTTCACTTTCGTTCATGTCATTATATGAAGGCTACCGAGTGCTGAATAGGCTGATTTTTAGACCTTTCTGCCATTTTCAATAATGTGCAGGTTTGGTAAACAAACACAAAAAACAACGTGTGCAGCCATTATCCTGGACAAAGGAAGGGCCCCTGGGGTGCAAAGCCTGTCCCCCCACCCCGCCCCCCAACTTGGGCAGAAAGGATGTGAAAGGTCAGTGCTTATAGATGCGAATTCTTAGCCTGAGAGCCACAAGCCCCCTCCACCCCTGGTTAAAATGCCTCTCGAGGGGCACAGTGAGAATATAAGCATGATTAGCGAGAAACAGGCTTTTATATTATAAACTGTGTCTTTTTGAAAAGTAAATGTAACAAAAAAGAAAGATTGACTTTCTGATGGTATTTTGTTCTCAAGAAGAGGGTGGTTCTGCTTTCTGTAACTGAGCAGAACTTGTCCCAGTGCCGGGGGTCAGGGGTGGGGCGGGGGGGCACTGCGAAGGAAGGAAGAGGTGCTGAGTCCCTGGACATTTCTGTCAAACCAAAAGTCTCCAAATGACGACTTTCACACTGAAACAGCAAATAATCATTTAAATAACTTTTTCTGTTCATGAGACAAAATGATTTATTTTTTCCACGGATACAAACAGATTTTAAAAGCAGCCTATTCAATCAGATCACCCAAATGCACCCTGAAGTGCATGCCCAGGCCCTTCAAACCTTGGGGAGAAATGAAAGATAATGCACTAATAATGTGATGTATCGGAGGGGCAATTCATAAAATATTTACCCTAAAGCAGAAAATGTGGCTGTCTGCCTTGTTCATTTATAAAATAATAGTTTAGGGGAATTAGGTACCAGCTAAACCCCTTAGTCCACAGGGTGTGCTTCACCGAGAGTCCATTAGACTGGGTTATGCATCAGCTAGGAAGACGCAGCCTGTCAGAGGCACATAATGCATCGTGGAAGATGAATGGAATCAGGCAATTGAATAATTAGAGCAGTGCCCACCAGCACGGCTCTCAGTAAAGGGTGCAGGAACTTCCATTAGAAACCTCCACTTCAATGGTTAGAAATCCACTGGGGGAAATTTGGCTGGTGTTGGAAGTTAGTGCCCATTGGGGAACTAAGAGGAAAGAATGTCCCCGGCGGGTATCCTGGTACCCCAAAGCAATGGTGGGTGATTTGGGAGCCATGATACTGGAGGGATTTGAGCTCTGCCCCCTACCCTCACGAAGTCAGTCTCCCAGCACCAGATTTGTTGGAACCAAACGTCTCCCTGGGGAGGGGGCAGTCTGATCCCCTGCTCGGCCCTCAGGCTAGGAGCACTCAGAGGCACCTCGGGAAAAGGCTGTGCTGCCATTGCTGTGGCCCAGGGCCGTGTGGCGTGCAGCCTGCATGGGCGCTCAGCCGCCCCTGACAGCCCCAGCCCCGGCATTAACACAGTGCCTGGCATGCAGGGCTGCTCAACAGTATCCAATCGGCCAACAAAGGAATTACTATGGTGTTTACTGAATTCAACGAGAAACAAGACAATAGAGTAATTGCAAGCAAAGGTAGCCCAGCACTTCTGACAACATTAGACAAGAGAACCTGACAGCGTTTGACGAGACAAGGTTAGAAGAAGAGCAGGCACAGCTTTCTCCAGATCCATTTTGAGGGGAAAATAAAGCTTCTGCGGCTGCATTCTTTACTCAACAAGCATTTTTTTTAATAGCTACGATGTGCCAGGCTGTGTCAATAGTAGGAATACAAAGATGAGACACCAGAGCCTGTCTTGAGGAGTTTCGTGTGTGCTGAACACACTGTGCTGGAAGAGAGGGCTATCTGCACAGAAAGCAACCTGAGCGGCACCCTCGGGGTGTTTGGGTGCCCACAGGGTCTAAGACATTCGTATGTGGTAAAACCTGCATAAACATTTGACTGTCTGTTTTAATTCAACAGCATCTCACTCTATTCTGAAAACTATTACTGGAAATAAAAAAGGTTTTTATTAAAGATATGTCTACATAGCCCTGGCTGGTGTGGCTCAGTGGATTGAGTGCCAGCTTGCCAACCAATGGGTTGCCACTAGATTCCCAGTCAGGGCACATGCCTGGGTTGCAGGCCAGGTCCCCAGTAGGGAGCACATGAGAGGCAACCATACATCGATGTTTCTCTCCCTTTCTTTCTTTAAAAATAAATAAATACAACCTTTTTTTAAAGATGTGCCTAGGTAGAGAGGGAAATGCAAAACTACTTGACCCTCGGCTTGGACGAGTCAGAATTCATGGAGCTGACAAGAGCCACCTCACAGGGTTCCAGGGATTATGTGAGAGATGGGATGTCTGCCTGTGCTGTGAACTCTAAATGTACACATTCTAGACGGGGCTCTCACTCTTTACTGGAAGTTCAAACAAGTCCGTGTAAGTTTCACTCATGAAACACACGTGTATATATCTTACTGTACACCACACACATTCGAATTAGGTCGTGCTGGCCTATTTCACAGAGGAGAGTGAGACTTTATTGAAGAAGGCTCAGGTATTGCATTTGCTCTAATTCAATGGCTGTGACTAATGACACGGCAGGTCTCAAACTCAGGTCTGTCTTGCACAGAGGCCCTTGGGCAGCAGGCTCTGAGTGGCCTGCACAGAGGGAGGCCCTGGGAAACAGGGAGCATGCTGGCTGCATGTGTGCAGACAGATCCCATGTTCAAATCCCTGTAGAGGTGCACTGAGGGACAAATGCCTCAGAGGAGACGCCCAGCGGCTGGGGCCGCGGTGTGACAAACTGTCTTCAGAGAGCAGGCCCTGCTCTCAGTTCCCTAGGAGGTCCGATGGCCCCTTTGCGGGGTAAGTATTTGCTTCACTGATAACTTTGCCCAGAGTCTCTCCCAAATGGTTCAATAGCCCTTAAGGTCCTGTTCAGTATAGAGATGCACTGACATCTCAAGTTGCCTTCACCTTCGGTTCCCTTGCCTCCTCCTTGCTTCTTCTCTGAGCCTTCCTGACCAGGTGCCAGGGCTCACTCTGTCCTGCGGCCTCCAAATCCTATACTGTCACCATTTCTGACTTCTCTATTTCCAACCGCCTCATACCCAACTCCTTCAAGTCAGCTCACAGACATGCTCAGTCTACCCAACCCCCCAAATGTTTATCTTTCCCCTCAAAAAACAATCTCTCAATCATCCTGTTAGGTTCTCAGGCACTGCCTTAACTTTCTTACCTCTCGACTCCATTGCCTTTCCTGAGAGCATTCACCACTGTTCTTCAACCCTAGACACGCCCACCACTAGGCAGCACCCACTTCTGCTGGAGTCACTGACTACTTGCTACCTTAGGTCCGCGGTCTGCCCCCACCTTCGCAGTGGTGGGTATTGTTGCTCTGGCCCTCCCCTCAATGCTTTCTTCTTCCTCAGCCTCCCCACCTTGCTCTTTTGGTTCTCCTGCAGGAGCCCGTCTATATCTACACTGATTCCTTCTCCAGCCCTTGACAACGGGCTATCCCAAGGACTTTGTCCTGTGGCCTCAACATTTCTCTCGGTGTCTTCCTTCTAGTATTTTCTTCCTTCCCTTCTCCCAACATTTTCCAGTGCCTGCCATGGGTCTAGACCTGTGCTTGGCCCTGGACACAAAGAAGGACCAAAAGAGAGGCTACTCTAGTTCCAGATCGTAGTGTCCCTTGCTGCCTGCTGTCACCTCCTCATGATGTCCCTCCCACAAGTGCCTCAAAAGCAATACAACATCACCCAGGCAACCTAGCCTGACACTTTGGAAAGCTCACTTTCTACCTCTCTCCCATACTCCACATCACCCAACCCCATCCAACCTCATTTTGCAGACGCGCATTCCCTCCACTGTCTTCTTCCCTTCTCCCATCGTTGCGTGTCCCAAGCCCTCACGTTCTCATGAGCGGGGCTCCTGCAGGAGTCAGCCCCCGCCGCCCCCCCCCCCACCCGGACCTCTCAGCTCCAGCCTCACCCTGTTTTCCAAACATTCTTGCCTACTGCAAAAAAGATGCTGCACGTCTTACAGATGTCATTTGAGGGATATAGATACGTATTTCTCCTATGTATAAGCCTTACAATTGAATTGCCAGGTCACGGTGTCCGTGTATGTACAGCTTTAGTAAATCCTGCCAAACGGTTTCTCAAAGTGGTCAAATAACTTTTCACTCTTGTCAAACCATGTATTGGAGCTTTTCAGTTGCTTCCTATTTTCATCAACACTTGATATTGTCAGTGTTGACAATAATTGATTTCAATTATTCTATCAACTGAGCATAGCTTCTTCATGATATTTTATGTAATTTCAAAATTTTCCTAGCAAAAATTTCATTTGTATACTGATATTTTGAAAGTTATCAATTATTCATCATAATTTCCTCATGATAATTATGATAATTTATCATAATTTCCATCATGATAATTTATTAAGTGTCGGTAATGTAGCCCCTTGTACATTTGAGATAGCTAAACATTTTTTAAAGTTGCTTTTAGCGGGGCTTTAAAATCACAACGGGGTTGGGCGCTGCCCTCAGTGTGTCCGGAGAGGAAAAGCGGGGGCGGGGCGGGGCGGGGCGGGGCAGGGCGGGGCGGCACCCAGCCCCGAGGAGCTGAAGCCGCTGTGCAGCTGCGGAACGTTTGCCAAAGCTCCTAACTCAGTTTCCTCACCCATAAAATTGGGATAATAATAGAACAGCCCTCATTAAGTTGTTGGTAGGGTTAAATAAGTTATTGTCCTTCGAGTAATTCCTGACACAGTTAATACTCATTCAATATTAGCTCCTATTGTCACTGAATTCTTCAATGCATTAAAAGTTGCTTCCTTTCCATTGTTTTCCTACTCCGGGTTTGTCCAGTAATAGCTCTCATAAGGTTAAGTACATATCTGCAATCCATGCTTTATTTTATTGCTTATTTTTTCTGTTCTTAAGCCAAACATACAGCCTTATTGACTGCCATTTGATAATATATTTTATAATCATCTCGGATGTGAATCTCCTGATTCTGCTTTCACTGCCTTTCCCCAGTGCAATACTCTTGCCTACTTATTTTTCCAGAGGGGTTTTTAGTGTAATTCCTGTGGCAACTTTAATTAGTTTTTGAACACTACCTCTAATTAACTGCAGAAGTTTTTTGATCTTCGCAGTTTGATCTTCCTCGCCTGAAACAGGACCCAACACCCAAATTTTCAAATCTCCTTTTATTTCTCCCATAAGAATTTTATACTTTCCTTTCAACAGACCTTGAAGTGATCATACCAGGTTAACTGCCAAGTGTATTCTTTAAAACTTTTGCGAATGCTATTTCCTCATTCACTGTTTTCTGTTTATCCCAGGTATATTAGAAAATGATTGGCTTTTGCGGATTTGTTACAGCACATCACTTTTGGGAAGCCACTGATTATCCCCAGTAGCTTTCTGGTTGGTGAGAGAGGTAGAAAATCCCAGAGGGAAGAACACGGTCTTTGGAGCAGGTGGGTCAGCCTATAGACACACCTTCCCCTCTCAGGACCTGTGCGACTTCGGGAAATTTCCACCCTCTCTGAGCTGCAGGGTCTTCGTGGGTGATGGGGGTAGTAAGGCCTGGGGAGGGCTTGGGCGGGAACTCCAGGCCTTCTTTCTTTCTTACAGACGATGTAAGCCACTGGGTCTATACCCAAAAGAATGGAAAGAAGAATCTCAGATACGTATTTGTACATCGATGTTCACAGCATCATTATTCACAATAATCAAGATATGGAAGCAGCTCAGGTGTCCACGAATGAATGGCTAAATGAAATGTGATGTATACCTACAGTGGAATGTTATTTAGCCTTAAAAAGGAAGGAAATTTGGACAGGAGCCACAACATGGATAAACCTTAAAGACATTATGCTAAGTGAAATAAGTCAGTCACAAAAACACAAATGCTGTCTGATTCCACTTACATGAGGTACCTAAAGTAGTCGCTTCCTAGAGACAGAAAGTAGAATCGAGATGGCCAGAGGCTTGGGGAAGAGGGATGGGGGTTGTTTTAAGGTGTCAGAGTTTCTGTTTTGCAAAATGAAAATTATTCTGGAGATGGATGGTGGCACTTAATGCCATGACACTGTACATGTAAAAATGATCAAGATGCTAAATTTTGTAATGTGCATTTTACCACAATTAAAATAATAATAATTTTTTAAAAATCACACAAGCTGGAGGTGGCATTCTGAAAGCACATCTTTAACAGACAAGAGTTCTCAGTACAACAAAACATATGTTATGCATCACAAAATGTAGTGCACAAAGCCACAAACACATTTTTTAAAAATTATACACATTTTACAGCTCTTGATGTGCAGGGAATCATATTTTCTCCTTTCTTAATTTAGCAAGTTGGAGAAAATGTAAGTTTTTTCACGATCTATGGTGGGGTGGGGGTGAGCAGAAGGAGGGCACGGCACTACAATTGTATTTTAATCTTCTTTATAATCGTAACAACAAAGTCAACAGGTGGTATTTATTGAGCTTGTGTTCTAAAAATTTTGTAGTCATTGTTTTACTTAATATTCATAGCAACCATTGAGGTCAGAATAATAGCAAAAAACCTGAGGTTTAGGGATCATCAGTGAGAGGGAGAGAGAGAGACACACCAGTATATTTTATAGTTTCTGAAAATAGGCTTCTTCACTCTGCAGGGTACCTAGGGTGTTACTCTTTCTTAGTGAATCTTGACAGTTTTCTAATTAAAGAGGAGAGAATGGGTTATTCCCTCCCACATCTAGTTTGACAGATCCCATCAAGGAAGACTGGCGGGCCTGGCTTGAGCCACATGCCCTTTCCCGAAGCCATCACTACAGTCAGGAGAGGAGGAGTAACATGATTGGCCCAGAGAGAGACGGGCCCTGAAACCAAGCAAACACCCTTGTCTAGTCCCTGGTTTTAAGGGAAATGCATTTGATTTATCACCATTAAAATGCACCAGTGACAAAAGAAAAATAGATAAATTGAACTCCATCACAGTTTAAAAACTTTGGAGCTTCCCTAAGAACAAAGTAAAAAGACAACACACAGAAAAATGGATAAATGTTTGTTCATAAGACACCTGACAAGAGACTTTATCCAGAAAATATGAACTCTTACAACTTAACAAGCAAAAGTTAACCCAAAGGATTCAAATATACATTTCTCTGAAAGATACACATGGCCAACAAACATGAGAAAAGATGATCAACTTCATTAGTCATTGAAGTAATGCAAGTCAGAACCACAATGAGACCCACATCACAGCCACTATGATGGCTATACTAAAAGACAGATAATAATAAATGTTGTCAAGGACGTGGAAAATTTGAACCTTATATATTACTGGTGGGAATATAAAAGGGTGTAGCTGTTTTGGAGAACAATTTGACATTTCCTCCAAAAGTTAAACATGGAGTTGCCCAGGACCCGGCAATTCCACTCTTAGGCTTATTCCCAATAGAATTGAAAACATAAATTCACGCAAAAATTTGTATGTAAAGGTTCATAGCAGCATTATCATAACAACCAAAAAAATGGAAACAACCCGAATATTCATCATCTGATGAATCAACAAAATGTGGGACATCCACACAATGGAATATTGTTCAGCCATAAAAAGAAATCATGTACTGATACATAGGTGAAGAAAAAATATAATGCTATGTGCAAGAAGCCAGTCATAGGAGACTACATAGTGTATAACTATATAATGCACAGAAACATTTTATTTTTCTTTTTAGCAGTTTTTCATGAAAGTTATATGTAAGATTACTTTATTCCCCCATTTTCTCAACTGTTTCTCCTTATATTTTTCCTTTTTATTTTCTCTTTTGACGAGATCTAGCTTTGTGGTCCAGGACTTTTTTGCAGTCTTTGTCCAGTATAATTTGGCGATAACTGCTTTGCCAGAGCGAGTGCCACCTGGACACTTGTGTCACTACCCTCCCCCTCCTCATTCATTGTAAATGATATGTTTCTTCCTGTACACATGGACTACTTTGTCAGTGTGCTGACCTTTGTAATGTCCGTACACAACCTGAACTTCATCATCCTTTTGGGTGGGTGTGGATAGAACCCTGTACTTCTGTCTGAACTCTTTGGAAAGAGGAGAATACATGATCTTCCTGCCGTTTTGGCAAAGAGCACTGAAGTGACTTTCGTGGCTCTCGCTCTGGTCAGAAGTCACAAAGGGACTGATCCATTTTGGCTGCTGATGCATCAGTGATGGTTACAAAAGAGAAGACCTGACACATACTAAAAAGACCCACCAAAATGCTGACTAAAGTAAAGTTTATGGCTAGAAAGTGCTGGTATTGTAAGTATGCCAGTTATTTCTGAATGATCTCAATGCAATTCCAACCACAATGCCAAAGGCTTTTTCAAGAAGTTTAGCAAACTGAATCTAACATTATGTAAGAGTAAAGGACCAAGAGCTGACAAGTCATTCCTGAAGAAGAAAAAAGCAAAGGGACTCTTATATTAAATATAAAGTCTTATTATACAGCTGTTACTATTGGGAAAAAATGAAATTGAATCTGTGTGAGACACCATGCACAAAGACCAATTTTGATGGAAGAAATGTTTAAATGTGAAAAGCAAAACTTAAATATAGGAGAGTATCATAATGTCATAGGCATAGGGAAGAATTTCTTTTTTATTTTTTTTTAGTAGAAAATGCTAATATTCAGCTCTAATATTCAGAAAAATTCGGGTTTTTTTAGAAAAGATTTTATTTGTTTATTTATTTGTTTATTAGAGGGGAAGGAGAGAGGGAGAGAAACATTAATGTATGGTTGCCTTTTGTGCATCCCCTGCTGGTAGTTAGCCTGCAAGGAATCGGCCTGCAACCCAGGCATGTGCCCTGATTGGGAATCGAACCGCGATTGTCTGGTTCGCAGGCCCCCGCTCAATCCACTGAGCTATGCCAGCCAGGGCAATTTTTAAAATTAAATTTATTAGGGTGACATTGGTTAATGAGATTACATAGTTCTCAATTGTATATGATCTGTATGTTGCATTGTGTACTCAACACCCCAATGCAAATCTTCATCCATCAATGTGCATTTCATTCCCTTTACCCTTTACTTTCCTACCCCGTTCTCTCTGGTAACCACCATACTGTTGTCTGTGTCTGTGAATTTTTGTTTGGTTTCTGGTTTTTTCATTTGCTGCTCTCAGTTTTATACCTCACATATGATTGAAATCATATGATTCTTAATGTTTTCTATCTGATTTACTTCTCTTAACATGATATACTCAAGGTCCATCCATGTTGTAGCAAATGGCAGTATTTCATCTTTTCTTATGGCTGAGTCATATTCCATTGTATATATGAATCACATCCTCACCTAATTAGCTAGAAAGTACACTTTGGTTGTCTCCATGTCTTGGACACCGTGAATAATGCCGCAATGAACAGAAGGGTGCATATATCTTTTTTTAAAATCCACACCTGAGGATATGTTATTGATTTTAGAGAGAAAGGAAGGAAGAAGCAGAGAGAGAGAAAGAAAGAGAGAGAAATATTGATGTGAGAGAGAAATATGGATTGGTTGTCTTCCAAATGCACACTGATCAAGGATGGAACCTGCCACCCAGGGATGTGTCCTGACCAGGAATCAGACCCACAACCTTTTGGTGCACGGGATGATGCTCCAACCAACTGAGCCACCCGGCCATGGAAGGGGTGCATATATCTTTGTGAATAAATGTTTTCCAATTTTGGAGGTAGATACCCAGAGAAGGGGTTTCTGGATCATATGGTAACTCTACTCCTAATTTTTTGAGGAGACTCCATACTGTTTTCCACAGTGGCTGTACCAGCCTACATTCCCACCAGCAGTAAATGAGGGTTCCCTTTCTACACAACCTCCCCAACACTTGTTATTGTCTTGTTGGTAATAGCCATTCTAACAGGTGTGGGGTGGCATCTCATTATAGTTTTGATTTGCATATCTCTAATAGATAATGAAGTTGAGTATTTTTTAGTATATTTGTTGGCCATTTATGTGTCTTCTTGGGAATAGTGTCTGTTCAGGTCATCCGCCCATTTTTTAAATGGCCTATTTGTTTGGTGTTGAGTTGTATGAGTTTTTAAATATATTTTGGATATTAACCCTTTGTTGGAGCTTTTGGTTGCAAATATCATCTCCCACTTGATTGGTTGCCTTTTCCTTTTGTTGGCAGTTTTTTGTTTTGTTTTTTTTTGTTTGTTTTTACTCTGTGGGAGATTTTTAGTTTGTAATAGTCCCATTCATTTATTTTTGCTTTTACTACCCTTGCCTTTGGGGTCAAATTCACAAAAGTTTCTCTAAGATCAAGGTCCATAAGTTTTGACTTATGTTTTCTTCTATGTAATTTATTGTTTCAGGTCTTATATATAGATCTTTGATCTATTTTGAGTTAATTTTTGTGTTTGAGAGGAAACAGTAGTCTATTTGCCAATATAGATGGGGGTTTATTTCTGGCTTCTCAATTGTGTTCTATTGGTCTGTGTGTCTGTTTGTCTGCCAATCCCATGCTGTTTTGATTGTTGTCACTTTGTAGTATAATTTTAATTCAGGGAGTGTGATACTTCTGATTTCATTCTTTTTTTTTTTTCAGGATTGTGTTAGCTATTTGGGGTCTTTTGTGGTTCCATACAAATCTGATATTTTTTGTTCTGTTTCTTTAAAAATATGTCATTGGGAGTTTGATGGGAATTGCATTAAATCTACATTTTGCTTTGGGTAATATGGACATTTTAACTATGTTGATTCTTTCAATCCATGAACACAGAAGATTTTTTTATTTCATTGTGTCTTTTTCTTTTTTAAACTTTTTAAATTTTTGTTTATTCTATTACAGTTGTCCCAATTTTTCCCCCTTGCCCTCCTCTCTCCTGCCCCACCCCCCCAGGGTCCAACCCCACACCGTTGTCCATGTCCATGGTCATTTATACATGTTCTTTGACTACTCCCTTCTCTTCTTTCCATCATTCCTCCTCCCCCTCTTCCTCTGGCAGCTGTCAGTCTGTTTGATGTTTCCATGTCTCTGGTTCTGTTTTGCTCATTAGTTTATTTTGCTCATTAGATTTCTCTTATAAGTGAGATCATATGGTATTTGTCTTTCTCTGACTGGTTTATTTCACTTAGCATAATAGCCTCCAGTTCTGTCCATGATGTTACAAAGGGTAGGAATTCCTTTCACTATGTCTTTTTCAATCTTTTAATAATGCTTTGTACTTTTCAGTATATGGGTCCTTCACATTCTTCTTTAAGTTTATTACTAGATATTTTATTCTTTTTGTTGTAATTGCAAAAGAAATTGTTTTTCCATTTCTTTTCCTGAAATGTTTTTGTTGGTACATAGGAATGCAGTAGACTTTTGTACATTGATTTTGTATCCGGCCACTTTACTGGATTGGTTTATTGTTTCCAATAGGTTTTTAGTGGAGTCTTTGGCATTTTCTATTTAAAAAATCATGTCATCTGCAATTTTACTTCCTGATTCCCAGTTTGGTTACTTATTTTTCCTTTCTCTTTGCTAATTGCTCTGGTTAGAACTTCCAGTACTATACTGAATAAGAGTGGTGAGAATGGGCATCTTTGTCTTATTCCTGATCATAGAGGAAAAGCTTTTAATTTTTCACCATTGAGTGTGATATTAGCTGAGGGTTTGTCATATATGGCTTCTATTATGTTGAACTACTTTCTTTCCATACTCATTGAGTATTTTAATCATGAAAGGATGTTTTATCTTATCAAATGCTTTCTCTGCATCTATTGATATAATCATATTATTTTTATCCTTTAGTTTGCTAATGTGGTGCATTACATCGATCAATCCTAGTCCATCCTAATGAATTTCTTACCATTTTAATGTTCATAGTTTCGATTTTCTTCTTTTTCTTCAATAAGCCCTTTTAACATTTCATGTAATAATGGTTTGGTGATGATGAACTTCTTTAGTTTTACCTTGTCGGGAAAACACTTTATCTACCTGTCCATTCTTAATGATGCCTTTGCTAGATAGAGTAATCTTGAATGTAGGTCGTTGCTTTTCATCACTTTGAATACTTCTCGCCAGTCCTTCTTGCCTGCGAAGTTTCTTTTAAGACATCAGCTGATAGTCTTATGAGAATTCCTTGGTAGGTAACTCTCTCCTTTTCTTTTCTTTTTATTTTTTGAGGATTTATTTATTTTTAGGGAGAGGGGAAGGGACGGAGAAAGAGAGGGAAAGAAACATCAATGTTTGGTTGCCTCTCACATGGCCCCAAATGGGGACCTTGCCTGCAACCCAGGCATGTGTCCTTACTGGGAATCAAACTAGCGACCCTTTGATTCACAGCCCATGCTCAATCCACTGAGCTACACCAGCCAGGGCGGTAACTCTCTCCTTTTCTCTTGCTGCTTTTAAGATTCTCTCTTTATCTTTAAACTTTGGCATTTTAATTATGATGTGTCTTGGTATGTTCCTCTTTGGATCCAACTTGTTTGGGACTGTCTGTGCTTCCTGGACTTGTATATCTATTTCCTTTGCCAAATTGGGGGAAGTATTGTTTTATTATTTTTACACATGTTTTCTATTTTTTACTCTTTCTCTTCTCCTTCTGGTATCCCCATAATTCAGGTGTTTGGCGATGTCCCAGAGGCTTCTTAAACTATCTTTGTTTTTTAATTCTTGTTTCTTCTTGTTATTCTGATTAAATGCTTATTTTTTCTTAATGTACCAAATTTTCATTTGCATCCTGGCTTCCTCCCCTTCACTGTTGGTTTTCTGTAGATTTTCCTTTAATTCATTTAGTGTAACCTTCATTTCTTCCTTTATGTTTTTGCCATACTCAGTGCGTTATTTGAGCATCCTAATCATCAGTGTTTTGAACTTCTGAGCACCTGATAGGTGGGTTAGCTCTGTTTCATTTCATTCTTTTTTGGGGGGGAGGGGGGTTGTTCTGTTCTTTTGTTTGGGCCATATTTCTTTGTCTCCCCAATTTAGCAACCTCCCTGTGTTTGTTTCTGTGTATTAAGTAGAGCTGCCTTGACTCTCTGTCTTAGTAGCATGGTCTGTTGTAGAAAGCATCTGTCAATTGTGTGGGGCAGAGGTTAGGTAATTGCCAGGGTGGGGCAACCCACTTCACCACTTTGTGGTTCTGTGCAGGGGGAGGGCTTGGAGACAGGGCAGTGCTGTTGCCTGGCTTCTGGAGGTTTGCCTGGTACTGGCCCCATTTCCAGCCACTTCACCCACTTCCCATATGTGACTGGCACCCTTCTAGCTGTTGCCCTGGTGCAGAATCCCAGAGTGGGTGGGTTTGCATATGTCAAAGACGCAGCTAACCCTTTAAGTGGAGTCTCCCAAATATGTGGCAGTTCCTTCCACTCTCCTACCTGCCACTGATTTTTACAGCCAGAAGTTATGAGGATTTATCCTCCCAGCACTGGAACCCTGGGCTGTGCAGTCTGGCCTGGGGCTAGGACCACTTCCTTCCAAGGTATTCCCCCCAACTTTTATCCACCACATGTGAATGTGGGACGTCCTGTTCTGTCACCACCTCTGTGCTATACCACCCCTACTCACTTCTCTGCCTGTTTCTGCATCTCTGCTTCTCCTACCAGTCTGGATTAATGTGGCTTCTTCAAGTACTTTTTTGTTGGACTTCCGTACAGTTTGATTTTCTGACAGTTCTGGGTGTTGTTTTGAGGTTTAGTTGAAACTTTGTGGTTGTGCAAGGAGGTGAAGCTTGTCTACCACACCTCCATCTTGACCAGAAGTCCTCTGTCTCTATATACCTTTTGATCTAGCCATTTATTTCTTCTTGACCCATTCATTTTCAATAGCATTTTATTAAATCTTCACATATTTGTGTGTGGGGTGTTTACTTCTTTTTTTTGCTGTTGATTTCTGAATTCAAGGCATTGTGGTCAGAGAATATGCTTGGTGTGATTTCAATAAGGAAGAATTTCTTAAGTTCTCCATAGTACTAGTTATGAATAAAAAGATAGGCATATGTAAAACTACATTAAAATTGAGAACTCCATCCATCAAAGACAATATAAAGAGAATTAAAAGGCAATTCCCATGAAATGCACAGTGTTATCCCAAATTTGCTCTTAAAACAGCAAAGGACATTCCTGGAAACACAGGTGAAATTCACATAAAGTCTAGAGTTTAGTTAGTGGTCATATATAACAATGTTGGTTTATTTGTTATGGGAAATGCACCTTGGTAATGTAAGATGTGAACATTAGGGGAAATCGGGTGAGAAGTAGATGGAATATTCTTTACTGCCTTTGCAACATCTGTAAATCTAAAATTATTCCAAAATTTTAAAAACTATTTTATAATCTGGGAATCAATTTTAATAATATATGTAATCAATAAAGGATTGATTTTAAAGAACTACACAATAGCAAAAAGAAAAAGCCATATTATCCCCCCCCCAAAAAAAGGGACCAAGGTAATGAACAGATATTTTTCATAAGAGAAGTAAACAGCAAATAAACTTAAGGCAAGATAACAATTTTATCTTAATAAGCAGACAACTGTAAATTAATGCAAGAGAGCCATTTCAGCTTAATCAACCCTCTTACGAACTGCTGACAGGAGCAGAAAGTGGTTCACCCACCCAGGAAAAAATATGGAGGCTGAACAATTCCTTTTCTCGGTACCTGCCCTAGAGTCACCGTTCCTCTTGCACCTGGGTGCCAAGAGGCATCTATAAAAATGTTCACAGCAGCACTGCTCTTTATAGACCAAAACCGGAAGTGGCTGAAACGTCCATCAACAGGAGAATGGATAAGGACATCAGGGCATGATCACACAATGTTACATTATACAGCAGTAAAAAGGGGTGACTATCAGCAATATGCAAAATAAGGGTGAATCTTGGGAACACTGTTGAATTAAAAAATCTCAGAAGAGCCAACACATGGCATAATATTTTATGAAGTTCAAAATCAAGCAAAATTCAACTTGATATTATAAAATTATAACTAAAACATAGAAAGGGAGTTGGGAAACAGAAAATTGAGGATAGTGGTTGGCCCAGGGTTGAGGATGAGGCAGAGGAGTGGGCTCAGGGAGGGAAACTCAACTGCTTTTAATGAGCTTGGGGACTTCATAGTTTTCAGGTCAGGTGGTGGGTTCATGGTTGTTTTTTGTTTTAATTATGCCTTATCTTTTTTTCTTTAAGATTTTATTTATTTATCTTTAGAGGGGAAGGGGAGAGAAATACTAATGTATGGTGGCCTCTCGTGCCTCCCGTGCTGGGAACTGGCCTGCAACCCAGGCACGTGGCCTGCCTGGGAATCGAACCGAGGTTGTTTGGTTCACAGGCCTGCGCTCAATCCACTGAGCTACACCAGCCAGGGCTATGCCTTATCTCTTTTTAAAAAATATTTTGTAATAATGCTATTATGGTTGTCCCATTTTTTCTCCCCTTTACTCCCCTCTTCCCTGTAACCCCCCCTCCTACCATCATCCCCCCCCCCTTAGTTTATGTCTGTGGGTCATACATACAAGTTCTTTGGCTTCTCCACTTCCCATACTATTCTTAACCTCCCCCTGTCTATTTTGTACTTACCATTTATGCTTCTTATTTCCTGTAAATTTTCCTCTGTTCTCTCTCCCCCTCCACTCTGATAACCCTCCATGTGGTCTCTGTTACTGTGAATCTGTCCCTGTTCTAGTTGATTGCTTTGTTGGTTTTTGTTTTTTTAGGTTCATTTGTTGATAGTTGTGAGTTTTTTGTCATTTTACTGTTCATATTTTTTATCTTCTTCTTTTTCTTAGATAAGCCCCTTTAACATTCCATATAATAAAGGCTTGGTGATGAAAGTGCTTCCCTGATAAGGTAAAGTTAATTATGCCTTATCATATGAATTATTTTGTATCTATTAAATGTTACTCAATTAAAATTTTTTAAACATAGATTTGGAAAAACAAGCAATGGGCAGTACACACATTTCCAAAATTTATGATGATGGGGTTTTCATTTGTTAGTTTGTTCTTTTAAACTCCAGCGTTTCTAGAGGAAAATGGAAACCATTCAAGTCTTCAAGAGAACATGTAAGCAATCACATGGCTTCTCAGCTGGAATTTATGCCCAGAATGTAGAAGAGACTGCTGATCTCAGTCACTGTATGAAGAGGGAATGGTGGGTAGGGTATGCAGTGCCACTGAGCTGGCACCAAACCTTCACCAGGAATGGCGAGTGCCCTGCTGGTGAAGCTGCAGGAGACACGGAGGTGGGCAGGGCGGGGCTTTGTCCGCAGGGGTCTCCACTGAAACCTTCTGGAGCTCCGGCTGCATACTGAAATGCCTGGGATGGTCGAGAAGTGCTTCCACACGCTGAGCCCTGACCGCACCCCTACAATTCCCAACTCAGCACCCACTCAGCCCTGTGTGATGTCTGCCTCTTCCACACAGGCGCTGTGCGAACTGACGAGGACAGCAGGTATGTACCCTGGGTTATCCCAGGATGAACACGCGGTTTCCTCACGCACCTGACAAAGACTCCAGCGCTCCTTTCTGGGCACAGTCCAGATTCCCACGTCAACCTTTAGGAGCGCCCACAGGAAGTGGATGTCATATGCTCACGGAAAAGAACAACGGGGCCACTCCCTTCCTTCCTGTACCTGTTCCGCTCCAGCGTGTTAATATAGTTGAAATCTGCACTAGCAACTGGGTTCATGTTGAACTTGGGGCTGTCAAGAATTTCTAACTTTCCCCCCATCTTGTACTTATGCAATTATTTATTTGGACTTAAATGAGACAATTTATCTTTTAAAAGCTCATTATTTTAGTTTCAACTAAGATTTTTTTTTTGAATCCTGATATTTGGTCATCTAACCTTTTAGCTCTCCTGCCTAGCTTTGTGCCATTCTGAGGTAAAAAGTCACCTACCGGGACCCCCACGGACAGAACTGTGCCCTGTGATATTAGTCTCTTCTCAGTCGCCTCCACTCCAGGCACATCCATGTTGTTGCAAATGACAAGATTTCACTCTTTTTTATGGCTGAACGTATTCAGTATTCTTCTGTGTGTTTGTTTTCTTTATCCATTCATCCTCAGGTGGACACTGAGGTTGTTTCCATATCTGAGCTATTGTACATAACACTGCAGTGAACATGGAAGTGTGGATATCTTTTCAAGTTAGTATTTTCAAGGAGCCTCCACATTCTTTTCCTTCATGGCTGCAACAATTTGCATTCCCACCAACCGTGTACAAGAGTTACCTTTTCTCCGAATGCTGGCCTGCGCTTGTTATCATCACTTGTCTTTTTGGTGACAGCCATTCCGACAGGTGTGAGGTGATATCTCATTGTAATTTTAATTTGCATTTCCCTGATGACAAGGGAGGTTGAGCATCTTTTCAGGTACCTGTTGGCTATCTGTCAAGAGTGTTATTCTTACTAAGTGTCTGCACTGAGCCAAATGCCCACTACAGTCAAACCTTGGGAAGCCCATAACAGCTTCTCACTAATTTCCCTGGAATCTTCTACTATGTTCCAGGTGTAATGTTTCTATGCCACTCACCCTCTTCCTGAAATGCATGGGAGAGTGAAATAAGGAGTGAATGAATGTGAAATGACGTAGCCTCAAATGGCACCAGGAAAGTGCCTGACACGATTGAGCTCCCAAATGAGGAGAGGCTGAGCAAGCTTTCTCCTCTCATGCCATCTTAACATTACCTGAACTCTCTTAATCTCTATCTCTCGGAGGGTATTTTCACCACCAGCACCTGTCTAGACTACTTTTCAAATTTCTCCCTGATATCCAGACCCTATAAAGATGAAATTTCCCCAAAGCAGGTGATCTGGATTTGGGGGGGGAAAGAGTGAAAATGGAATGTCCTGAGCCAAAGTATTCCTAAAGTCCCCTCCCAGCAACGAGACCAGACACAGAACTTGGGAGCGGGACTGAGAGGTGCCAACTGATGGGGAAAGAGTGGAGACCCCCCCATCACGAGTCAGTAACTTCTACTCCAGGTGTCTCTTCCCAGAAGGGGCCAAGGAGATGCACTGTGCAAGTTACTTTACTTAATTTGTACACCTATAACGTGAAAATGATAATACTTACTTTGTAGGGTTTGCTTTGCTCTGGGTCAGTAGAGCAGATTCTGCTTTTATCTCTGCCCCTTTCTATCTTAGTGTCTGTAGAAAATGCTCCATCTCTCTGAACTCGAGTTTCTTCATTGGCAATAGGAGACTCACCTATGCCTCCTTTAAGGACCCTTGCAGGGCTGAGCACCAGGAGTCAGGTAACTCACCAGAGTTCATTTTTTATCAGAGTAACACGCAGAGGGATGTATGGGTAACCGTTTGTTAAATAGCCGAGTTTTTATTTTGAAGAAACACCTCCTGCACATTGTGTGTAGGAGGCAGGTTTGCATTGTAAGAATTATTTTCCCATTTGAAACCCAGAATCTTGCTCAAATGGCTTTCCAACCCATATTGTACTGAAGTGCCTTGTTTGTTCCATTAACTATTCACAGAGTCAACTGGGGAACTGTTGTTATTAATTTCAATGGAAAGCTAAAATGCAGTTCATTTTCTATAATTGCAGGCCCACGGTCTAAAGAGCCAGCAAAAGCTTTTAATCTGAGGCATTTTTAGAGGAGTATGATCAGAATTACACTGAACATCTTTTGAAGGTACATAATTATGAAAACCTCAACAACATTGACATTCAAAGAGCTCTATACCATAGACGCTAAACTCACATGCAGTGAACAAGCCAAATTGCTGTCTTACTCACTCAGGATGGAGAAATACCCACGTGAAGGTGGGCAATGTTTGCACACCTAGCATTTCTATTTTATGCCAACGACGTGAGCTCTTCATGCGTGGGAGGGTGTCCACCCCCTCCCTTCATACATGTAGGATGTGTGTAGCCTCAGAGAGCCTGCCCTCCTGCTTGGGCCTGCCTCCCTCAAACTTGCTTCGAGGGACGGGGAGCTAACCCTGGGGAGCACCAGAGGGTGGGCATGCCCTCTAGCCACCAGAGGGCTGGAGAATGCATCCAGCTCTGTCCCCCTTCCCCTCCTCGCCCCGACCCCCAGGCACTTTTAGGAGGTGCTCAGCTCCTGGGTTTCTGATGCCCTGGCTGCTGCAGTGGCCCAGAAAAAAACAAACTAGTCCCTCAACTGCTACCTTCTTCCAGGCTACTCCTGAGCAGCAAGCATGGAGCCCAGGGCTGGCTTCCTGCTCACAATTCGATGGGGACAGAGTCCCAGAGGAGGAAGGGCAGGAACAGAGGGGAGTGATTCTGGGCGACCACAGGGAGCCACCTGGGCCCCAGGCACCATTAACATCGTCAGCTCCAGGTCTCTGAAAGAAGGCCCACAGGTGGTGAGAAACCACGTGCAGGAGAGAACGTGTCTACTTTAATTAAAAAGTGCCAGCCATTTCACAAACATACCCAGCAGGCAGCTGCTCAGTGAGGGGAATGCAGAACCAGGGAGGCATCAGCCTTGCCCCAGTTCAGCACTGACACCTGGGCCCTGCAGGGAGGGATGACGGGAGTGCTGTGGGGCAGAGGTGAGGGAGGCATTCATTCTGAAGGGGACAGTCAGAAAAGGCTGTAGGGAGGCAGTGAGCAGGGAACCGGCTTTGGCAGATAGGGGTCCAGGGTGGAGGGCACCGGGGCGGGGGGAGGGGCTGACAGCAGCAGAAGCAGCAGATGCAGAGGGACAGGGACAAGTCCCAGGTGGCGCTGGAGGGTAGTGTGAAGCTCCAAAGGCAGGTTGGGCCATTGAGTGATGGGTGCCCTCTAGATATAAGTCTGACAAAAGAATTTGAACTCATTCTGTGGCCATAGTGAGCCAGCAGTGGTTTTAGAGGTCAGATGTGCAATTTTCCTGGTCCATTCTGGGCCTTTGCGGTATCCATAGCCGGATGGGTAGGAGGGGGAGGTTTTACCTCAGTGGGGCTGGGGGATGGTGAGGCAAATGCACACCCCACCTGTGCTCCTTACTCCCACGTGGTTCCCCAGGCAGAGGCCATGGAGGGGGAGGGGCATCTTCCTCCGGGTCTTTGGGTGGTGGAAAGAAAATATCAGNCGTGCAGGAGAGAACGTGTCTACTTTAATTAAAAAGTGCCAGCCATTTCACAAACATACCCAGCAGGCAGCTGCTCAGTGAGGGGAATGCAGAACCAGGGAGGCATCAGCCTTGCCCCAATTCAGCACTGACACCTGGACCCTGGAGGGAGGGATGACTGGCGTGCTGTGGGGCAGAGGTGAGGGTCATTCATTCCGAAGGGGACAGTCAGAAAAGGCTGTAGGGAGGCAGTGAGCAGGGAACCGGCTTTGGCAGATAGGGGTCCAGGGTGGAGGGCACCGGGGCGGGGGGAGGGGCTGACAGCAGCAGAAGCAGCAGATGCAGAGGGACAGGGACAAGTCCCAGGTGGCGCTGGAGGGTAGTGTGAAGCTCCAAAGGCAGGTTGGGCCATTGTGTGATGGGTGCCCTGTAGATATAAGTCCGACAAAAGAATCTGAACTCGTTCTGTGGCCATAGTGAGCCAGCAGTGGTTTTAGAGGTCAGATGTGCAATTTTCCTGGTCCATTCTGGGCCTTTGCGATATCCATAGCCGGATGGGTAGGAGGGGGAGGTTTTACCTCAGTGGGGCTGGGGGATGGTGAGGCAAATGCACACCCCACCTGTGCTCCTTATTCCCACGTGGTTCTCCAGGCAGAGGCCGTGGAGGGGGAGGGGCATCTTCCTCCGGGTCTTTGGGTGGTGGAAAGAAAATATCAGAATTCTATTTATTTCTCCCCAAAACTAAAAAAATTAAACTTTACAAGTAGTTACAATACAGATTGATGCCGGCATCCTCAGTATACCAGATGGGCCATTAAAAAGAGAGGTGGTCCTCAGAGAGGTATCGGAGGGGACCCTTATAGCTCCATTCATTTTCAACCTGTTGTGACTTAGTGCATTTTGTATGCATCCAGTGAAGTGGATTTTAGTATTTTATTATGTAGTGTTAACTAAATTAAACTTCTAAAATGGATGGGGGCACCCCTAAAAAATGATGACTGCAAAGAAATGGCAGATGGGCAACGTTGGTGATGAAGGCAGAGCACCAAGCAGAGGACTGAGCCAAGAGCCCGCTCCTCCCGGAAAGGACCTTTCACCAGCCACAGCGTGTGAGGGAACAGTGAGGGTCTCTCCGGACCGGACAGTCTCAGACCACCAGCACTTATTTCAGGAAAGCCAACAAGCCCACCTTGGAAGGGAAAGATGCTTTAACAATAAGTGGGAATGTAGTTGTGTGTGTGAGTGTGTGTGTGAGTGTGTGTGTGTTTCCAGAGGAAATGTATGCTATTGGGGAAGCATTTTGAAAAAGGAAAGTTTGGGGAAACACTCACATCTGCACCCTAAAATGAAACACAATTCTCTACTTACGTGAAATTGTACTGAATTTCCTTACAGGGTTTGGAAACCACTTCTCTGAACGTGAGACTGCAAGACCTTTGGACTAGCTCGCAAAACTGGACAGGCGTCGGAAGGGGGTGTGCAAGCCCAGCCAACCAAGTCCTCCTTCCACAGGAATCGAAGTCTTGGAGAGGTGGCTTACTCGTCTGTGACAGCCGAGTGCCAACGTAAACTAAGTCCTAGAACCAGTCCTTCCAGACTCTGTATCACAAAATGCAAAATTCAGGTTTAGAAAAGAAAGAATGATGTGTATCTAATCAGATTGCTTTGACTAAAAGCTATTAATGGAGAGACAAGATTTTTTTTACTTAAAAAAAATAAAACTATTAGAAATATTATTTCTTTCATTTTTTATTCTTCTTATTTTCACATTTTATTCTATAATGAGCCTATTATATATTAATAGAATCATATATACTTAATAATTAGTATTTATGTTTTAGGGCAGGAAGGGGTGAGTGCTCCTAATTCTTTACTGAGGGAAAGGGTATACAATCTTAAAAGTCTGAAGAAACCTGCTTGGATGAACATAGTTCATGCCATTCTGAGCTCCCCTCGGGGTGCTCCTGCCTGTCCCCCAGCGCTATTCTGCCCAGGTAGCAGGAACCCTTGAGGGAGCAGCTAATTGTTTCCATCTTCCCCTTGCTTCCTAGCCACATCAGATGGGGACAGTAGTATTGTGACCTTAGGGAGGCAAATGTCAGACAGGAAGACCAAGGCAAAGGCAGGTGGATTTCTGATCCTTGGTCAGCCCTCACAAGCAGAGTCAAAGGGATGGAGCCCCTGTCTGGTGTGGAATCTTGCTTGGCCCTCATGGGAATGTGGGGCGGAAGGTAGCACAGTGGATTTAAAGCCCCAGAAACTAAGCTCTGTGTGCTGCAGTGTCCTCTCCTTGTAGAACTGGCCCAACTGCAGTATTTAGTCTGGAGGCTTTTGAAGAGCAAATTAATAGATAGATACATGCACGTAAATACTGCTCAGCACATAGCTTCCAATAGCTGTTAACAGTTGTCATTTCTCTTAACCACAGAAACCAAACAATTTGTTTTCAGGTTGAGATGTGGCATTTTTGGAGTTCTCCAGATCTTTACTGAATTTCAGTGTCAAGTTCTCAACACATGCAGTGTCTGAATCCCGAAGCGCTCTTGAGAATTTCTGCAAAGATACGTAATGGCAAAGAGTCAAGGGCAGGAATTGACAAGACCTCCCACAAAGTTCCCCTGTTTAGGAATTAAAGTGGAAAATTGGAAAGTAGCTCAGATAGAAAGGATGAACCAAGAATGCCAATCTTTTTCAGTCAAGAATAAGAGTCAATCAGAACATAGGTTCCTCTCCGTTTGCAACCTAGCAAAATTCCTGCTCAGTAAAATTTTAACTTCCGACCTCTCCAAAGGTCTGGCAGAGTAACACATATTACTTATTTTTCATCTGATTGGCTACTTGGACTGTAAATGTCCCAAAGGGCAGGGTCGTGCTACTCGTGTTCCTGTTTGTTGAGTGAGCGTTGGCTGTGCCGGCTGAGGGAAGGCGGAGGTGAGAAGAGGTGGAAAGCACTTCTCTCCCGTGTGTCCAGGGTGTGCAGTGTGGCCGGGTGACTGGAGTGCAGTGAGGTGGAGTCTTGCTATGGGCAGCGGGTTGGAAGGGTACGTGCAGGTTCTGGTTTCGGGTACGTTTTCTATTTGCCAGTTATGTGCAAGTAAGTTGCTTAACCTCAGTTTTCTTCATTTATCAAATGCAAATCTGTGCCAAACACACATCACATGGTGAGAATCTAACGAAAAGTTTGCGATGAATGCAAAAAGTGTGACAGCAGCTGTTGATTGTACTGCTGCAGACGGATGCAGGGGTCATTGTGTCCGACAGTTGTCACTTGTGCTTCTTGAACATGTAGAGCAGATAAACACTAGCCAATTTGCCTCAACATGAAGCCAAAATAGGTCAACCAAAATAAAGAAACAACTTTCTTGGGTTTCTAGTACAGAATCATTGTATTAATTTCAAACTAAGGGGTTTGGCTAACAATGGCCATTCTTCTCACCTGCAAACTTTTTTGCAGGTTTACTGCTATTGTGCTATCTCTATGTGGAAATTTTCAAACACCCCCTTACTCCCGCTACTCCCTTATCCCCTTTTTTCTTCTTGGTTTGCTGGGGTGTTCAAAAGCAGATAATAGACACGTGTTTTTTTCATCAACCAACACTTGCACATTCTGCCCAATTTCTGGCAACAGTGGCCTGCAAATGCCTCAGCTGCCTCAGCCTCCACTCCTTAACCCTTCACCGTGGGTCTTCCCCGCTCTGTGCAATCTGTGCCCTTAAAAGTCTCCAGGAACGTAATACAGAGATTGCTTCTCAATTTCCACCCTCTGTGTCTCTGAAGCCTCTGCTGAATTTAAATCAGCAACAATGCACAAACACCACGTGCTGAGTCTGGCTGGCTACGTACCCAGAACTTGGAGGAGGCTTCCAAGGTGCCCCTGGGCCACCGAGGGGCAGCCGCACCGTCTGCTGCCAGCGCTGGGGTACAGGATGCATGTGCAGAGGAAGGGCTGAGGGAAGAAGGATTCGGGGGAGTGATGCTGGGACCCTTGCTGCCGCTGGCATTTGACCTGGGCTTGGAGGATCAGAAGGGCTTGGCGAGTTGGATGAGATACTCCTGGGGGTGGGGCTGGTGGAGGAACAGCAGGAGCAGAGGTCCTGTTGCCTGAGCTTAGGACCACGTCTGGGGAAGGATGACTCACTTCTGTGATTAAGGTGCATGGGGCAATCTGCCGATTAGCGTGTGGAGTTTAGAACACACACAATACTGGGAGTAAATGAAAGTTCAGAGTTCAGAGAAACTTTAGAGGTAGATAACTCAAGTTTAGCATGATTCTTGATCATTCCCAGGGGTGAGTAGGTGTAGCCCAGGTCTTTTAGGCTAGTGAGTGTCAGTGCAGACCTAGGCCTGCCTGTCACTCGGCACTGTGCCACACAGCTGGCCTCTGTCTAAACCAGTACCACGTGGCCCTGGCCAGGTGGCTCCGATGGTTGGAGCATGGCCCCGTGCACCAAAAGGTTGCGGGTTCTATTCCTAGTCAGAGGACATACCTAGGTTGCTGGTTCGATTTCTGGTTGGGATGCTTACAGGTACAACCCCTCCGTATTTCTCTCCCATATCAATGTTTCTCTCTCCCCCCCATCTCTCCCCCTAAGATGAACATAGCCTTGGGTGAGGAATAAAGTAAAATAAAACAGTATCACATGTAGCAGCATCTATCAATGCTTTTGCTACAGAGCAGAAGGGACAGAGCTGGTGTGCTGTTACCCAGCACGAGCTCACTGCCGACACGCTTAAAAGCCAATGCTACGGCACTGGCTTCCGAGTAAAGAGCTTTCTTGAGAAATCAACCGGCAAGGAGACAAGGCTCAAATCTGTCTGCCCCATCCAGGGTGTCAGCACGGGGTCCTCCCGAGCAACAGACCCTTGGCTTCTAAACAGGTGCTGACCAGGTCACAACCTGGTCCTCTGGTCCCATCAGTGCCAGGGACTTTGGCTCTGGTGTGTTTTGCCACATTTCCCCCTCTGTCAATGCTTTGACTGCTTGCCTGGCAGTTTTGTTCTCCTGGCTCTGAAAAACACTCAGTATCTTGTAAGAAACAAGACAGGGCCAGTCTGAGCTGGTTGGCAGTTACAGTGCCATGAACCCAGTGCCCGTTGTACTGGCACGGCCGCCCTGGAGTGATGGCCTCCGAATGGGAGAGAAGCTTCCAGTAACCACTCAACAATCACACACGGCCCCACGTGCCACTGACCCTGTGGTGCCTCCCTGGAGAGGCTGCACCTGCGCGCATGTTCTCCGCCCACCTCTGTTCACTGTCTCCAGAGCATCACCATCTAAAATTACATCACGCGTTGCTTGTTAGGATGCCAGGTCAGGGGCCGCCAGTAACTTAGTCTTGTTAATGGATGGATTCTGGGCCCCTAGGACTCGGTACATAGTGAATGCTAAGTATTTGCGGGGTAAATGGAAAAGATTAGTCAGTGCTTTGTGCTTGCCTAACATTCACTTAAACATCAGAACAAACGAAGGGATACTTTTGTTCTTCTCACAGTCCAGTGGAAAGGGGGACCCATGCAAACTCCTTCTAGAAAAGCAATCACGTACAATTACACTCACCCAAGAGTGGAAAACCCTGAAATGAAGGAGAGAGGTCCCTGTCATGGAAGCATTCAAGCAGAAGCTAGGGGGCCATGTTATAGAGGTGGCTGTTCTATCAGAAACATGGATAAGGACCTTCCAATTCTAAGGGTCTACGATTTCAGGCCAGTGCGGAAAAGACTGTCGGGACGAGGACATGAGGCTATGAAGACATCATCTCCTTTGGAATGACTTCCAAATGAGGGGAGACAAGAACTCATTTTCTCTAAACCAGGGATGTCAAACTCATTTTCACCGGGAGCCACATCAGCATTGCAGCTGCCTTCAAAGGGCTGAGAGGAATTTTAGAACCGTACAAATGTAACTACTCCTTAACTAGGGGCAAGGAGCTCAGCACTGCCTCTGGGTAGAAACAAGGTGCTGGGCCGGACAAAATAAGGTGGGGGGTTGGATTCAGCTCGTGGGCCTGGTGTTTGCCAGCTGGGCTTTAAACATTTACTAATGACCCACAGAATAAGCTTTGCTCCCGTGAGCGCCCACCAGTGTCCACAGGTGCCCACCTGCCCCAGCACAGGCTGGGACCCTGGGAGCAGGGGTCTAGCCCACACTGTCAAGAGGCCGGGCGAGGAGCGGGAGTCTGACCCCAAAGGCCTGTGGCACTGAGACAGGAAACAGGCAGAGAAGGGGCCAACCCACACGACTGAGGGGTCACCTCCCTGGAAGGAGAGTTGGTGCAGCAGGTCCGCAGGGAGGGTGTGCTCAACACATCCTGGGACCTAAGGCACTCTTAGACTGGTTCCTAAGGCACTCTTAGACTGGTTCCAGAGTTAGTAGGTGAGAGAAGACTTTTCGATATCTAGACAAAGTAAAGAAAAAGTTTATTTTCAACAGCTCCCTTTGCCTTCAGAACCTTGATACTGGATACTTGCTGCTTCTCATCCATCAGATCCTCACAACAGCTCTTTCTAACCTCACCTCTCTTGAGGTCACATCTGCAGGCAGTCCAAGGAGGGGCTGTGGTTGGGTTCACCTGAAACTGAAAACGGCTCAGGAAACAAGGTGAGTACTCAGAGGCTGGCGAAAGAGCCCGACTTCAAAGCAGTACTTGCAGGCGAGTGAATGGAGCACAGATGGAAATCTCTAAGTGGCTGGCTCACAGCTGCCGAGCGCAGCTGCCTTCTCCTGTGGGAGGCAGTCACACTGCCCCGTGCAGGGTGCCGACAGGTTTCCAAGGCTAGTCGGCTCCTGTGTGGAGTTACACTCGGCATCCTCTACCTCAGGCCCATCGCAGCCAGTCGGCACTGCGTTGACACGCACTGCTTTACTTCTAAAGAGCTTTTGTGTTGCCATAGCAATTCACTGGCAGCTTAGTTAAAGGAATAGATTTGCACTGTGAAATGGCAAAAGAGCTTTCGATAAGAACCCCGAGGAGTTGAGGCCCTTCCTTCAGAAGCAGAGGAGAGAGATTGAAGAGGGAAAGCTCGATCCTGAATTCCTAGCCAGCGACCAGGCAGCACTTCACCAGGCTGGTGTGCTCTCTACGGCTTATTGCCAAGTGTGGACAAATGGAAGAAAGTCTGAATTATGAAGGATAAAGTTCAGTGTTTTAAAGCAGTGGTCCAGAGCCCATTGATGCACTGTGCACACAGTGTGCATACAGCTGGTGATGAATAAATTCTTGTTTAAATGGCTACGTGGGAAAGAGACATACCAATCGGTTGAACATGCATGGGTATTCTTCAAGTCCTTAAGGCAACCTGAAGACGGTACACTTCTACATGTAGCATAAATAGCCCATCCTCTATTCACTGATTCTTCTTTTTTAAAAAAATCCTCACCCAAAGATATAGTTATTGGTTTTGGGGCGGGGAGGGAAAGTGGGGGAGGGAGAGAGATGTAAGAGAGAAATGTTGATTGCCTCCCATATGCACCCTGACTGGGAATCAGACCTGCAGTTTCTGTCTGTGCCCTGGTGGGGATCAAACCTGTAACACTGCGGTGCACAGAGTGATGCCCTGACCAACTGAGCCACCTGGCCAGGGCGTCAGTTCTTACACAGCATGCCAAGTTAACCTCTACTCTGCCTAAGCGCTCACATTCCCAGCGAGTTAAGTCTGAATCAATGGGGCTCTGCTATAACATGGGAACTTTAGGCGACACACCCTTGAAAGCTGAAATTCAGTTTTGTTAACTTCACATGTAATTTTGACCATCCACTTATCTGACTAAAGCTTCAAGTCCTGGAGGGACCACAGAGCAACAGCCCTCTTTAATAAACAAAAGGATGGAAATCAAGTCTGGACGTTGCAGCCATGGGATGTGCAGCGCATGGTCTTTCAGTGAGGAGAGTGTAGCAGCTGGGAGGCAGCAAAAGGACCTTCGCTGCCTGAACCCTGCGGGCACTGGGCAGTATGGACCTTGAGAAAATGAACCCTCTAAGTGTGCCTTCCAGCTCTGTCTATAAAACATGTCTTTGGATTGCAACCCAAGTTGCATTTGCTCTAGAAAACTGGTGACAGTTATCTTTCTTGGACTGTCTTTTCCCGCCACCCTCCAGCCCCCTTAAAGGAGAAATTGCTTTAGCGACCCAGCTTGGAAATGGGTGACATGATGGTGATGATGTGACTGCATCTCAGGCTTTTATGAAATCTTCCTTTACATTTGTACTTCAACTTTATTGTGCAGGTTAACATGCCGCCACGAATCCCCTCTGAGTTTCTGTGTCCTGAATGTGCCTCGTGGAATGTTACTGTAATGTTAAGAACTACCACAAACTGTGCTTATTTCAATTTTTCTGTATTTTACATAGTTCAGAAACTAAACAAACCTTGACTATTTAAAAAATGAAAATGACTAGTTTGGGGAAAAAAAGACAAGGAAGACAAGGGAAGACCCTAGTCAGTGTGGCTCAGTGGGTTGGGCATCAACTCGCAAAGCTAAAAGTCACCGGTTTGATTCCCGGTCAGGGCACATGCCTGGGTTGCAGGTTTGGTTCCTACTGGAGTGTGTGAGAGAGGCAACCAATTGATCTTTCTCTCTCTTCCTTCCTTCCTTCCCCTCCATAAAAAAAATATTAAAAAACAGGTTAGACTGTAGGGTTCCTGGAGACTAAGTCCCCCGCATGATGTAGGGTGAGGACAGAGATACTGACCAACTCAAGACTTCATATTAAGTATGCACAAAGAAAAACTGGGGGTAACCACTAGACAAATAGAAGCAGATTTATAATTCAGTGGAAGGAAACATAAAGCACAAAGTAAGTTGAAAAAAATAAAACATAAGTGGACAAAAAACTGGCAGAAGAAATTTCAAAATCAGATAAAAAAATCTATATATATATTTGCCTACCTTATAATGATCAACTTCAGTAAATCACATTGTTACAAATTTGAAGAGTCACAAGTCACAAGAAGATATCTGCACCACAGATTATCCACTCAGTATTAATATCATGAATTGAAAAATTTCTAAATAAGTAAGAAAAATGCAAACAGCCTGCTAGAAAATGGTCAGACAGGACTTCTGACCAAGATGGAGGCGTAGGTAGACACACTACGCCTCCTCACACAACCAAAAGAAGGACAACAACAAATTTAAAAACAAAAAACAACCAGAACTGACACAAAATCAAACTGCATAGAAATCTGACAACCAAGGAATTAAAGAAATATTCATCCAGACTGGTAGGAGGGGCAGAGATGGGCCACTGGGTGGAGAGGACTCGTGGCAAGGCAGTGGCTGGCGGACCGGGCGGTCCCACATTCACGTGCAGATAAACTGGGAGGAACAACTAGGGAGCAAGACAGATCGCACAACCCAGGGTTCCAGTGTGGGGAAACAGAGCCTCGAAGCCTCTGACTGTAAACTCCTGTGGGGGTTGATACGGCAGCAGGAGAAACTCCTAGCCTCACAGGAGAGTTCGTTGGAGAGACCCACAGGGTCCTAGAATGCACATGAGCCCACCCACCCGGGAATCAGCACCAGAAGGGCCCAATGTGATTGTGGGTAGCTGGGGAAGTGACTGAAAACCAGCAAAGAGCAGAGCAAGCAGCACTGTTCCCTCTTGGACTCCTCCCCCCAAACAGAGTCACAACCAGTGACCTGGGTTGCTCCACCCTGGTGAACACCTAAGGCTCCACCCCTTACTACATAACAGACAGGCCCAGACCCCCCCCCCAAAAAGGCCCAAATGAAAGAACAGTTCAAAGCTCCAGAAAAAATACACCTAAGGGACGAAGGGATAGCCAACCTATCTGATGCACAGTTCAAAACACTGGTAATCAGGATACTCCAGGAACTTACTGGGTATTTCAACAGCATAAAAAAGACCCAGGCAGCAATGAAGGTAGCATTATGTGAAATAAAGAAAAGTCAATGGGGAACCAACAGTGACAGGAAGAAAACCAGGACTCAAATCAATGGTTTGGACCAGAAGGAAGGAAGAAACATTCAACTGGAACAGGACGAAGAAACAAGAATTCAAACAAATGAGGAGAGGCTTAGGAACCTCCAGGACATCTTTAAATGTTCCAATATCCGGATCATAGAGTTGCCAGAAGGAGAAGAGGAAGAGCAAGAAATTGAACTTATTTGAACAAATAATGAAGGACTTCCCCAATCTGGCAAAAAAGAAAAAAAGAAAAAAAAAAAGATGTCCAGGAACTCCAGGAAGCTCAGAGAATTCCAAAAAAGTTGGACCCAAGGCACATCATAATTACATTATCTAAGATGAAAATTAAGGAGAGAATCTTAGAAGCAGCACGAGATAAGGAGGCAGTTACCTACAAAGGAGTTCCGATAAGACTGTCAGCTGATTTCTCAAAAGAGACCTTGCAGGCAAGAAGGGGCTAGAAAGAAGTATTCCAAGTCATGAAAGGCAAGGACCTACATCCAAGATTTCTCTATCCAGCAAAGCCATCACTTAGAATGGAAGGGAAGATAAGGTGGTTCTCAGATAAGGTCAAATTCATGGAGTTTATTCTTGAAGTTTAGTTCATTCTTGGTGATGACCAAGCCCTTTTTATAGGAAATGTTAAAGGGACTTATCTAAAGAAAAAGAAGGTAAAAAATATGAACAGTGAAAGGACAAAAAACTCACAGCTGTTGACAACCACACCTAAAACAAAAACAAAAACAAACTAAGCAAACAACTAAATAGAAATAGAATCGCACAAATGGAGATCACATGGAAGGTTATCAGTGGGGGAGTGGGAGGGGGAGAGAGGGGGAAAAAGTACAGAGTAAGTAGCATAGATGATAGCAGGTAGAAAATAGACAGGGGGAGGGTAAGAACAGTATGGGAAATGTAGAAGCCAAAGAACTTATATATATGACCCATGGACATGAACTAAAGGGAGGAAAATAGGATAACTATAATAGCATAATCAATAAAATATATCTAAAAAAATAAAACAACAACAANAGAAGGGGCTGGAAAGAAGTATTCCAAATCATGAAAGGCAAGGACCTACATCCAAGATTTCTCTATCCAGCAAAGCCATCACTTAGAATGGAAGGGAAGATAAGGTGCTTCTCAGATAAGGTCAAATTCATGGAGTTTATTCTTGAAGTTTAGTTCATTCTTGGTGATGACCAAGCCCTTTTTATAGGAAATGTTAAAGGGATTTATCTAAGAAAAAGAAGGTAAAAAATATGAACAGTGAAAGGACAAAAAACTCACAGCTGTTAACAACCACACCTAAAACAAAAACAAAAACAAACTAAGCAAACAACTGAACAGAAATAGAATCGCACAAATGGAGATCACATGGAAGGTTATCAGTGGGGGAGTGGGAGGGGGAGAGGGGGGGAAAAAGTACAGAGTAAGTAGCATAGATGATAGCAGGTAGAAAATAGACAGGGGGAGGGTAAGAACAGTATGGGAAATGTAGAAGCCAAAGAACTTATATATATGACCCATGGACATGAACTAAAGGGAGGAAAATAGGATAACTATAATAGCATAATCAATAAAATATATCTAAAAAAATAAAACAACAACAAAAGAAAATGGTCAAACTAGTTATTCGGGCCCTGGCTGGTGTAGCTCAGTGGATTGAGCATGGGCCTGTGAAACAGAGGGTTGCTGGTTCAATTCCCAGTCAGGGCACATGCCTGGGTTGTAGGCCAAGTCCCCAGTAGGAGACATAGGAGAGGCAACCGCACATTAATGTTTCTCTCCCACTCTTTCTCCTTCCCTTCCCCTCTCTCTATTAATAAATAAAATATTAATAAATAAAATAAAAAATAAAAAATTAAATAAATAAAATATTTTAAAAAAAAACTAGTTATTCACCAAAGAGGACATTGGAATGGCTGCTAAACATGTGAGAAGATACTGGATTTCACCAGTAACCAGGGAAATTTTTCGTTGAACCCAAACGAGTTGCATTTCACCCCCATCATTCTGGTGGGTCTTCTGGGGAGCCAGCGGCGCATAAGCACTGCCAGTGAGCAACCCCGCCGGGGGCACACGGAGGCTTGTTTCTGAGGGATCACAGCAGCACTGTCGGTGAGGGCAAACGAAAAAAAAAGTAAAGAAAATAAATGTCCATAATAAGGAACAAGTATAAAATTGTCACTCGTTGACTATAAAGCCATGAAAATGAACTTGAACGACATCTGACAAACACGAATGAATCCTACTGAAGCAAAAGCAGTCAGCGGCCAAACAGCACATAAGCGTGGCGTCACTTCTATCAACGCAGGCACAAAACAACCGTATTTGAAGGCGACACAGGCCGTATGAGTATGAAGAGACACGTGGGAAATCAGAAAGCGAGCAACCCGAATGGGAACGGGGCTTTAACAGTCTGTTTTCCTTCGCTATGTGGTAGGTACGCAAGTGTTCATTGTGATTTTCACAACTTTTTGTGTTGGAAAAACTGTTATATATTTTAAAATAGTGAAAAAAGGCAGAAAATGGAGACATCTATTCCAAGAATTTTACTATGAAATAGCAGAGTCGAGGGAGGGTTTTAGGAAAGAAACAAGCTCCTGATATTACTAGCCAAGGAAGGGCTCTACTTCCTTGCTGGTGCCCCCTCACTTTCCTGACAGTTCAAAAATGAAAGGGGGAGAACTCCCCACTCCTTGAATCCTTGAATGTGGGCTGTACACAGTGACTTCTGTCCAAAGAGTACAGTATTGGGGGAGGGGGAGAGGGAGAGTGACTTTACTGTGGAGAATCCTGACAGGCACAACTCAGGGTGGGTGACCAAGACCAACATTGAATCCACAGTCAGATTCTGTCAGGTACACACTCGATACGACACAAGGAAAATGGCACTTCACCGCCACCTTCCTTCCCTGAGCCAGGAACCACAGTCCAAGCACGAGAAGAACCAGCAGACAAATCCCGGCAGAGGGCCTTCTGTCTCTGACCGGCGCTGCCTCGGAGATCTGCACCCACACGGGGAGTCCGACCAAATGGCACAGCCAAGGGGAGCCCAGGGAGGCAGGACAACCAGGTGTAATGTGGTGTCCTGGGTGGGACCCTGGCACTGGACACGGATGCTGGCCTAGACTCTTCCTCTGAAATGCCTCGGGCTCTTCAGAAGGTACAGACCCTCTGATATTTAATGTCTTTTAAACACTGCTGAGAGTGGCCATCAATCACCCACTTGACAAGTCTGTTTTCTTCCTCCTGGTGCACATCCATGAGTAAAAAACATGGATGTTTTGTAAACCTTAAAAAGGTTTTATTAAACCTTTTTTTCTCTTAGAGGTTTAATAAAACCTTTTAAGAGAAAAAAAAATGCTTGCCCTGAGAGGTTAGTAAAGATTTCCCACTGCCTGAGCCAAGTCAGCCCTGCGGACACAGGAGGGTGGGAGGTACAGTTAAAGAACAGGCAGGGGTCACGCCAGGTGCCTTTTATGCCACCCCAAGTCCTCTGACCTCCTCTTGCACAGCGGAGAACCTCTGACAAATTTTAAATAGTGCAAGGATATGATGAGAGTGATGCTCAGTTAGCGCTTAGAAAAGTTACTCTGATAAGAGTTTAGATTGGAAAATGGGAGAGAACGTCAGCCAATGTTTGAGGACACAGTGTTAGTTGGGGAACTAAGATGAGGGACCTTAAAGAAATAGGATATTCAGACTGTGAACTGAGGGAGCTACAGACTTCGGGCTTCAGTGGTATCCAAAACTGCTAATACAGTGATAGTCATTAGGTAGGTGTCAGAGCCATAATACATATGAAGGGAAGCCCCCTAAAATGAAATGTATTTGTAAAAAATTGTGTACTTATTCTTACATGTTTGAACTTCAGTCACCTTCAGAGTGCTCTCCATTTGATGCAATACGCCTATAGAGATGTTTTTCCCCAGTGCTCAAAGCAGTCTTCGAATTCATCTATTTTGATGTCTTTTAGTGCTTTGGCTGTTTTTTATTTCACCTATTCCATAAAACAAAACATTTCCCTTGAGGACTTTTGTTCATCTGGGGAAACAAAAAAAAGTTGCTCAAGGCAAGATTGGGTGAATAGAAAAGGTGGGGCATGGGGTCATGCTGTTTTTGGTCAAAAACTGCTGAACATTCACTCACTCAGTGCTTGGAAATCACCCATCACGAAATGGGCAAATGTGTTGAAAGAAAAAAAATTCACTGAAGACAAACACAGCCGCTCACAACAATGCCAGCTGGTGCACTGATACAGATACGCTCCTAGGACACTCATCTAGCAAGGGTAGCCTGTACTACAAGGGGCCTGCCCTCCAGAAGGTGATTCTGGTTTCTCTCACAACTATGAAGGCTGGCTGAGGTTCCATCACAAGGATAATAATTCTCTTGAAAGTGGAAGTGGCGGTAAGACCGAGCCAAGACGGGCCCATGTTCAGGCTACACCTCCAAATGCGGGCCGTGTGAGAGGCACAGAGGGCGGGCACTGTGGGAAGTGGCAGAGGGAACTCTGTAAGCGTGTGTATGGGGGCAGCGTGCGGGCGTGGGCTGGGGGGCCGGGGCTCGATGGGACTGCACAGTTGTCCGGAACCAGACTAGGAGTCAGACACAGTGGTCTTGCTTTGAACACAATTTACTAAAAAGCCAGGGACAACTTTCTTTTAATTAAATAATTTCTTAATGAAGGGAATGATCAAAGTTCCAGAGGAAGAGCCACGTCAGGACCACCTGGCTGGTGAGTGTGGTGCCCGGGAAAGGGTGAGGAGAGCACGCTGCCTTGTGAGAGAAAGGCTGGGCGAGCCGCACGTGTCCCTCAGTCTCCTGGTAACCACATTTTAAACAGTAAAAACAGATGGGTGAAATTAACTTTAATAATATAGGTTGTATAATTCAATATATCCAAGGTATTTTTATTTCAACCTAAGTATGAGTCGCATTTCAGGTAGGTATGTGGTTGCCGCACACCTAGAGGCTCTGCACAGGCGCAATGTGCAAGAGTCAGCAGGGGTCACGTGTACTCTGCCTCCGGGAATGAGGACTAGAAGGTGGACTTGTGACCCTGAGGTTTCAAGCTGGGGGTATTGTAATGATGACAGTGGAGCCACGAACAAAAACAAGCAACACACACTGAGTCAACATCTGCTGTTCAAGAAAAAGTACAATGTTGCTATTATGGAAACAATGACTTTTATTTCCATCAAGAAAGATGATCACACCACTATTTAAACTTATCTGAAAAAATCCTGAAATAATTTAAACTGAAGGCACAGAACAAATTGAAATATTTAACTACTTAAGCTTCAAATGACAAAATTCAAATTCAAATGTTTCAACAGTAACAATAAATTATGGACATGTTTCCATCACCAAATATTCTGACCAAAAGCTATATAGTCTTTTGTAATAAAACCAAATTAGCTTAAGCTGATTTCAAGATTTCCATGATAAAAATACTGAATAATATTGAAAAAAGTTTCTTCTTTCAAAATACTTATTATATCATTGGATTCAATAAAAGTATGCTATATATAACAAAGTAGCAGTTTGGATATTTGTTGATGGATGACTACTCCCCAAGGAATGACACATTCTTACAAAATGTTTAAAAAATAGCAAAGTGGGTTACAAAATTCTACTTGGAGAGCAGGAAAAAAACTTGTTTGGTGTCAATTAGGGTAACGAAACACTTCAACATCACATTGCTTCCAAAGCCAATCACGATGCGACAGTAATGTACTGCACGGGGCATTCCACTGCCTTGGTCATCTGTAGGCTACAGTGTGGCTAAGGGGTGGAACAAGCTGGCAACAATTATTGCCAACAACATCTCTTAGTTATTCAAAAGAGATATATTTTAAAAAATCATTATAAAACTAACTGGAATAATCGGCGACATGCTAGAATACAATGAGCCCCAGCTGAGGCTGGGGTTTTCAAACGCAGCTGCTGAGCTTGAAACGAAGTCGCCGCGCTGCACCACACACTGCGGTGTTCGGAAACTCGTTCTCTGACCATCAACCATGATGCCATGTGTGACAGAGGTCACTTGTAAATTAGCTCAGATTCTGAACTCAGTTTCTAATGAAACTTTTTTCAAGTATGCATAATATTAATACGGTAGGAATATTTTCCTCTTATTCACTCTTTTATGTGTTCAAAGGACAACCATACTGAATAAAGGACAAACAAAATGGGCTGGTCACAGTTTTCAAAAACATCTCAAAAATGAAATAGCCTAATGACCAAAAACTGATTGAAAGATATTCACATCTAAAACCTACCATTTCAAATTTAAAAAAACACAGAGCTTTTCACTTTTTCTTAAAATAATTAAGTTCATAAGTAAAGAAATAATGGGGAAAATGAGAGTTTCTAAAACACTCAGGAATCTAACCAGAATAAGATAAAAAAAGGTCTAGCTTCTCCTACTTAGCTGTGATATATATGTACTGAAGAGCAATATGCTTTTAGTTTTATCATCTAATTTAATTGCATAAATCACCGAAACATTTCCAGCTAAGTTTGCTGATACAAGGATAATACAAACTCTAGAAAATTATTCTCAGCAAAAACTGCTTCAAACCTTTCCTATATAAAACATTCCTTTGGAAGGGGATCTTTAATGCTTTTGGACTGTTCAAGTAAATGCAGCTTTTAACCATCTCCAGCAGTAAACTATAATTATCTCCCAAATTCCCCTTGCTGGGTAGTTATCTTTCATTCTCTACTATTCTAATAATGGTATGTTATTTTTTATAAATCTCTTTTGTGGTGTTAAACTTATATTTTCAACATCTATGAACACTGAGAGACTGAAGAAATAAAGTGGAAAGATCACTTGACAAGCAGCCTGAAGCTGTGAAATGTTGGCACCTACGAACAATGGGAGACAGTTACCACCTGCACTTAGGATGTACCCATCCGCAGCACTGGTGCACCAGCGAGAGCAAATGCTACTGCCAGTCTCTCCACCAACACTGGCCTCGGGCACCGGTAACTCCTTGCGTGACTCAGTCAGTGAAAATAAAGAGTCACCAAAAGTCCTCTAATCTAGCCGGCCGGATCACAGTTTGGGCAGACTTCATCATCATTGGTCACATTTTGAAAATACGAACTCACAGGATTAGTGGAAGACTGTTTCCAAGCTGAAAGAAATGTGGCTCACTTGAGGAAAACCACTTAAATAACAACAGAAGGACAATGTTAGTGGTTATGGGCCCTGTAAATACCAGCTGTGTCAGCGGCTCTGAACAACTAGAAACACAATAAAACTAAAGAGTTTCCTTTCTGAAACCTATGAAAAGAAAGACGTTTAACTCAGAATTGATTTCAAAATCTACACCAGGCTGCCAGGCCAGCAAATAACGGTCAGAGTGACTTTGTTCCTCTGCTCCTTCAACATGGGAACTAGTGCAGAATGGCTCATGCCCACAGTTGACAGGCCATTCACGGCCACGATCATATCTCCGCACCTAGAAAAGGACAGACAGAAACAGAAAAAGAAACAGACTGTCATGATTTTCGTAGTATTAAAACCATTACCCAGATTTGTTTAGTTGAAAATCCCAGCTTCACTTAACGATGAAACTGTCAGTGACTAAGCTGTATTGTCTACTCTGAGACAAGTCTGGAGTGATCTTTTCCGCCCGAGGCGGTGTTCCAGGGCCAATCACGGACAGCCCTGCCCCACCCCCTGCTGTAATTGGCGGGCGATTTCAAGGGCAAGAAGGTAACTTTCATATAAGAATAAACAAACTATAACTAGGTGAATAAATCTTTTATGATGCTTTATTTTTAGTTTGTAATGTGAATATGCTATTTTATTGTTAGCTATCTCAATTTCCCTTTGGAAGTAGGTGGAATGCAAATTACAAACTAATTAACCAAGACCCAAGCTGGTTAATTTAGCTAAGACAATGGTTAATTCATTTTCTCCTCCTCTTTCCTCATAAAATAATGCTTTTTCCATTTTATAAAATAATTTGATAAAGGACTGATCTGGAGCACACCAACTCTGATAGACTTTTCACAATATTATTTTGATGTCACTTGTTAGCAAATACTGTAAATTCTCCAGTTGTACAGCATTTGGTTATCACCATTTACTTTTTCACGACTGGCTCTTTCACCAAAAACTAGGCACTGAAAACTTGCAACCACCCACTTCCTCTCTTGATACAACACCCCACTCTTCTCCCAGCACCTGAGCTTTGAAAAGAAAAGCGGCCACACAGAGGCTGAGCGTGTCCTCTCTGCCCAGGGTGACAACAGGCAGAGGGGTTAACGGGAAGGGCCCCGGGGCCAGGCAGTCCTGGGTTTGAACTGCGGTCACCCACGTTCAGCCATTTGACTGTGGGCAAGTTTCTTAACGCTCCTAAGCCTTAGTTACCATATTTATAAACCAGAACGAAACAACACTGTTTAAAAACACCTTGGAGGGTTAAGGGGATGCAGAGATACATACAATCAATCACAAGCACTGGTTCTGCGCCAGGCACACTGCCAACTATCAAGCATTTGTTCATCAAATATTTATTGAGCCCCGGCTGGGTGGCTCAGTTGATTGGAGCTTCATCCCATATACCAAAAGGCTGCGGTTCCAATACCCTTCGGGGGGGTGCACGAGAGGCAACTGATGTTTGTGAATCGATGTTTCTCTCTCTCTCTCTCTCTCAACTTAATAAAGCATATCCTCAGGTGAGGATTTTAAAAAAAGAAAAACACCTATTGAGACTCTAGCACATACACAAGGCCCTATTCTGGCTGCCAGGGATGTAACAATAAATGTAACAAAATCCCCTCCCCTTGGCTGAGTGGAGCTTGCATAAACACAGTGTTAGGCAGACCTAAGCGCTGTGGGGAAAGACAAAGCAGAGCCGTCGTCTAGTGACAGGACCGGTCCTGAGTGGGCTGCGGGGCAAGGCTGCTCCACACTCGTTGCACCACAATGTGTGAGGGGCAGCGACTCTGACGCAGCCGCACCACGAGATGAGCAGAACATGGAGCTACGGGTGGCCAGACGGCTTAGGCAGTGCTCCAGTCTGCATCCGAGCTGGAAGGTTTTTTCTGCAGAGGGCCAGGCAGCAAACATACGTTTTAGGCTTTGCAATCACATGGTCTCACTGCGGCCCAGGAGCAGCCTCAGACAACATGTAATGAGTGAGCGTGGCCACGTTCCAGTAAAACTCGAAGTGCAGGGACAGACAGCTGCATTTGGAGCTGGCCCCTGGTCTGGGCCGTGTCTATCATCACGTCAGCGACACAACAAGACTCACTTTAATCGTCCATCATAATAAGCAGGCGTCCCCAAGACAATGGTTTTAATGAAGAAAGGCTGATTGGTGTGGTTCTCTTCGTATCCACCAACAATGCTGAAGCCCCAACTTCCCAAGTTGCTCCGTCGTAAAACGATATCATGGCAGCTGTGAAGGGAACTGCAACCGAACACAAACATTGGGAAATAATTCACCCTGGTTTGTTAGAGCCCCCCCACCGTGTCATACCACCACCGGTAGAAACGGGGAAGGGCTGCTTCATTTCCTTCTGAAGGCATCGTTTTGCCCACCCACTTTCCAACCCAGATGCAGTCCCAGGTAGACGGGAATTTCTTCCACTTTTTTCAGTCTTCTCTTCCCAAGTGAACACACACACACACACACACACACACACACAGTGGGTTTAAATAAACTGGGTCATGAGTTACACCTCAGAAATTTGTGTGAGATGGGTCTGAGCCTCTACTGCCAACAGGTCCTCTGATCTAATGCCCATTTGTATCTTCAAAATCTGCCTCTACTGAAAGGCGCTGTGCAGGGTCCAGCCCCGCTGACGTTAATGCTCGGATGAAAGAAATGAGCAGCGGAGCAAATCCCCCCAAATGTAAGATGCCTCTTTTTAATCTACACAAAGAATTAAAAGTTGTGGAAATTTTCCTCCTTCACTTAAAATGCTTTCATTTTAAGTGTGACTCTAACTGACAAAATAGGAAAATCAATCCAGGAAATAGTAACAAAAAATCTATTTCAGTTTTGTTGCACAGAATAAACAGATACGAAGTAGTTAAAACATCTTGTCATAAAAAAAATCCCCACAAGGTCCACATACAAGGTCCCCACAGGTCCCTGAGACATGAATTCTACTATAATTTTAGGCCTCTTTGGTTTTTTTTTAACCAAGAAGACAAGTCAGCAAGTTAGATTATGAACAAATAATCTAATAATCCAATTGGATAATCCAATATTATGAAATAATCCAATAATATCCTTGCTTCTTTGTTGTTCCTTCTGTGAAAGTGCTTTATAAACCATAGAGCACTATACAAATTCTAGTTATTCCAAATTTATTCCAAATAAAGCTAGATAGCCCAGAAACTGGCACATTTTTATTCTTTATTTTTATTTTAAATGAGTAATTTTCATACTTTGTTAAGAGTCAAAATGTTTCATCATCATTCAGGTTTAGGATTCTTTCATATGCTGAGAATCTAAGCTGATCTGGAAACCAAGATGGTGACATGCAGTCTTCCTACCTCCATACTAAACTATGCAGCAAGCCCCGGAGGCTCGAGGGGCTTTCGTGACCACACACGGTGCTCCCAGGGCCTTGGCTGGTCAGTCACACCTGTGGTCAGCAGCAGCTACTCTCGAACACCAATGACTGGGCTTAAGATTCTTATGTCCAATAAAAACTGAGTTTATACCCTGCTATTTTAGGTGAGCCAAAAGGATTAGGAACACAGGGCTTTTAGAAAGACTTCTGGGATGGGACAGGCCCTGTGCTCTGACCCCACACTGCGACCCCGCATGGGAGGGCAAGCGTGGGTCAGAGCGAACGCTGACAAGGGCAGCTTTCCTGAGCAGGAGGTGGAGTGTCCATCTCGTGGCTGCCCACTTACCAGCCTTAACAGAAATTGGACAAATGGCTTTATACATTTTTATAAACAGTTATGTCTTTTAGCTTAGTTCTTATTATTAAATTTATCTTTTAAATATAAGCACTTAAGAAAAATTACCATTCTCTTTTGTAACTTGTTTGATGTCACTACTTTTTCCTAACCAAAGCCTTCTTTCCCCCCTGAGTGAGTGAATTTACTGGGTTCCACACTAATAGAGGTTGTCATTATGGTTATTTCGTAACACAACAGAAAAGCTGTCAGTACCTCGGAAGCCCAAGCCACATGACCCAGGATGGGGACCAGCTGGCATCATACTCGTTTTCACTGAACGTGCTTGGTGGCTCGTCCGTGGCCTGCGTGGCCTCCTCAACAACTTGCACCTCAAGCGCTTTAAGGGCAACAGTGGGGGATGCAGCACTGGCTTTCAGCATAGCAACAGCCTCACTGTGACTTAAACTGGTCAGATCGATGCCATTGATATTCAGTAATACATCACCTGTTGAAAGGACGAGACAAAAGAAATGCACTGAGCTACCAAGTGATTCTCTTCCTGCAAATTCTCCTACTGGTAAACTAATCAACAAAAGCTGGATTCAGTGTCTCAAATGAGATAAGGTAAAGGACCATTTTCTACTTCTCTGTGGTTTTTATAATTCTGAAAAAAATCCAATTCATAAAAAACACTCCACAGCAATTTAAAAATTTAAAATAATGTCATACCATATAGAAAGAAGTGTGGCTCAAGGCACCACGACTCACTTGGAAGTCCACACCCTGAGCCCTGGCACGTCCCTGGGTTAGCTGGGCACAGACCCTGGCCCGGGCATTTCTCTTCTCTTAGATTCTGTGATTTCTGCTGTTCTTCCCAACTCAGAAATTATCTGATACTTTGCATTTAGAAATGAGTATTTATATTCTCTTTTAGGTTATATTTATATAGTCTTAGTCTCTGTTTACATAGAGACAGCCCAACACAGTTCACTCAGTGCAAACATGCCACAATATGTAAAGAGAGGATGTCCTTGGGCCTAAACAAAGAAAGGAAACTTGTGGTCTGAACATCTTGTCTTGCTTGAGAAAGAAAAAAGTGTTTGTTCCTCTGTCAGGTAATATAACAAAAAGGCAGTGAGGACTAAATAAAAGGTTGGGGGGTAAGGACTCCCCCTCTGGGAGGCATGCTTTGTACCCACAGAGTCCCGAAAAGCCTCCTCTCCTGAAACATCATTTATTTTTCAGATTGTTGAAGTATAGCATATGCTCATTGCAGAAAATTTAGAAAACATAGTAAATAAAAAGAAGGAAATAAAATTGCTCCCAATTCTATTATTGGACAAATGACTTTAAAAAATAGCAGCCTTATTAAGATATTATTCATATAACATTCAATTCATTCAAAGTTACAGTTTTGTGGTTTTTAGTATAGTCACAGAGTTGTACAACCACTGCACATCATTTTAAGATGAACCCCAGAAAACATGCACCAATCAGCAGTCACTTCCCTTCTACCAGCCCTGAATAATCACTACTCTTATGTTCTCTCTATATACACCTGCCCGTTCTAGGACCTTCACATAAACGGAGCCAACACACCGTCTTTCATGACTGACTGGCTTTTTTTCATAGGCATAATGTTTTCAAGGCCCACCTAGATTGTAGCCTGTGTCAATACTTCATTCCTTTTTACAGCCAAATAATATCCCATCATATTACCACACTGTATTAATCCATTCACTAGCTAGACATCTGGGTTGTTTCCATTTTTTGGCTACTATGGAAAACACTGCTGTGAAAGTTCACATACAAGTTTATATGCCACCACATTTTCATTACTTCAGGAACAGAACTATTAGATCACACGGTAACACTATGTTTCACTTTTTGAGGAATTGTTAAATTGTTTTCCAAAACAAGCGTACCATTTTACATTCCTGCTGGCAATGTATGAAGGTTCCTATTTTTCTGCATCCTTGCTGATATTTGTTACTGCCTGCCTTTTTTATTATATTCATCCTTGCGGGTGTGAAGTGGTTTGGATATGCATTTCCCTAATAACCAGTGACCATGAGTTTCTTTTCCTATGCTCATTGGCCATTTGTGTATCTCCTTTGGAGAAATGCCTATTCGGATCCTTTGCCCATTTTTCAATTGGGCCGTTTACCTTTTTACTTACTGAGACGTAAGAGTTCTCCATGTACTCGTGATACACGTCCTTCATCAGACCCATGATTAACAAATATCTTCTCCCATTCCTTCTACTTTCTTGGTGGTATGTGTCTTTCATCAAATTTGTAATTCTGATGGAGTCCAGTTTATCTGTTCTGTTGCTGCTTGTGTTTTTGGTGTCAAGTCTAAGAAAACCATTCCCTAACCCAAGGATGTGAATATTTACACTTATGTTTTTCTCTGAACATTGTAGATCTTACATTTAGGTCTGAGACCCATTGTCAGTTAATTCTTACACGTGTTGTGAGACAGGAATCCAACCTCGCTCTTCGAAAAATAGCTTCTAAGATTGCCTCTCTATATGAACAAACCAAGTGTATGAGGAATGCTGTCTTTACCACTCCCACCCCCACTACACAAATTATATAGTATTGAAGCACAGCGTGAACTTGTAAATGCACCGCTAATCCCTAAACCCGCTACCTTTTATTTTTTTTAATTTTATTTTTTAAAGATCCGAGTTATTTATTTTTAGAGAGAGGGTAATGGGAGGAGAAAGAGAGGGAGAGAAACACTAATGTGTGGTTGCCTCTCCTGCATCCCCACTAGGGAGCCAACCTGCAACCCAAACATGCGCCCCAAAAGGAAGCGACCCAGTGAGCCTCTGGTCCGCAGGCTGGCACTCAATGCACTGAGCCACACCAGCCAGAGCCCCACTACCTTTTAAAGTTTGTGCTCTGCCCCACTTCCTCTCTGAGCCCCTCCCACTTTATTTTGAGTCACGTTTGTATTTTGGACATGGTCCTAGGCTGCCACAACCTGGGAAACAGACATCTCTTGAGTCTTTTCCAATGTAAAACAATCCAATACTTTGAATAATTGTTAGAAAACGCTAACTTTCAGCATTAGGCATTTTTCTAACCTTATAAAGAGGCTTTTTGTCTGCATACGCAAAGGACATTTGACAGGAAAAAAAGTCATGTCCATACGTACAAAGTTGAACTCGGAGAAGATGTGGTGCAGTTGGTGAAGGGCCTCTCTTACCTCTCTTGATCCTGCCGTCGCGCGCGAGGCAGCCGTGAGGCGGCACGCTGGTCACAAAGATGGGCAGCTCGCCGCTCTTACTGCCTCTGCCCCCAGCAACGGTCATCCCAAGGGACTCGTGCGGCTCCTTCTTTACAGTGATGTGTTTTTCTTGGCACATAACACACTGGGTAAGATCCTAATTCGTGAGAGAAAAAAATTCATTGAATATATTCACTGGAATAAATAATATACAGCAAAGCTTTAGGACAGTTTAAACGAAGGAAAAAATTGTGTGGCAACTGCAAGTCACTTTATTTATCACTTACTATAGAACTGAAAGTACCACACAATTCCTCCTAAGTACAGACACTACAACGATCACTGCGGGTCACCATGTCAAACTCAGGACTAGCATATTTTCCTACGAGTATTTGTGACACTGAAGCAACTCAGGACTGTTGACATGTGGAGGTCAAAGTAAAACAGGCACATCATTTGTACAGCTACCTAAACTCCAACATACGGTCAATTCTATAAAAGTAATGCATTTGAGTTTTAAAATTCTAAAGATGAGCTAATTAAATTTTCTTCCATCTTTCTCCCATATTCTTTGAAAGAAAATTTGACAGATGAGTACAAAAGTAAAATATTTTTGCCAACTGCAGAAACAAGCTACAGATTATCTTCTGATTCTTACTGATGAGGATTATCAGAATAATCTGTCATGAAGCGGATGCAAATCCACCTTCAAAACCTTCATGAAAAGCTAAAAGGATATGAAATAACTGAATTTTTAAAGAAGTTTTGACAGGGAAATAAATTCCCAACAAACTACATCCTTAATGTAAAGCTATTTTTAGTGACATTTGTTATTGCTCCTTATTACTGTGACACTCCTGGAAGAAAAGACTAATACATCCCTCTGATTTCTGAATTAGAATCCAATACAAAACAAGGAATACATATGCAATATTAATATTAAAATAACAATAGCTAACTTTTACTGAGGATTTACTGTGAGCAAAGCTAATGGCTCTACCGGCATCATTTCACTTCCTTCTCCCACTGTCCCCCTGTATAGACACGGAAATCACCTTAGAAAGATCATGGAAGTTGCCCCAAGTCATACAAGTGACTGCACTAGAATTTGAACTGATGTGAGTTTCAAAAAATATATATATATTAATATAGGGTTTGTACATGTTCATGTAGTACGATGCACTATGTATGTCTACTGTTTATATACATCCAAACCACACAAGCGCTATCCCGCTAAATGTTAACAGTGCAAGGTAAGGTCTCAAAAGATTTCTAACACTTACCAACTATAAGAGAATGTTAGAGATAATGAAATAATTATATTAATGTTATTAACAGTGCTAACAGTGGAAATAATATGAATGATATTTACAGAATTGTAACATTTCCTCTAGCAACACAAAGTCAGAGTTGACGTGCACAGTTCTGTTTCCCAGGTCTTGGAATGCCCCCCACTGGTCCTGAATCCCTGCAGTCCTGAAATTTTATCAAGTGAACTGTCTGCGTACACAGCACAGCATTCCTGGAGAATGTTATGACCTAGTAGAACACTTGTAAATGTCTTAGGTGGTCTCCTATATTGAAGTATCAAATCTGTTAGTATGCTCCAAAATTGGGCACAACTGTTTCATTATGAAGACAAGTCATGTGAACTCAGCCTTGAGTGCATTTGCTGAAGCATTTCCACTCTCAGGTGCTTCGCCATTTAAGGGTCGTGGTTTTACTCCTGAGAGCTGACACGAATGCATCGTTTTCCTCAGAACCAACCCTAACTTCAGTGATCACACCCAGTGATCACACCCAGTGAGCTTCAAGGAACCGCCTCAGGATTCAGCACCATACGAATGTCTGTCCCGGCAGCTAAGCTTAGCAGCAGACGGAGGCATATTTTATTCTTAATGATTATAGTCACGTCAACAGGTTGTTTTGGTGAACTTTATGTTTGCTTCCCTAAGAGACTTTTATTTTTCCAAATCAGGATTTTACATAACAAGTGGGAGAGTAAATAGCTAAATTAACACTTAAAGTATTTTCATGTGGCTGTTTTACCTAACTAGGTTTGCAGAATACCTAGACTAAGAATAAATTCAGCACTGCTGTTTAAAACACCATCACATAAAATTAATGAGAGTAAGAATTAGCAGAGTTAAAAGAGAAAAACATATGTACCCCACACAAAATGAAGTGAGCAGTTATCTATATGAATGTTGAAATGACTAAGTAGAGTTTTTAAAATTGTCTTATGCCTTAAAACTATGTCAGACATCTATATCTCAAATTATTGCAGAGTTCAATGACAGAAAAGATTCAATAATCAACTTATGGCTTATACCATCATTCTTTGGAATATGTATCTTATAAAGCAAGGAGAAGCTGCCTGAAACAAGTCCCATCAACAATCTCTATTCAAAACACTAACTCCTTCCTCATAGTCTCCATTAGGAATGCAAAAGTATAGGTTTCCTTCATACATTTTGGTCTTTGTTCAGAAATGAGAACGAAGTCTGTGGTTGTACTTTCACGTTAAGTATTAACTAAACCAAAGGCCAGTGAGTGACAAGTCTGTACTGAAGCTCAGAAAACCAGATAAACCCGACGGCCCTCAAATACTCCCGTCTTTAAAGAATGCTTTCCTAGGGTGCCTGTGACATTGCACAGGTAATTACTTTCTCAAAAACTGAACTTAACATTAAAAAGCCATTTTGGCACATAGGGAATTTCTATGGTTTTTAAGCAGACTAATGGATAAGTTTTTGTTTGGCAACACAATTTAATTTTACTTAAGGAAAGTCACTTTCTTTGGAAGCTCACATTTAGCTTCTATGTTCAAATGGTTGGGTGAATATCCTCAAATGGAAATTCAACCATTTTTCAAATGGTTGAAAAAATCCTGGCGTACCAGAAACTGAGTTTAAGTGAAGGATCAAATGAAGACCACAATATCAAAAATGCAGTAAAGTACCACCCTTTTTTGATTTCTGCAACTAAAGTTACAGTATCGAAATTCTCAGTACAGATAAACATGTCTTAGGAATATAACACCAGTGAATATTATAGCTGTAAAAATGCTCAACATATGGGAATTTTAAATAATTCCCATATAAGCTATAATATAAAAAGAAATGTACTATACTGGTACCTATCAAAATGTATGATTTTTAGGTTTAATAATCACATATCTAATTCTGTTGTAGGCAGCCTGTTCAATTGCTAGGTATAGACCTGTCCATCACTGTCTTCATTTTGCTTTTTCAATCAGATAACTGCTACATTAAATGAGCAACCCCAGACAAAGCCCACTCTGAAGCAGGACTAAACACACAGAAAATTTCTTCTGGAAGATCAAACACTTCTCGTCAATCACCTGGCAGAGGGATCCTCTTCACTAAGAACCCGTCCCCACTGTCTGAGGACCTGAAACAATACAATTACTCTCCAAGGCAGCAAACATCCACATTTCACATCCTCAACACTCATGCTCACCTTCTCCAACAGAGCAATGGCCCTCATTTAAATTTTACCAGCTTGCAACAATGATCCTTTGAAGGCAGATAAATTACAACACACACACAGAACACCTCACCTTATGTGAGCTGGGTCTGCTGTAATACAGCGCCTGTGCGTGGTGCTGGCTGCCGCTTGGAACTCCTGCTTCTCGGACAGCGTTACCCGGCTGGGCTTTCCCTGGTCTAGCAATCGTTAGATTCACCCTCTCCCCACTAGCCTGGAGAAAACACACAGACATTACCACCGGTCATTAGTGACACTTCTCATTGTAAAAATTATAGGCAGTATAATTTCCAATGCACTATCATTATAGCAGAGCCTCGGCTGGGTAGTGACTGCAAGTACCTGGTGGTGGGGAGGAAGAGGGTTTGTCTAATGGGTTAATATGTGAAAACTTCTGCAGTTCACTATCACACACATAAAGCTCTTAGACATGGCCCCCCAACCCCACCTCCAAAATAACCAAGCAGAGCAGTAAAACTGCTTGTGTTCTCATCTCCCCTTGTTTTCTTGATTTTTAAAAAATATTTCCCTTTCAGTATCGGCCTTGGCATTGAGAGGGAGATGGCAAAGGAAAGAACGTAGAAAGGAAGAACTGATTTGAAACTTGATTAAAATTCCTTGTAACTTTTGAAATCAATGTCATGGTGGCTACTTTGGAAGTAATAATCAGCAAAATAACACACAACTTTGTTTCTGCTTGTGATAGATCTGAGTCAAAACAGGGCATCAGCTTAGACCAGGGTTGTCCAACTCATTTTTACAGGGGCCACATCAGCCTCGTGGTTGCCTCCAAAGGGCTGAATGTAATTTCAGGACTGTATAAACGTAACCACTCCTTAACTAGGGGCAAGGAGTTCGGCGCTGCTGCCAGGTAGAAAGAAGGTGCTGGGCGGGATAAAACAAGGTGGAGGGCTGGATTTGGCCCCCAGGCCTTGTGTTTGCCACCTGTGGCTTAAACAGTCCTGAAAAGAAGGATTATAGAAATCCTATATGACAAGTTATATATGTCTTATCACACATATACACACTGTATTACACGTGACACAGACCCCCATATGTCCTTAAGTATCACCGTAGATTACTTTAGAGGTTCATGACTATTACTTTAAATTTAGAGGTCCATTATCTATATATTTACATTTTAAACACAGATTCATATCTAGTATATTTTTAAATGTTAATTAATATTTATTTAAAATTATGTTATCTTTGCATTTAATGTACAGGCCTAATTTATTTAATGCTGTTTCTTGATCATGACCACAATTCCCAATATTATTATTATTATTCCTATGGAAAAATATAACAGCCTACCTTTGAGGAATTATGGCAGAAAGAGGGGAACTCTCCCATAACTATAGTCAGTAAGGTTAAGAAATTACTCTATTTTTAGTTCTTACACTGGAAAATAAATGATAAGCAACTTTAGGGTCCCACTGAAAATCACTTTCCTATTCAAGCATTTTATTAAACTAAATAGTTTCAGACAACTTCTTTAGAATAACTGAACGGCAGCATAGCCAGACATCCAAAGCAGAGCGTAGGGACTGGATCTAAAGGATAAATCACAGAATAGTCAGAACCCTGCTATTTACAGTTCAGATTATTTGGACCACACAATGGGCAGTGGTGCTCCCCGTCTGACCCCATTTCAATGAATAGGATTATTTTCATTGAGCTTAATACCTCGTAATTACCAAATACTTTATAATCAGTAGTTCAACTTCAGTGGAAAACCCGTTTACACAAACGTTAAACGAAAATAAATCACTGATTTTCCTAGACTGCTTAAAAGACAAAATTCTTTGCACATCACGGAAGTGGGCATTTAGGCTTCAAATGTTGAACAAACATTTGCATTTAAACTACCTTTATTATTATTATTTTTAATCTGTATTTCTTTAATTGTTCAAGTATAGTTGTCTCCAATTCCTGCCCCCATACTCCCCGCAATCCAGCGATCTCCACCTCCCACCCTCGACCCTGCCCCCCCTTTGGCTTGGTCCATGGGTCCTTTATATGTGTTCCTGAAAACCCTTCCCACTTCCCTCTGGTTACTACCCCACTACCCTCTCCCACCTCCCCTCTGGTGACTGTCAGTTTGTTCTTAATTTCAATGTCTCTTGGTTCTATTTTGCTTGCTTATTTGTTTTGTTGATTAGGTTCCACTTATAGGTGAGATCACCTAAGTGCCCATCAGTAAATGAGTGGATCAAAAACCTATGGTACATTCACGCAGTGGAATTCTACACAGCAGAGAGCAAGAAGGAGCTCTTACTCTTTGCAACAGCATGGATAGGAGTGGAGAGCATTATGCTAAGTGAACTGAGCCAGGCGGTGAAAGATAAACTAAATTTAAATAGGCTGTACATCTAATACTCCAGGGATTCAAACACAGCAAGAGCCGGGTTGAAGGCAAGATTTTTTAAAATGCAGGATGTCTAAATGACAACACCCATAATTCATAAATCAGTAGCATGCCTTGTTGCTGGGAGTATAAATTGGTATGATATTTCTGAAGGGAAGTTAAGCAAAATGTCTTAAACTTGAAAACAAAATGTAAGTTATAGAACACAACATGCCAATTACACAGCTATTAAAAACCATGATGTAAATCTACACTTAGTGTCATGATAAGTCCACAACATACTGTTGACATAAAGAAAAAGCTGAAGCCCTGGCTGGTGTAACTCAGTGAATTGAGTGTGGGCTGCAAACCAGACAATCGCGGTTCGATTCCCAGTCAGGGCACATGCCTGGGGTGCAGGCCAGGTCCCCAGTGGGGGACTTCTCAGAGGCAACCACACATTGATGTTTCTCTCTTTCTCCCTCCCCTGCCCTCTCTCTAAAAACAAATAAATAAATAAATATCTTTTAAAAAAGTTGGAACTCAGAAGTTACAATATAGGTGCATGTGTTAAGTATTTGTGAAAACATGTACCTATTTACCTGTGGACATATACACAAAAAGGGTTTGTAATGTTCTCCAAAACATTGATGTTGACATCTTGGGGTGTTTATACTGAATGTGATTTTAATATCCTTCTCTATTTTCTGTATTTTGTCTTTATGATTCTCTTTTTGAGACATGGAGTACATATTTTTATAGTCCCCAAAACATTAAAACATTTTTTCCCTACAAAGAAAGTGAAATTGAGCAATTTTAGTTTTCTACAGTTTGGGAGACATGATGCAACTATTTAAGTATTTGGATTATAAACATACAAATATACAATATGTTATCATGAAATTTTTTAATGTAGTTTCTACCTGTGCCTCTATATTTTTCATGTTTTGGACAGAAATTTAATGAGGACCATCTATTTAGGAATTAGAGTATTTTAACGCTGCCTGAAATACATAAAGTCAATCTATTTCTTTCTATCTTACTGAGCTGACTTCTCACTTTATAAAGCCAACTCAGCACGCCCGTTTCCTTTAATAAGTCCCATAACTGGATTAACTTTCTTCTTTTTCACAACCCTGACCCTTCCATGGTGGAAGTGTCTTCACTGGACAGCAGCTGGAGGGTATCCACAGACGAAGGTATCCAATGCCGCCTCCGATTTCAAGAAATTTCAAGGCATACAATTTCTTAAAATCTCAAGTCTATGAACTAAGACCAATAAATGAATCGCCTCTCAATACAATATGACTCTGTGTGTGTTTCTGTAAGACTACATCAAACCTAAAAGTTAAAAAAAAGAGCAAGTTAAAGAGGATTGAGACTTGGGTTTCCTTATAGTCTTAAATTTTCATTGTCATTTGATTCTATGTAGTATGCACATTTTTAGTGACTATCAGCCTACTTAATTCCTGATGCTCAAATAAACTAATGCTTGATTTCCTCTGCAGTGTTTTGTTGTGCTTTAAAAAAAAGACATTTTTGTTCCACCTTGGTCTCTGCAGGCGGAATCCAGATGGGGCTGAATTCTGCCTACAGATGGCAGGTTATAGAACCTGAAATCCTCTCTGGATGGTTTCTAATTTATCTATTTCCATGTTCTTATAACAACGTATTTTTTCTATAATAATAACTATCCTTACTTTCCCCACAGGGATACAATGAGGAGAAATGCTATAATGTGTTTGAAATGCTTTAAATTCCTTAAAATAAAAAAAGGCATTATAGAGATGAGTTAGTCTTAATAAAAAACGACTTTCTCTCTATTTTTATGGATCCTGAAGTGAAGAAGGAAAATTAAGAGACAAGATAAGTTAGAACCTTAGTAATCAAAGCTCCTTTGAGCCTCTCTTTCCTCACCTGTTAAATGTGGGCAACACCGTCTGTCATGATGGAGCCAAGAGAGCAGATGAAAAACGCATGTGAAACTTCAGGCACTTTGTGAATAACCAGCCCCGAAGTTCAGGGAACACCGTATTTAGAAAAGATCCTATCGACAGTGAAGTTACACTACTGTGGACTGTGAAGAATTTAGATGGCCATGCTTGGTTTGTCCAGTGAAATATAAAATACGCCCTAGATTCTTATGTTATTGGCCAACGAAGCAATCATTGATATATGGCGGTGAAGGCCAAGCACCTGGAAAGCAGGTCTCACGTTTACCTGAATGATCTGCGCGGCCAGCTCAGGAGTCCCGTGCTTCAGATCATGCCCGTTGATGGCAAGCACGCGATCGTTGCTGCTGAGCCTCCCATCCTGGGCAGCAAGGCCCCCTTCCAACAGGTCAAGAATAAAAACTCCTGGCTCATCTGTCCTTCGTACGAGTTTGATGCCCAGCTGCTCGCCGGAGTCCCGTTTATGAAGGACCACGTGGAAAAGCTCTTCTCGTGGAGAGTTCCCATCAGAATGGTTATGTGCTCGGTTACCAAAGCGTCTCTCTCGAAGCACAGTGAGCTGCAGGGTGCTGCAGGGCTGCGAGAGGACAGCCCTGGCGTAATTGTGGGACACATTGCTAATGTCATAGTTGTTGACCTAACAAACAAGAAAAGAAAAATTGTGACCCAAATATGGCGATCTTTTTTCCCCGGTCTGCAGAAATAACATTTCCCAAAGAAACTAACATTGTGACATGTTATACAGTCATTATTTACAAGGAACTCTACTCTAAAAACATCCTAAATCTAACTTACAATGATTAGCATTAAGTACAGAATAACAGTTAGGATCACGGGTTAACGACAGTACTGAGTTGGCATCCTTGGTTCTGCCATGCAACTTGTTTGAGTGTGCTTCCCCAGGTGCGCAGTGTGTCACACAGGGGGGACTGAGGTTGGGCAGGACGAACAAATGCACTCCTGTATATGGGGACACAGGACACATGACAAAATCCCAACCTGCTTTCCATATAAAAACCGCAAAACTTATCTTTATATAATTCAGGTTTCCCAGTATCACAATTTTCCAAGTTTTAAATTTAGGAAATATTCCCTGGCTGGTGTGGCTCAGTGGATTGAGTGCTGGCCTGTGAACCAAAGGGTCACGAGTTCGATTCCCAGCCAGGGCACATGCCTGGGTTGCAGGCCAAGTCCTCAGTAGGGGACACACGAGAGGAAACCACAACACTGATGTTTCTCTCCCTTATCCTTTCTATAAATAAATAAATAAATAAGTAAATAAACAAACACAATCTTTAAAATAAAAAAAAGTATGTGAAAAAAATAAACTTATGAATAAGAACAAAAAGGTGCAAATTAACAGGATTAAAATTGGTACCTGAAGAATCTGGTCTCCAGCAAGGAGTCTTCCATCTCTGGCAATTATCCCATCCCGATAGACTTCCTGAATAACAATGTTAATCAGTGGTGTTTCATTGCCACCCACAATGCTAATTCCTAACTGAATATAAGGGTTAGAACGGTGAATTTCAATCGTGGTGATTTCGCCTTCTGGCAAACCAGGTGGCTGTTGTGTGGCTGCCAAGTTAAAAATGAGAGAGAAAAATAGATGGAAAGAAAATAAATGTTTTATATTTTGATGTTCTGGTAAATAAGTCATCTTCTGTTAACAGATGATTAACAACTGACAATACCACTGGATAAGAAAAACAGAATGACAAAAATATCTATGTTAAGATCACCTAGACATTTCCTCTTGTGAAGGTGATCAGTATAGAACCAACCAATAGCTACTAGTAACAGATCACTAGGGAAGACACAATGATCCGATAAAAAAACAGTAAGTGAATGTCATCTTGTCCTAACTGATAAGAGAAAGTCTGAGCCATGAAACAACTGTAAACCATGCAAGGCAGTATAAAGACAAGACTGACTCTGCGGTATGTGATCGCCATGGATGAGAGTCGACAGGTCAGCCCTAAGAAGAGGTGGGTCTTGAGCCTTAGGAGATGGAAAAGAATTACAGCACTAGCAGGGAAAATGGGACATGCTCAGTAATATCTGGAGTTGTGTAAGAAACAATCAAATTTAAAAGCCAACTCCTGAGATACACCCAAGATGCAGGACCACAGGCTTCCTGTTTGTTCCCAGGGGGCTGTGCAGCCAGACTGGTGGCCGCCACCAGGGAACGGCGGCCGTCGCAGCGGGGCCTTGAAGACACACAGGTACCCACCTAGCCATTTCTAGGCAGTATGAGCGTGACCAATTAATCTCTCAAGACTCAGTTTTCCCACCATTAAAAAACAAATCATTATTTGTTTCATAATATTATTACAAGGATTTAATCACCTAATTTATATAAAGTGCTTGGCACCGAGCCCAACACAGAGCAAGCACTTCGTCTGAGGTATTATTTTTGTCATGTTTGATGTTATTGATTTCTTAATCAAGAAGTGACAAACTTCTGAACACACGAGCTGCCAAGATGAAGCATACTAATGTCTAGTGCATTCATGGACTACAACAGAAGAGGGGCGGGAAGGAGCACCTTCTCCCAGGGTAAGGTCCATTTTCTTTTTCTCAAATGCCGATTGTTAGACTTTTAAAGGGTGATTTTTGTGGTACATGAATTATATCTCAATAAAGTTCTTTTTTAAAGAGGAAAAATGCATGTTGGAAAAATCATAGGGAACAGAAGGAAAAAAGCAAATGTCTGATTTGAAAAACACAAAAAATAAAAGAGGTAAATGGCACGTACTGTCGGCAACGGCGCTCTCCTCAAAGGCAGGGTTGTCCAGGCCCGGCTCCTCAGTCCATGCAGGAAGAGAGGCCGAGGTCAGGTTCCGCTCGGTGGGCACTGTGCCTGTCCCTGAGCAGTCTGTTTCGGGTGACAGGGTACCTGGGAGATCTAGTATAGTGGTTCCATTCTCATTCTCAGTCTCTGTCTGAGTTTTACTAGTTTTTCTTCTCTCTAGGGCAACTCTCCAATGAGAGGCTCCTCGACACCTAGGAAGAGAGCATCAGATGGTTTCCATGCACAAGCACCAAGAGGTACGCACAGCAGTACATAATGCCACTTGAACTAAATTCTTACCACTCCACACAGCCAACTTAAGACAAGGCATTGGCATAAACAGGGTTTGGCATACATCTCAAAGAATACTTTAGTGAAAAATTGTATTCAGGTATATGCTAGTATCAGAAACAGTATGGTTGACTCTATACGGCAGGACTTATTCTGAAATTCTGATTACAACCCTTTTTACAGGTTAAATGGCTTAACCACAGCGGTGGAAACCAGCAGTCTTCTTCCTTAACAAGCCTTTAAATGCTTAGACTTTAAGGGCCAATACACCTCTACACTCCCACGGTCAATGTTTCATATTTACTCACCAGTGGATAGCAATGCATGTGAACCTTTACCACTCACAGAAAAGCACAGCAAAAGCCCAAATGACTTTTTATAGACATGGAAGGAAGTAAAAAATATATATATATATATATATTTCCTAGTTTATAAAATTAGAATTGCAATAGTGGAATTCAGATATGCTATGTAGGTTAAAAATATATTCCAAGTACTTAGGAAACTTACATAAGCACCAAGAAATAAGAACTGTTAACTTGTTTTTACTTATTTAAGCAAACAAAAGGGCAGATAGGTGCTTGTTTAAACATTTAAATAAAATTCTACACAGACTAGAAATGTCTTTTCCATTTGACCCTTTCACTGGACAACCTGCGGCTGCCCAGTCTGAAGGGTGGGAGAAGGAAAGGGGATCAGCGAAGGGGAGCCAGACGCATTCCCACAGCCTAACATGACTCTGACACCACGTACTTTTCATGCTGGGACAAGAAGGTACAGAAAGGCAACAGTTTTAGGTCTAGGATTGTAGATCTTCATTCACTGAAGATCTAACATCTGGCAATATTTTTTAAAATGTTGAATTTTGATAAAAATTGAGTATGGAATTCAATTCAATTCAAACTGAAAGCTATCCCTTAACTATAAGAAGAATACATTTTTCCTCATGAACTGAAGATTTAAGTTCTGGATTTCAAGTTCATGAAATGGATCATCGTGAAGTTTCTTTACTCAACTTTCTCTCACTGCTTATCTTCTCTCCCCCGTGCCAAGAAGGGGACGACCGACTTTGCTCACTGTGTGCAGTACGGCGCTCCAGGGAGTGTTCCTACAAGGATGTGATGAACAGTTTGGAAAGCTGCATCACCAAAAAAGTTATTTTTGTAAGTAGATTTAATCAGAAATGCATTTTGAGCCCTGGCTGGTGTAGCTTAGTGGATTGAGCGCGGGCCTGCGAACCACACGATCGTAGTTCGATTCCCAGTCAGGGCACATGCCTGGGTTGCAGGCCAGTTCCCAGCAGGGGACTCCTAAGAAGCAACCATACATTGATATTTCTCTCCTTCTCTCCTTCCCTTCCTCTCTAAAGATAAATAAAATAAAATCTTAAAATTGTAAAAAAAAAAAGAAAGAAATGCATTTTGAAAATATTTTACTCAATACAAAATTTGAGGCAAAAACTGGATCATAAAAAATATTTGTGACTAAACAGATAAAGATTTAATTCCCCAACTATATGGGTATATCATACACAAATATATACATGGGCAATAGCTAGTCTTCAATGGAAAACATGAACTAGGAACAGAAAATATAAAAACAGAATCTGAACACCTGGGAATTAGCCTCACTAATAAAAAAAATCCTACAAACTAAAAAATTACAAAGCCTAACTTATAGTTGTTAAACATGCAAAAATAAATATAAAAAGAAAACCTAAAGTTGTTAGAGAAGTAAAGAAACAGGTATACTTAAATTTGCAATGGGACAGCAAATTGCTAATAGGAACTAAATAAATATACTTTAAAATGATATCATATAAAAATATGAAAGAATGATCTTAACCAGCATTGGAGGAAATTAGAGAGAAAACCTTTGGGAATACCTGTATTTCAGTAAGATGGATCAGCTCAGTAGACTGAGATAGAAGAACAAGACAAGAGGAGATGAAAAGAAAAACACTTCAAAGCAATCATGGGACAGAGGGGTGCCACCAAAGAAAAAGTGACTGATAACGCACACAAGGAGCAAACAAGAGAAGGACCAAAAACATTACTTTGATTAAGCAATGAAAAGGTCATGGACAAAACTTAGAAAATACACTTTTGGTGATGAGGACAAAAGCCCAAGCTATGATACCAGCATTTCTGCTACTGCAATACAAGCATCTACAAAACCTACACAGTAAGAATCACAGTGCTTAATGGACAAGAAGATTGGGAAGGACCATTCAAAACCTGTGCAGGGGAAAGGCTGCTATCAGGGATGAGGTTTCTTTGGGGGATGCTGGAAATGTTCTAAAAATGAAGATTGCAATGATGGCTGCATACGCAGGTAGGGGCTGGCTGAGAGAACCCAGGGCAGGGCAGCAGACCATTTGGGCGGGGCTGGCTGAATGGGAAACTGAAACTCCGAGTTGACTGTGGACTACAGTGGGGGTTGCCAAGGTGGAAACTCCCAGTCTCACAGGAGGGTTTGCTGGAAAGCGGGGCTAGAGCTCAGCAAGCGAGCCGCATTGTTCCCCCTCTGCCCCCTCCCCTACAGACTGTGCCACAACGCAGCAGCAAAGAGGGTTGTCCTGCCCTGGTGAATACCTAAGGCTCCACCCCCTTACAACTTAACAGGTGTGTTGGGATAAAGAAATATGGCTCCAAATGAAAGAACAGAGCAAAACTCCAGAAAAAGAGCTAACCCACAAGGAGATAGCCAATCTATCTGATGGAGAGTTCAAAACCCTGGTCATCAAGATGCTCACAGAACCGATTGAGCTCAGTCACAAAATAAAGAGATGAAGGCTATACAAAGTGAAATAAAGGAAAATGTACAGGGAACCAACAGTGAAGGGAAGGAAATGGGGACTCAAATCAACAATTTGGAACAAAAGGAAAAAATAAACATTCAGCTGGAACACAATGAAGACACTAGAATTCAAAAAAATGAAGAGAAGCTTAGAAACCTCTGTGACAACTTTAAACATTCCAATATCCGAATTATAGGGGTGCCAGAAGGAGAAGAACAACAGCAAGAAATGGAAAACTTATTTGAACAAACAATAAAGGAAAACTTCCCCAATCTGGCAAAGGAAATAGACTTCCAGGAAGTTCATGAAGCCCAAAGAGTCCCAAAGAAGTTGGACCCAAAGAGGAACACACCAAGGCACATCATCACTAAGTTACCCAAGATTAAAGATAAAGAGAATCCTAGAAGCAGCAAGAGATCAAAGGAGTTCCCATCAAACTGTGAGCTGATTTCTCAAAAGAAAGCTTACAGGCAAGAAGGGGCTGGGAAGAAGTATTTCAAGTCATGAAAGGCAAGGACCTCCAAGATGACTCTATCCAGCAAAGCTAGCATTTAGAATGGAAAGGCAGATAAAGTGCTTCTCATATAAGGTCAAGTTAAAGGAGTTCATCATTATCAAGCCCTTATTATATGAAGTGTTAAAAGGATTTATCTTTTGAAGAAGATAAAAAATATGAACAGTAAAATGACAAGAAACTCACAACTATCAACTGAACCTAAAAACAGACAGACAAAAACCAAATACTAAGTGACTAGAACAGGAACAGAATCAGAGAAACAGACATCACATGGAGGGTTTTCAGTGGGGGAAGGGGAGGGGAAGAAAGTGGGGGAAAGGTACAGGGAATAAGAAGCGTAAGTGATAGGCATAAAATAGACAGGAGGAGGTTAAAAATAGTATAAAAAGCAGAGAAGCCAAAGAACTTATGTGTACAACCCACAGACATGAACTAAGGGGCAGGGGATGCTGGAGGGCCGGGGGGTGAAGGGGGAAAAGGGGAAAAAGAGGGAAAATTGGGAAGACTGTAATAGCATAATCAATAAAATATACTTAAAAAACAAAATTACAAACAACTAAAACCCATGCAACTCATTAAATGGAATATTTAACAATAATAATACAAACTGCAATTGGCATTGGGGAATATAATTTGGATTATTCAAGCAGGTAACTCAGTGTAGCAGGAGGCTAATGTACAGCATATTACCAATGAATAAAAACAACAGGGAAGAAATGCAGGCAACATTTAACCAGATCAGGGTAGGCCTGTGCTCACGCAATGCAGATGGAAGTGGAGCTCTGAGGTGGTGGGCCACTGGAGACAGTATGAACTGCCACAGGCTAGGCCATATATCTTCTTAGGGAGGGAGGTCTATTGCAGATGTGTTTTTAAATTTTCTTAAACAAAACCAAAAGGTTCTTGCAGCAACCTGAGCCAAACTGAGGGACTTTTCCTTTCTTGCTTAAGGCTATACTTCCATTCCCATTAGTCTATCTCTCCTTATGGAGGAAAAATTACATAAAATTTATGATATAGCGGCATCATTCCCTGGTATAACAATGATTCACATTAGGACACATACAGTGTTAACAGAATATACTATATTATGAGTGGCAGTATTGCGGGCAGTGGTGTGTTACAGTAGTATAAGTAAAATAAAATGATGCATGTTAAATCCCAGCACAATGAGAAGTACTTAATGAAACAAAGAATATGAGCATCCTAAAAATAAGACAAATGGTAAAAAATAGTTCTTGATTAAAATATGCAAAAATCAATTCAAGTGACATCAGTGAAAATTGTAGATTAAGGGTATCTGAGAAGACTCTCCTCCATAAAGCAATGTGAAAAAATTTTCAAACACAACTATTTCTTAGCTTTTTAAGAGCTATTTCTTAGCTTTTGAAATTAGCCAAAGTTCTGTAGCAATCCAGAGCACATTCATTCAAGAAAAATGTCTGAATCTCAGTAAAAGCAGTGAGCTTTATGACATTTGAACTTGCCCTGTCCCCATCCCCATCTCCCTAGCTCCACAAAAGCCTGGAAAAGCATTCACCCACAGTAACAGTGGTATCAGGGCTTTGGAAGCCATTGGAGGGGTCAACTGGCATGCCTTCAAAGCCTCATTCCTAGAGAACTGTCATTAACTGACCTTTTGGTTACCTGAAGACCCCACTTGTAAGGCTGTCTTTAACTAACCTGACTTGGAGCCCACCTAGTACAAATAGCCTCTCCACTGGGGGAATTTGTTGAAAAAAAATTAGAGGCCATTGTTTAAGATTGTGGCTGTCTGAGGGGGTCAAACAAAAGGCTAATAAAAAAGCTTTAGCCCGGGCTGGTGTAGCTCAGTGGATTGAGCACGGGCTGTGAACCGAAGGGTCACTGGTTCGATTCCAAGTCAGGGCACATGCCTGGGTTGCAGGTCAGGTCCCTGGTGGGGGTGTGTGAGAGGCAACCACAGATTGATGTTTCTCTCCCTCTCTTTCTCCTTTTCTTCCCCTCTCTCTAAAAATGAATAAATAAAATATTTAAAAAAATAAAAAATAAAAAGCTTTAAAACAAACAAACAAAAAACTAGGGAAAGAAATGTCCACAGGGATTCTGATACGTCCAGGCTGTGTGCATGCGTAGGAAACCGATGAGAAGGCACTAAGCTCTCACTTGTGGCTAACGCTGACACTCTGTGAAAGCCAAACTGAGGGCTAAGGAGGAACTGTCTATTGCCTGAGTGTAGAAAGTGTGCCCACCAGGAACACAGAATCCTGCATGAAGATTGGGAAATTTATTGGTTACCGGCATTTAAGGAATCCTCCATCCTACTTATTAACTGAACAGTAAACTGAGCAGAAATTGTGCAGTATTAGTTTAAAAATGTTAGTGAACAAATAACAATAGACAGCAAAACCAAATCTTGAAGAGAAAGAAAGAAGAATATGATTTCCAAAGTTTCTACATTATACTATTTAAAATGTCCAGTGTTCAATCAAAATTTTAAAAACATGCAAAACACCCAATGAGTACAGCCCATACACAGGAAAAACAGCAGTCAGCAGAAACTGTCCTTGAGGAAGCCCAGATATTGGCCTTAGAACCAGACAATGACTTAAATAAAATACAAATGGGTTCAAAGAACAAAGGAACCATGCCTAAAGAACTACAGGAAAATATGAGAATGTGTCACCAAATAAAAATATCAATAAAGAAATCTAAAATAAATTATTAAAAATTTTGTTATTTAAAGTAAATGATAAAAAACAAATAGAAATTCTGGATTTAAAGAAATACAGTGAAATGAAGAACTCACAGCAGATATGGACAGGCAGAAGAAAGATCGGTGAATTTGAATTACATCAATTGATATTATCAGTCTAGGAATAGAAAGAAAAAATAATAATAAATGGATAGAGCCTCAAGAACCTGTGGGACTGTGGGACACTATCAAGACTTTATATGAGAAGCACTTTATCTGCCTTTCCATTCTAAATGCTAGCTTTGCTGGATAGAGTCATCTTGGATGCAGGTCCTTGCCTTTCATGACTCGGAATACTTCTTCCCAGCCCCTTCTTGCCTGCAAGCTTTCTTTTGAGAAATCAGCTCACAGTCTGATGGGAACTCCTTTGTAGGTGACTGTCCCCTTATATATATAGATATAGATATATAATATCTATATCTAATATTATAGATATATAGATATTATAATATCTATATTATAGATATTATAATATCTATATATTATAGATATAATATATATCTATATCTATATTAGATATATATAATGGTAGTCCCAAAAGGAGTCAGAGAGAAAGGGACAGAAAGAATTTTTTAATACAAAATGACCAGAATCTTCCCAAGTTTGATGAATCTTGAAAGCAACAAGAGAGAAATATCACATAGAAATGACCCTAAATAAGATTGGCAGCTGACTGTTCTTCAGAAACCATGGAAGCCAGAAGACCATGGAAGACGCATTCAAACCTGAAAAAAAAAAGACTCTACCAAGAAGTCTATATCCAGCAACACTATCCTTCAAAATCAGAACTGAAGACTTTCCCAGATAAACAGAAATGAAGAGTTGTTGCCAGCAGACCTAGTGTACAAGAAATACTAAAGTCTTTCAGGCTGGTATGAAAGGACTTTAGACAGTAACTAAACCCATATGAAGAAATAAAGAGTACTAGTAAAAGCCACTATATAGATAAATATTTTAAAAAACAGCATTGAAGTATTTTTGGCTTACAGATTTTCTTTTGCCCTATCTGATTTAAAAGACAGCCACACAAAGTAATAATTATCATTCTGTTTTGATAGGTATATAATGCATAAAGATGTAATTTGTATAGCAGCACAAAGGAGGGAGGAAGGAATGGAACTATATGCAAGTTAAGTTTTTATATACCAGTGAAATCAAACTAGTATTAATGTGAACTATATGGTTAAAAATTATAATATTAATTGTAATCCCCAACACAATCCCTAAAAAATAATTTTAAAAAACCCAGAAATAATAAAGGAATTAAGATGACATACTAAAAAATATCTATTTAACACAAAAAAGGAAGAAATGGAGGAATAGAGAAACAAACAGAAATGAGATACAGAAACAAATAGCAAAACAGCAGACATAAATCTTACCTGATCAGTAATTATATCAAATACAAATGAATTAAACATTCCAATTATAAGTCAGTGATTGACAGAACAGATTAAAAAGAAAACATGATCAACTATATGCTGTTTACAAGACATACACTTTTGATTCAAAGACACAAATAGGTTAAAATTAAAAGGAAAGAAAGATATACCATGCAAACAGTACCTTAAAGAGAGCTAGGTGAGTACACTAATTCAGATACAATAGATTTAAAGACAAAAATTATTTCTAGTGATGAGAACATTTTACAATGATGAAAATTTCAATTTATCAAGAAGTTATGATAATTACAAACATAAACACAGCAGACCCTCAAATACATGAAGCAAAAATTACAGAATTAAAGGAAAAAATAGATAACTCAGTAATAGTAGTCTAAGACTGCAATATTCTACTTTCAATAACAGACACAAAACTAGGCATACAAACAACAAAAAGGAGATTTCAACATCACTGTAAATCAGGGGTGTCAAACTCATTTTCACTGAGGGCCACATCAACCTCGCAGTTGCTTTCAAAGGGCTGAATGTAACTTTAGGACTGTGTAAATGCAACTACTCCTTAACAGGTAAGTGAGAGCTTGGCACTGCCATCAAGTAGAAACAAGGCGCCAGGCAGGATGAGACAAGGTGGAGGGCCAGATTCCACCCGCAGGCCTTGTGTTTGTCACCTGTGCTCTAAATCAACAGACTCAGAAGATACCTATAGCAGTGGTCCCCAACCTTTGGCACTGGGGTCCAGTTTGGTGGAAGACAATTTTCCCATGGACTGGTTGGGAGGGGTCGGGTAGGGCAACAGGAGGTGGAGCTCAGGCAGTGATGCAGTGAAGCTCTGCTTGCTCCCCCACCATGGGCGGGTACCGGTCCATAGCCTGGGGGCTGGGGACCCTTGACTCATAGAACACTCTATCCATCAAGAGAAAAATACACATTCTTCTGAGTACACATGAAGCATTTTCCAGAATAGACCACATGTGCTAGGCTATTAAAAAAGCCCCAATAAAATTGAATAAAGAGTCATACATAGTATGTTCTCCAATCACAATTACTTCAAAATGGATCAAAGACCCAAACATAAGAGTAAAAACTATGAAAGTCTTAAAGAAAACATAGGTATGAATCTTTGAAACCTTACAGTAGGCAATGGTGGTTTTTTAAAAAAATTTATTTGAGAGACAGAAACATCAATTTGTTGTTCCACTCATTTATGCATTCGCTGGTTGGTTCTTATATGTGCCCTGACCAGGGATTGAACCCACAACCTTGGCATGTTGGGATGACTTTCTAACCAACTGAGCTACCTGGCAAGGGCCAGCAATGGTTTCCTAGATATGACACCAAAAGCATACACAAACCAAGGAAAAATATAGATTAAACTGAGCTTCATAAAAATTAAACTTGTTTGTCCTTGAAAGGACATAAGAAAGTGAAAATAAAACTGCTAGAACAAGAGAAAGTATTTGCAAATTGTATATTTAATACGGGTCTATAACCAGAATATACATAGAATGCTTACAACTTACAAAAACAGAACAATCCATTATAAAAATGGACTAATAATTTTGAGCATCTGTTCATGTTCTTATTGGCCATTCAAGTATCACCTTTGGGGAAATATCTATTCAAATCCTTTGCCAAGTTAAAATCGAATGGCTTCATTTTTTTTTTTTTGGTTTGTTTTTCTTTTCAGAAACTTTAATTTTAATTATTTTTGTTATTCAAGTACAGTGGTTTCCATTTTCCCCTCGCCACCTCCCACCTACCGCCCTTTGGCTTTGTCCATGGGTCCTTTATACAATGTTCCTTGATGACCCTTCCCCTTCTTTCCCCCACTATCCCCCTCCCTCCTCCCCCTCCGGTTACTGTCAGTTTGTTCTTTATTTCAATGTCTCTGGTTATGTTTTGTTTGCTTACTTGTTTTGTTGATTAGGTTCCACTTATGGGTGAGATCATATAGTATTTAAGAATTCTGTACATATTCTGGATACTAAACTTTGCTTTTATATATATATATATATTTCACATTATATATGAGAAAAGAATGCTGATAAGAATGTGCCAGACTCAAACTTTCCTCTAAGCTAATATGTGAATTTAAAAGAACAATCTTTGCCTCGGACTACCCCGACCCATAAAGGCTCCACAACCATTTGATGATCTAGGAAAGATCTTAGCATGAAAAAAATACTGCTATAAAGGTTTCCTCTATAGTGTACACACTTTTTAGAATACTGTTAAAATGTAAGTTTTTTCAGAGGAAAAAAAATGGTTCTGAGCCTTGTCATAAACTAGGACACAATTCTCAATTTAAGAGCAAAAATATAACATTTACCAATTCCCATTAGCTTTAAATGCTGAATTGTTGCAGGCGAGGCAGGAATGAGGGGTAGAACAGGGTAGAAGGGATGTTTTATAGTTGATGGTACTTGGCAGAATTTCACAAAGTAATTACTAAAATGTTACATGCTTGGTATATAATATACAGAGTATATTATACAGAGTATAATATACAGAGTATTTCTTAAAAGCTTTAATTCTCCTTTCAAAGATGGGCACTTTCCCATATCTTTTAAAATTCTTCATGGTTTTTGTCTTTCAATGCCTGGCTTATTTCACTCAGCATAATGTTTTCCATTTCCATCCATGCTGTTGCAAAGGGTAAGGAGCTCCTTCTTTCTTTCTGCTGCATAGAATTCCATTGTGTATATGTACCATAGTTTTTTGATCCATTCATTTACTGATGGGCACCTAGGTTGCTTCCAACTCTTGGCTACTGTAAATTGTGCTGCTATGAACATTGGGGTGCATAGGTTCTTTGGGATTGGTGTTTTAGGGTTCTTAGGATATAATCCTAGCACTGGAATTGCTGGGTCAAAAGGCAGGTCCATTTTTAGTATTCTGAGAAAATTCTATATTGTTTTCCATAGTGGTTGTACCAGTCTGCAATCCCATCAACAGTGAACTGGGGTCCCTTCTTCCCCACAACCTCTCCAACACTTGTTTATTGCTTTGTTTATGATGGCCATTCTGACCAGTGTAAAGTGGTATCTCACTGCAGTTTTAATTTGCATCTCTCTGATAGTTAGTGATATTGAGCATCTTTTCATGTGTCTCTGGATCTTCTGTATGTCCTCAAATACCATATGATCTCACCTTTAACAGGAAGCTAAACAACAAAACAAACAAGCAAGCAAAATAGAACCAAAGTCCCTGAAATAGAGAACAGGGGGACAGTGACCAGAGGGGTGAGGGGAGGGAATTTCAGGGGAAACGGGATTTAGAGGAACTAGTATAAAGGACACATGGACAACAACTAAGGGGGGTGGAAATGGGAGGGAGGTGGGGAGCACTGGGGGGTGGGCCGGAATGGGAGTAAAAGACAGAAAACTGTACTTGAACAACAATTAAACAAAACACAGTAAAACTAAAAAATAAATAAATAAAGGCAGTCACACACTTAAAAAATTCTTCCACATATAATTGTTAATAACTAGTAATTTTACTTAAAACACATTCATCTTTCATAAATAGTTTACTTTTAGCTGTAGCCAAAAATGTCAGCTGTTCTCAAACTGAAGATTTCTTAAAGATAGAATTTCATTCAAATAGTGAAGGTAATTTTAAACACAAAATTAGCAGATTTATGCAAACCACTAATGCTATATTTTTACTAATAATTAAGAGATTTCCACATCATAAAAATTCCAGAAAAAAGACACATGATAGTCATAACTTTTATAGAAGAATCATTGTTGTTGGTACTGAAGTTTTATGCATTTCAACAAAAATTACTAATTCCTAAAAAATGAGTGAAATTGTATACAGAGAGCCACATTCATAATTATATTCTGTGCCTCATGACATCACTCTTGTTGCTAGTTTCTCTTGGTTTTGAAACATGGCTGCAAATATTTTTATCTCCTCCCATCACAAATTGAAGCCTATGCCCCCTCTCCTTACACCTGGATGGACAGCTTCAAACAGAATAACAGCGTAAGACATGCTATGTGACATCAAGGCTAAATCATACAAGGCCATGCAACTTCTTCTGCTTATTCACTAGAACACTGAGTGTCATGTAAGAACTTGAAATACCCTGAGGCCGCCAGACAGGAGAAGCTACCTACAGGCTCTCCAGCTGACAAGTCCTAGCTGAGCCCATTCGTTTAGTTACCTCCATCGAGGTGGCAGACATGTGAATAAAGCAGCCATCTTGGCAGTAGCTTTTCCAGTTCCAGCTGTTGCAGTTCCCTGTCTTTTAGTTCTTCCCAAGTGTGGCCCAGATTTAAGGAAAAAGGCAAGCCATGGCTGGTGAACCCTGCCTGCCTCTATGACTCACAGATGCATGAACAGAATCAAATGTTTGTTTCATGTCACTATATTTGGGGTGGTTAAGTTCCCAGCAATGGAGAACCAGAACATAGGTTAACAATGTAACTGAACAAACATTAGGTGAGTGTCAACTCTGGACAAGGGAATTCAAAGACTGGTAAAGACAAGGTCCTTGACCTGAAGAAATTTACAACCCAGCAGTAGACTAACCTGCTATCTATCAGTTTACAGAGACTGCTTAACAACTAGAACAGTATCTGGCACATAGTAGATAATAAATATTTGCTGAAAGGTCAAAATGAACTACATATTATTTAGCAGTAAGTGATGGATAATAACCATTTGTATCTGAATTTCCACATTTTTAATTGAGAAACTAGAGAAAGGCCAGGCCATTAAATATACATCTATTCAATGAGATATAAAAATTGTACTTTACAATTTACCTTTTTATTTATAATAATCAATAGTTACTCTTAGGTCCGTATATCAATCAAATCACCCATCTTTTCAAATCATTCACATGTTTCAATGTATCTTTCACAATATAGGCCTAAGACACTTTGGAAATGATTAAATTATTAGCTGAAATATTAATAAGCACACTTGGAAAATGGAACTTTTACCTAGGCATAACTGGTTAGCCTTTATCAGCCTATAACTGAGAGAACAGTTTGCAATTCCTGAATTTTTACATCCCCAACATAGACAGCTTGATGGAGAATACTAGTGAAACTTCAACTACACACTGGCAGACCTCAGAGAGACTGTGGGCTTGGTTCCAGGCCACCACAATAAAGCAAGTCTCACAATAAAGCGAGCTACATCTTTCTGCTGGTGGAGCATCTTGCCTTCAATTTGTAAAACAAAACAAAACAACAACAAAAAACCCTCATGACATCTGTAAAGCACAGTAAAACAAAGCACAATAATATGGTGTATACCTGTATTAAACTCTTGTATACATTTTAGTGATGAGAATATCCCTAAAAATTTATGAAATTTGTATCACTGTTATCAAAATAATTAGTAACTGAATTGAGACTCTGCTCATTTCCTTTAACATTGCATGAGTGATGTTCATAAAAGACTTACAAAAGAACCTCCCCCCAAAAGAGAACAGTTCTTCCAAGAGAAATAAGAAAAGCCTAAAGTACTCTTCAACCTCTGCTGTATTTAGGCCTGACCCAGATCGGCATATTGCAAAGTCTGGTGTCCATTTCTGGAAGGTCTGTAGATGGGATTCTCTGCCTGCTGGTAACTGACTGAGGGTGCACAAAAACCCAAGCCTACATACATTTCAAACTTTTTCTTGGCTTATTTTAGAATAATACAGCTTAGATTTAAGCTATTTATCTGTACATCTTCCTGTTTCTGAAATTTTTAATAACATCTCATTCTTTCTCATGTATCTTAATTCTTTTTCAGGAGTAAGCTCACTTTATAACACTGATATTTAGGAACAGAGTGAATGTGTATACTACTGTGAGTATGAAACTTTTTACTACCACACAGCAGTAGAAAATATGATTCAACCTGTGGAAAAGTCAGCATAGTGTATCAGAATGATAACATTGAAGTTCAAGTCTAACTACATCATTAACTATCTCTAAGTCTTTGTGACTCAGTTTCCTGATTTGTAAAATGAGGGGATTAGATTAGATAACCTTCGATTCTGTGATATTATGCATGAGTATAATGACAAGCTTTTCTATACCAAACTTACAATGTTATTTTTAAACTCAATATACAGGGTGGGGCAAAAGTAGGTTTACAGTCATGAACACACAACACACGGTCTATTCTTGTATTATTATTTATTAATTATTGTATTATTTTCCACATAAACAACCATAAACCTATTTTTGCCCCACCCTGTATAATACTACTGTGCATTGTTTTCACAAAACTGAAAATAACCACAGCTTTACACTGTCAACTGGCTTAACTTTGAAATGTATAAATCAATACATTTATTTCTGTCACTTGATGTGATTCAACCTACTTAAGACATGCAATATATTTTAATCCTTCCTAGGGGTTTAAATAATTTTAAAGATCAAGAATTTTACCAAAGTTAAATGATAAAACTCACTAAATAATCATTTAACTAAAGTACTTAACCTTTTAAAAAGTTTTTATTTGTAGAACAAAAATAATCATTAGCTGTTTTAAAGCTTCTTGTTCAGACTAGTTCCTGAACACTGAATCTTTATCAGATCTTAGGTAAATAAAATCATATGTACCCATTTTCATGTTACATCAAAATTATCATTTTTATTGGCTGCATCACATCCTATTGAGCCCTGGCTGGTATGGCTCAGTGGATTGAACGCCCCTGGCTGGTATGGCTCAGTGGATTGAATGCTGGCCTGAGAGCCAAAAGATCGCTGGTTGGATTCCCAGTCAGGGCACATGCCTGGGTCGCAGGCCAGGCTTCTTGTTGAAAGCGTCCCATCGATGTATCGCTCATACATTGTTTATCTCCCCCTCTTATCCCCTCCCTTCCCCCTCTCTAAAAAAAGGTAAATAAATAAAATCTTTTAAAAAAATATCCCATTGAGTTGATGTAGTATCATCCTTGTACCTCCTCCTCTTCTATTAAATAGGTCAACTTCAATTTACTGAATACAGTGTTGCAATGAACATCCTTACAATTTTTCCTTTTCCCTTTTTTTGCATTATTTTCTTAGGATAATAAGCTAAATAAAAGGATAATTATATTTATTCTAAAGAAATTGCCAAACTGTCTTATAAAAATGAGTATCTCATTACCCATGTAAATATATCAGTTTCATATTAAACCAGCAAAAATATTAATAGGTATAAAATGGTACTTCCTTGCTGTAGTTTTTATATTCATGTTTTTGATAAATACTAATGTTACATACTATTCCATACAACTTATTTATTTATTCTATCTCTTATATTCTATTTGTCCAATTATTTATTGATGCCTTGGCATTTTTTTATCAAGTTTTTGTTTGTTTGACCGACTGTTTAATAAAACCTAGAATTACTTCTCACTCTTGCTTATTTTTCACTTACCTGTTTTTAAGATGTGCCTCCAGGTCACAGCGTTGCATTACATCTTGGCACATGGAAGAAAATGGACATGACACTAATAATTTGTCCAGGAGTTTATGAACTAGAATACTAGACTTCTTACACGACTTAAAGTGAAGTCTTTTGCGGTCCAATGGACAGAAATCCTTCTCTTGCAAGAAGTTTCTGAGGCACTTGCAGCAGAATGTGTGTCCACAGGGGGTATCCAGTGGCTGGAGCAGAGGCTGAAGGCAAATATGGCAGACCAGGTCATCGTCCACTTCATTCTGGTAATTATACAAGTGATTCTCCCTTGTCCAGTGCTGCTGGCCACATTCAAAACACAGAGGATTGAAGGAGGAAGAGCAGGTGTGGTCCATAGACACCATCTCATCACTTGTTGTTCCCATTGTGAATCAACTGTAGGTTCTGTGGCTTCATTGGTTAGATTTCCACTTCCATTTCAGGTCTGGCTTCCTTTAGTAGATGATATTGGACTAAAACCACGGGTTTCTAAATAAACAAAATAAACCAAAAAAGTAATTAATATCTATCAGGATAGGCTAAAAGTATCAACAGAATATTACTAGTCAACTTCTGTTTTAGTAAAAAAATAAAATAAAAATTAGATCATGTTGGATTTACAGTAAAGATGATAAAGTAGAATATGAACTGTAATTTTAAAATATTATAAAAGTTTTTCAAAAATTAAAGCAAAAAACAAATCAATAAAATTTAGAACAGGTAATGAATTAGTCATAAAATGTAAAAATGAAATTAATTTACTAGTTGGCTAAGAATACCTTACACTTCCAAGTTCTCCATGAAAACAAAACTGTGATTAAAAGCAAAGATGCCATGTATTACGTGATGTAACATAAGAAACAATTTGCTTTACTAAGTGAAATCCCCAAATATATCACAGCTCAATAATTTTTAAAAATATTTTATTGATTATGCTATTACAATTGTCCCATTTCTTCTTCCATTTCCTTCCACACTGTATCCCCCCCCACACACACATCATTCCCCCACCTTAGTTCATGTCCATGGGTCATACATGTTGAGTTTTTTGGCTTCTCCATTTCCCATACTATGCTTAACACGCTCCCCCTGTCTATTTTGTAGCCATTTATGCTTATTCCCTTTACCTTTTCCCCCATTTGCCCCCATCCTCCTCCTCTCTGATAACCCTCCATGTGATCTCCATTTCTGTGAATCTGTTCCTGTTCTAGGTGTTTGCTTAGTTTGTTTTTGTTATTTTAGGTTTGGTTGTTGATAGCTGTAAGTTCATTGTCATTTTACTGTTCATATTTTTTATCTTATTTTTCTTAGATAACATTTCAAATGTTAAACGTTACCCCCTTTAACATTTCATATAATAAGGGCTGGGTGATGATGAACTCCTTTAACTTGACCTTATCTGGGAAGCACTTTATCTGCCCTTCCATTCTAAATAATAGCTTTGCTGGATAGAGTAATCTTGGAGGTCCTTGCCTTTCATGACTTGAAATACTTCTTCCCAGCCCCTTCTTGCCTGCAAGGTTTCTTTTGAGAAATCAGCTGAAAGTCTAATGGAAACTCCTTTGTAGGTAACTGTCTCCTTTTCTCTTGCTGCTTTTAAGATTCTCTCCTTATCTTTAATCTTGGGTAATGTAATTATGATGTGCCTTGGTATGTGTTTCCTTGGGTCCAACTTCTTTGGGACTCTCTGAGCTTCTTGGACTTCCTGGAAGTCTATTTCCTTTGCCAAATTAGAGAAGTTCTCCTTCATTATTTGTTCAAATAAGTGTTCGATTTCTTGCTGTTCCTCTTCTCCTGGCACCCCTTGTCCCAGAGGTTCCTAAGCCTCTCCTCATTTTTTTGAACTCTTGTTTCAAAGGATTCTCACAGGATTTTTCAGTGAGAGGTTTGAGGCTTTATTTCCCCACACTGGAACCCTGGGTTGCATGGTTTGTCTCACTCTCCAGTTGTTCCTCCCAGTTTATCCATAAGCAAATGTTCAACCTACCGGTGTACGTGTGAGCTGCCATCTTGCCTCGAGTCCTCTCTGCCCCAGCTGCCTGTCTCCACTGCCTGTCTCCACTTCTCCTACCAGTCTGTTTCCTCTTCAACTCCTTGGTCGTCAAACTTCTATACAGTTCAATTTTCTGTCAGTTCTGGTTATATTTTGTTTTTAAATTTGTTGTCCTTCTTTTATTTGTGAGAGGAGGTAAAGTGTATCTGCCTATGCTTCCACCTTGGCTGGAAGTCTCTAGACCTCAACGATTGTCTTAAAGCCAATTAATCTACATAGTATGCTACTAATCTAATTTGAGGTATATAGCATGTAATACATTTGCATTGGCAATCCCAGTCATGGTTCTTTTCTTCTGACTGATTTTATGCATTTATAAGACTAAAGATTATACCTTCAAAATGTAGTCTCAAGCATAATTCAGTGTATGTTAAAAAAAATGACCTTTGCTCTGCTCTGCACTATAAATGGGGATAAATGGATTTCAAAATATGCATGACTTTAATATTCTCTCCATATAAGACAGATTATAGAAAGATAAATCTGCATAGTGTATAAAAACAACATCTATGCAAACTTCATAAAATATAAGAGTATTTGGGCTGGGATGGGAGTAAAAGACAGAAAACTGTACTTGAACAATAAAAAAAAAGAGTATTTAATACCACTAAAAGTCAAACCTGCTGTAATTCGACAGATATGTTATAAATTTCACTTCTACCTCATATCATTCCACATTTCCATTTGTTGTGGGTTACTCAGAGCAGCAGTGGGTTGTGTGTGTGCACAAATGCACATGCATGTGTCTGTCCCCTCTCCAACCCAGGACTCTCACAACAGCCTACCCCAGTTTAATGAGGGCCTAGCGAGGGATGCTCTCCTCAGATAAGGGTTTCCAGATTCCTGCTGCTGCAGCACCAGGGGTTAAAAGGTTGACTCTAAAGGCAGCAACTCTCTATTCATTCTTTTGTAAATATTTACAGTGTCTAGCATGTGCTAAACATTGAACAAGGGCAGAGAAGTAGGGAGAAGATGGTTAAGGAAACCCATTATTAAAATGATGTACTGTATTTTGCTGTGTATAATGCATTCCTATGTATAATGCACATCCACGTATTTTTGGCCAAACTTTCAGAAAAAAACTTTCGTTTTAATTTTTTAATTTAATTATGTATTTATTTATATTTAGAAACAAAACTGATTGTTATATTCCAAGGTATTATTTTGTTTACAGGTATTGTTATGGCTTCCTAGAGTTGCACTTTTAATGCATAAATATAAATAAAAGAATTGAAAACATTTATACAGATATGGAATTACTACTACCCATGTATAATGCATGTCCTTATTTTTCCTTCAAAACTTTAGGCAAAAAGTATGCATTATACACGGCAAAATACAGTGATAAGAACTCGGAGGAAGTTATGCACAGGATGATGCTATGTGGATACAGAGAAAGGTGGGGAGAACTGGTGTCTAAGTTTGGCTTTATGGCTGGAAAAACTTTCAAAAGGGGAAAAATAGGAACTGCTGTGTTGTGACAGGAATGGACAAGGACATCTCAATGCTAAGTCACAGGAGCTTGAGAGTGCACATACATTCAGGGAATATGGAGCAGATCAAGACCTCCGAGGCAAAGAAAATGTACTTGGGGCAGAGTAATTATAAGGCTCAGTGTTCCTGTTTCAAGGACAACAAGGCCAGAATGCCATGTTAACACAATAGTATTTGTTTTAATGATAAAACTCTCCTCCAATCACATATATGCATTTGCTATTTTATTTGGCATATTTATTGAAAAACAGCATAACATCTTACCAGATTTAACAAGAACTGTTATGAATTATGACAGGGTGAGAGAAGATTCAGATGGGATTGCTGACTGTGAATAAATTGTGTTTTTAAAAACTACTTAGTATAGTGACAACAAGAGCAGCCTGTGATCAAGACTCCTACCACTGCCAACATTAACAGAGTAGACACTCCTCGTATTTTGTAACTTACGGGGATTCTTTACCCTCTGAGCATCATTAACTTTTTAAACATCAGGGAAAGGTATGTGAAATTAAAGATAAATATTATTTATCTCAGGCAGATTGCTGCTTCAACCCAGGTACTTAACACAGAATGTTTACAGACTTGTTTTCTATTTGATTTGCAAGAAAATGTATATATCCTTTGGTCTTCTTTGTTTGTGGTTATTCTAATTATTCCTTTCCTCAAGAAAATGTACTGCAATTCTAGCCTCCCACATAACGACTAAGAAAGCATTTCTCTTTAGACTATTATGTTTTAGCTATTTTATAAATCTATAAATAACTTAGCTCTTTGATTATTTTCATTTTATCACAAAATCTTTTCAAGAAGATAAAGAACTTGCATGTTCCCATTTCAAATACCAAATAACAACCGCATGATCTCCAGCCTGAAATAACCTCTGTTACCTTGAAACAAACATTAAGTGAAAAATTATCATGGGTAGACCACTAACACATGTATATGAATATTGATTAAAGACCTGCAAGGCCATATAGCATAAGGATTAAGAACATACCTTGGTGGCTCGGGCACTCTGTGAGGATTCAAATCCTTCCTCTGTCAATTACTAGTTTTGTGACCTTACTAGATGTTACCTTCTCATCTGTGAAATGGCAGTAATAATAAATCTATGTGTGCGCACACCTGACACATAATAGGTGCTGTATAAGCGTTAGCTATTATTACTATTATTAAAGAGTTTAAACAGATTTTGATTTGCCCCAAGCCATACAATGTAAAATTACATACTAAGAGAAAACCAAAGGTAAATCCAGTCCTTTCTTGCTTCAAAATAACCCAACTGTAAATCTGATAATTACAGAGACAAGGTAAAGTATTTCATGAACGCCTCAGTGTGAGTTTGTCAAGGACGAAAGTAGCCTGACCCTGGCTTTCCTTCCAACCCCCAGTCCCAGCCTCTATTCCCAATCCAGGCGGATGGTTTTATTTCTACCTTGTGTGCATGTCCTCTGCAATGCCCTGGACTACTTCTCACGCTGCAGCCCCCACTTTCATCCCTCCGTAAGAGCTGGCATCCCAGATGGGAGAAGTTCAGTAAATGCAGAATGACCAAGTGAGAGACAATATGCTTGCTCACTCTTGGTAAGGTCAGGTGACCAGAAATACATCTGTGTAAATTGAAGGATATGCCCATGTTTATATAATTTTGATTTCAGATATTCTATGAGCACAATTAGAAATATTAAAATACAAGTAAATAATAGTCTTAAACATTTTCCAAAATGTAAAATATAGCTTAGTGTGTATCTTTACACACTACATTATCTGTTTAGCTAATATTACAGGGATAGTAAAGACATGGAAATTATTAAATTGGCTGAGAATATTATAACACATTTTAAATAGTATCTTGAAATGGAGCCAGTACAATGAAAAGGGAAGTATAAAACATGGTTTACTACCTAATCCAGTTATGAGTAACATGCTTGCATTTCCTGGATTGTAGTATAAGATCTGGGTGCATCACAGACTCTAAGAAAGAAGTATGGTTTTCACAGTTAATTTGCCCACTCCAAAACTATATACCATTCAGATCATTTCTCTTAATGTTATTTTTGATTCAGAGTGAAAGAGTCATCACTGGCCCTAACTTGAGAGATCCAGCCCAGGATAACAGACAATGAGTCAAGTATTACTACCAACTGTAGTTAGATGGGAAACACCCTTTGATTCCCCAATGCCAAGAGTCTAGGAACACCCTCTGCTCTGGTGCTCCTCCTGATAAACTCCTATTCACTCTGAGGTCGAACTCCACCTGCTCTGTCCAATCCTATCTGTCTCCTTCCTCCTCTTGGGCTCATCCCCCTTAGCACTGCAGTCTCCTGCTGCTCTTTACACACGCCTGCATCTCGGCAACCACTGCGTTTGTACTCACTCTTACTATCTTCTCACCTCTCTGAGGGTAAACACAAAAGTGTCTATTTTATTTCTTCTGTTCCCAGTTCTTGGCACATGTTATAATGCATAAGCATTAAAAAAATTGTTCTCAGGCTCATACTTGAGACTAAAATGTAGATTAGTTCTGAAATGTGCAAATGCACGGGAGGTGGGCAAAAGTAGGTTTACAGTTGTGATCATACAAAACAGTTTACTCATGTATTGTTATTTATTAACTATTGTACTGTTTTCCATACAGACAATTATAAACCTACTTTTGCCCCATCCTATATAAATATAGAAGAGAACACATTAACAAGCACATTTATTTGTGGCACTGCAAAACAGCTGACATATTGTTTTTCTACCTAATCCAGTTATGAGTAGTAAACTAACCCTTCCCTGTGATTATAAAATATAACCTAGCACTCCCTTTAATCTTCAAACATCTGAGAAAAATACTTGATATTAATATAATAAAACATTATCATATTATGTTCATGATAGCTGTCTTTGCATAAAGCAGTGGTCATCAAACTTTTAAACCTAAGGGTTCCTTTATTCACCCTGGACAAGCTTGACAGTTTCTTTTTGTTTTGGGGTTTTTTTTTAATCCTTACCCAAGGATATTTTTTCATTGCTTCTAAAGAGAGAGAAAGGAAAAGAGAGAAACATCGATGCAAGGGAGAAGCACCAATCAGTTGTCTCCCGTATGTGCCCAGATCAGGGATAGAACCTGAAACCTAGGTGTGTGCCCTGACTGGGAATTGAACTTACAACCTTTGAAGGTTACAAGACAATACTTCAACCAACTGAGCCACACCAGTCCGGGTAAGCTTGGTAGTTTCTTAAAAAAAACTAACATGCAACTACAACACAATTCAGCAACCAAGCTCCTGAATATTTATCCCAGAAAAATGAAAATTTATATTCGCACAAAAACCTCTACAGCTATATTTGTAATGTCAAAAACTAGACACAATCCAGATGTCCTTCAACAGTTGATGTTTACAAAACTATGGTACATCCATATTATGAAATATTACTCAGTGATAAAAAGGAATGAACTATGGATACTCATAAAAACCTGCATGAATGAATCTCCAGAGAATTATGTTGAGTGAAAAAGCCAGTTCTAAAAGGTTGCATGCTGTAATTGTTCCATTTGTATAACATTCCTGAAATGGCAATGCAATTAATTTAATCAGTTAAATATTTAAATATTCATCTGTTAATTAAACAATAAACCCATGTTCACTTTTTTTATGAAAAATAACTTCTTTCAAAATAGACATAGTTAGGAGAGAGCCATTGTTTTACATTTTTGCAAATCTGCAGTCTTAAATCTGTTTTTGTTTTCAGTCTGTTTTGAGATCACATGCCAGGTACCCCCTAAGAACCTCCACAGGATGAGAATGAGAGTGGAAAAGGCAGACAACACCTCAGGAGAAGTTTTGACCTTGTGATCCCAATAAAAGAGAACAGGGGGTCCTGGGACACAGTCTGAGAACCTGTACAGAGCACTAAAAAGTAACAAAATAACCAACACTATTTTTAAAAAAGACAAAACCCAAAAAGGCAAAATGTTGAGATGAGTCCATATTGGAGGAGTCTGTCCCTCTTGGAATAAAGTTCCCCCTGGAATCTTTTCCTGCTGGAAGAAGAGTATCTGGATATTGCACTGTGTAGAAATATTTAGCATATTATAGGAGAGCCTTACATAAATTCTATACATGAATCAAAACTATTTCCTACTGCCTATCACTTGGAAAACTATCAAATATCAGTTTCCAATGATCCCATATTTATACTCTATAATTCTCTCATTTCCACATAAAATTATAATTGAGCATACTTAGCTATTTATCTCCTACCCCATTTTAGCAAGTGAAAATATTTGAAAAAACACTTTAAAATTCTTAAGATGCTACTTGTGGTTAGATGTACTCTATTTAATAATCTAGGAAATTGGTAAGTTAAGCAAAAAATGCTAGAAGCTATGAGACTTAGGCCTTAAGCTCTATGCCAGTTGGACAGCTGGGTCACTACAGCTCATTCTTTCATTCACCACATGTTTATCCAATGTCTTCTATGCACTGGTATGATATATATATATATAAAATTTTCTGGTGCCTTAGCTACTTGGCTATACTCTACCAGCTACGCTTAAATAGTAACTGACCCCCCCCCCCACACACACACACATGCAGTTTAAATCTAGCTCTACAATTCTTACAATTCTGTAGCTTTTTAGATACAATAAAATACTCACTGCAGAATATTTATTTTTTTCAAGGTTTTATTTATTTATTTTTAGGGAATGGAAGGGAAGGAGAAAGAGATGGAGAGAAACATCAATGTGTGGTTGCCTCTCACATGCCCCCAAATGGGGGAGCTGGCCTGCAACCCAGGCATGTGCCCTGACTGGGAATCGAACCAGTAACATTTTGTTCACAGGTCGCCACCCAATCCACTGAGCCATACCAGCCAGCGCATGTATCCTTACTTTGTAATCTCAACATCTGTTAGGTATTGTTTTTGAGAACTTTAATAATCCCTTAAACATTCTATTAAGAAGGAGGTTAAGTTGTGGCCAGTAGGGACATAAATTTTAAGTGTCCTACCTTTAGTTCTTCTAATTTTGAACCATGAAATTATGGTGAAAAACTTTTTTTTTAATGCAAAAAGATAAGGGCAAAGACTAAACTGGATTACCTGCCCAACTCCTGTAGACTGAGATAGTTATACTGAAGTTACATATTTTTAATTATACTAAATTATGTTACTTAAGAATAATTTAAAAACAACTGATATAAAACTATTTCAAAAAGGAAATACACCACGTGAAATACTAAACATTTCCACACTGCTGACTATTCAGCCACACCTCGGCCAATAAGGGAAGACCTCTGTGAAAAGAACTGCATTCCAGGAAAGACACGCCTATAACATGTGGGCTCTTCCCAGCAGCATTCCTCACCAGCCACCTGAGTTGGGACAATTTCAGTGCCTTAGAGAATGTCACATACCACATGTGTTGTACAATATGTAAAAGATACTATGTGAGTGGTGAGGGAAACTAGTTCTCGCTGATTTGGTTTCGTTGCATGTGAAGTTTATCTGCTACATATTATTTAAATACATCTTCATATTACATTCAGATGCAAGGCTTGATTTTAATAAAGCAAAAAAAAAATCTATTTTCTTCTAAAAGATAAAAATCTTTCAAACTTATAAAACACTTGTTTTTTAAATTTCCACAGTAAATTTAGAAAACATCTGTTTTCCAGTGATTGATAAATGCTTATTCTCGAGGTCTTTTCACTCTCCAATTTCTATAACTGTGAGTCATAATTTCTCAATTAACTCTTAATTATGCAAGGCAGAAAGGGCCTCAAAAAGCACTGATTGTGCAGTAAGAGACCTGAGTTCAAAATGTGGTTCTGCCACTCACTCACTAGCAATGTGACATCATGTGTCATAGCACGTAAATATCTACAGATCTCAACTTTCTCATGTATAAAAGAGAAAGGGTAGAATTACTGTGAGGCTAAAGATGTTAGGCTGCCAGAAAAACCTTTTACAAGCCACAAAGCCTCATCACACAATTTAAGATTAGACTGATGATGGTAAAGGATGATACAGATAAGAATGAACAAGCTGGACTGTTGGGCAGACCCCTCCCACTAGACCGGTCATTAGGAGGCCCGGAACAGACTCTGAAATCTGCAACCAATAGCCAGGCCACGCGGGCTCAGCACTCCACCTCTTTAGTCATCCACTGTCTTAACCTATGTATTAGTGGTCACTCCTAGATCAACTCTACAGTTACTTACAGACCCCAAATTCCATGATTCTTCCCCCACCCCAAAATAGAACAAACTTTTTTCCTTTATTGGTACCCAGCATTGTAATTACTATAAAAATTATCTAAATGCAAAGCTTATCAGGAGGGGTTTTCTGTGAGCATTTCTCTTTCTTTCTTTTTTTTGTCTGTTTGATCTTCCAAGTACTGGACACTTTAAATATCCTAACCTAAGAAATTTTTTATCTTTGCAGACAAGTGTATATAGAAGAGAGCAGTGCTAGCTAAATTGTTGAACATCTAATTTTTATTACAGTATTATGACATAGGATAACAATGCTGTAGGACAAAAATAACTTTCTTTCCTGGTTCCCAATAAGATGCTATTTAGAAGATGCTGCTACCTTGTTCTAAGGGACTAACATGGTTGGTTGGTTTGCTTTTTCTTTTTTAAGATGAGCACAATAATTCTTAGTAGGATAAATAGATAGTTTTAGATGGCAGATTTTGCTCCAGAGTCAATCTTACATTTTTCCATAAAATCCCTACAGCTACAGAAAAGTAACAAACTTTTCAGCCTTATTTCTCTCAATACATGCAAAGATATCACCAAGACATCGCTATTCTGTGATCGAACTTACACAGTAAAATAAATGAAATGGAACCACAGTCAGGATAGGCTTTATGATGGTGGTACCACTAATAATTAAGATTCAAGAACTTCATTATCTTAACTATGGAGATGATATAGGAAATTTAAATGCTGCAGTTTTCCAGGCTAATCAGTGACACCAATACTTAAAACATGCATTAAGATGCTAAATTTGTCCAGTTATAACTTTATATGTATATATATATAAATTATCAGATCAAAAATGACTTTGGGCCAGACTTCAAAAGATCATCACTGAATGGATCCAATCTCTGCTTTCTCAAGATTAACCTAAGCAGACACTGGCATCATGGGAAGGACCCAAAGCCTTGGTAGCCTTGGTATTTATCCAGAATGATTCTCTTGTGTTGCCAGAGGTCCTTCTAATTTATTAAAATGACTTTTCCGAGTTATGTACATTGTAGTTCTAATACTGAGCAAAATTAAAAGAAAATCCTTAATATATTGTTACTCATCACCCAGACTCAGATATAACACAAATAAAATAGCCCTTCAAAAATATAAATATCTAATGTTACATGACTAGAAATAAGTATTTGTATTGTAAAGCCAGAAATACAAAGAGGCTGTGTTATATTAAATCACTAGGATGATTAACAATGCACTGCAAATTATATTACTTTCCCATGTTTTACAAACTGATTGATTCAAACAAAACCTCAGGTTTTACATGTTATGTAGTTATTAGCTGCCTTTTTGACATATCGATTAGGAAACTTTTACAAACAAAATATATTCAAAATTAAACTAACTATTCTTCTTCCTAACCTTCAAACCTGACCTCCAATTCATCCTCCATCCTTCCTCTTTTCCATCCATCCATCCATCCACCCACCCACCCATCCACCCATCCCTGTGTCTGCTGTCCATATGCTTCTCCACCAACCCTCCCCCTTCTTCCCAACCATTCATTCACTCAGGTTGTTACGAATGTCCTACGTGCCTGGCACTGTTACAGAGCTGGGAGGTCAGCACTGAACAATGACAAAAATCCTGGCCCTCATGAAGCTTATATTTTGAGTGGGAGTGGGAGTCTCCAGAGGATAAATACTACACAAGAATATGAAACGAAATAGGTAGCATTTTATATGGTGAAATGTGCTACAAAGAAAAAGAAAGCAAGAAAGGAAAGACAGTAGTGGGAGAAGAAGAACTTTTCAAATAGGATGATCAGGGAAAAAGTGACCGTGAAGGTGGCGCTTGAGTTAAAACCAAAAAGAAGAAAGTAGAAAGCCACGCAGGTATCTGGTGTAAAAATGACTATTATAGACAAATAAAGTAAGTGTAAAGGCCCTGAGGTGAAAATATGGCTGGTGTGTTCAACAAACAGCAAGGAAGCCAGTGTGGATGAAATCAACAAAGCGGAGAGAACAGGTCAGAATGGTAACTGGGCCTTACTAAATCTTGCAGGGCTTCAAAGAACTTTGGCTTCTACTCTACAAATCTTAACAGGGTTTCTCTGGATGCTATGTTGACATTAATCTGAATGGGCTAAAAGCAGAAGCAACTAGAAGCCTACTGCAATGACTTCCTGTTTTGCCTTTTTTCATTATTGCCATACCCTTCACTCAGAACTCTAAATAGCTGGGAGGGGGAGTGGGGAGAGTGGCCAAAAAGGTACAGGGATTAAGAAGCATAATAGGCAGATACAAAATAGACATGGGTATGTTATGAATAGTATAGGAAATTGAGAAGCCATAGAACTTATATGCAAGACCCATGGACATGAACTAAGGCGGGGAGTGGATTGCTGGAGGGAATGGGGGTACTGGGCAGAGGGGGGCAAAAAGGGAAAATTGGTACAACTGTAATAGTACAACCAATGAAACATATTTTAAAAAGAACAAAGAACTCTAGTGGCTTAGACAATCCCTCTAGCAGACGGTGATGTTGGTAGATTGAACCAGGGTGGACAGAGTTGAGATACTGAAAAGTAACTCAATTCTGGGGAGATGATATATCTATATATCTCTATCAACACACACACACACACACACATATATATGTGTGAATGACAAACCAGTATGATTTGTTGATAACTAAACGGTGTGGCATGGTTTGATGGTAGGGACAGAAGTCAGGTATGGCTCCAAGGTGTTTGTTCTGAATTAGAAAGATAGAATTAACATAACTGAGATGTGCGTGTCTGTAAGAGAGTAGGCTGAGTGAGCATGCTCAAGTTTGAACATGTTAAAGTTGGAATGCCTATTAGACCTCCACGTAGAGACACTGAGTAGGCATAAATATGCAGGTGCATGTCAAGGGAAAGGACTGGCTGATGATACAAATTTAGGAAGCACTGGTGTACAGATAGTATGCAAAGCCATTAGCTCATTGAAGCCATTAGTACAGAGTGGATGAGTGTAAGTAGAGAAGAGAAGGGGTCTGAGGACGGAGCCTTGGGACATTACAACATAATGAGCCCAGGGGATGGGGAGGAACCAAGCTGAAGAGGAAGAGAGAGGAATTTTCTTCCATTGTGGCTAGGAAGAAAATTAGGAGACTATGTTGTAGAGAAATCAAATAAAATGTTTTAAGCAGGGGGAGTGACTGACAATGTCAAATCCTGCAGGCAAGGAAAATAAGATTAGGCCTGAGAATTAAACATTGGATATAATAAAATGGATCTCACCAGTGACCTTACCACCGAGTTTTGGTGGAATGGTGAGAACCAAACCTTCCTGGTAAGAGTTTAAGAGAGAACTGGAAGAGAGGAATTAAAGCAAAGACAATTTTTGTGAAATTATGCTTTATGGGAAGGGAGAAATTTGTATTCTAAGAGGAATTGAGACTATCAGAGGTGATAGTCCCTCTCACACATTTAACAAAACAAAATACTTTTCACCTCCATCAGTGAGTATAAGTTAACTATTTGCATCTATACACATTCTTAATTCCTTTCTTCTTCCATCAGACCTCTCCCTCTCCTGTCTGAGGGCTAATTTCTCCTCCACCTGGACTCAAAATCCAATACCACTTACCTCATCTTTCTTCAACTTTCTCTAACTTTCCCCTGTCACATAAAAAAAGTTCGTATTTCAACACTTTTAAAGTTGAAAACAAAATATTCTTCTACATTTATTACCACTTGCCCCACTCTCATTTCACCTCCAATAGTTTTGAAATACAAGACAATGCTTGCAGTCCCCAATTTCTGAGGGTTAGAAACCTCCATCAGCCACTGAGACTGGATCTATTGTGGTCATAAATGTCTAACTGCCGAATCAAATAGTCACTTCTCAGTCCCAAATTCTGTTCTACCTCTCCGTAATATCACCAACCACCCTCCTGGAAACTCTGATCCCTAGGCTTACATTACACCACTCTCCTCTAGTGCTCGCCCTACCTACCACGCTGTCCAATTACTTCCTTTCAGCAAACACTGAAAAAGTTAAATTGCTGGACCAAAGTGAGAGGAAGGCTTTTGATTTACTACTTTACTAAACTGCCCTCCAAAATTGTGAACAAAATTTTGACTCATACCAGTAATGTATAAGTACGCTCACATCCCCAAAGTCGTTCTAGCTCTGGTTAATTTTATTCTTTTTGTTATTTATAAGACTGACAGTTGACAATACAAAAGTAACCTCATCTTTCTCCCATCCAAGTACTAACCAGGCCTGACCCTGCTTAGCTTCCGAGATCAGACGAGATCGGGCGCGTTCAGGGTGGTATGGCCATAGACTAACCTCATCTTTCTTTACTTTCTATTTTTAATTCTAGCTAAGTTAAATATATCATTATTATCCTTATTTCTCTTATAAAGTGCTTCTATAACTTGGCCCCATTTTTTTCTATTGAAGTATGGGTTTTTTTAATTGACATGAACATAATATATTAAGAAAGGAAGCCTTTATTACATTAGTATAATTACTTTTCCCAAGTCTCCTCTTTGCCTATTAGTTGTTTACTGGTATAAAGAAGTTGTCAATTTTCGTATCATTGAAGACATTCATGTTCCCCTTTAAAAATTCTACAGTTCAATGGTGGGAGCATGACATGGGTGCAGAATAAATATCTTCATGATCTCTTGGCATGAATATTTCTCTCATGTGCCAGATAGAAAGTATCTATATTAAACTGATAGATTTCAGTAACATAGCCCATGAAAGGCTGCAAGGGGATTTATTAGGCCAAGAAGATTCCAGAGGAAGGGAGTCAAAGAAAACAGAAACTTCCTATTATAAGAAACTCCCTATCTCCAGAAATCACCTGTCCAGAAGCCACACACTCAGAGAACACCGGCCCAGTGCTGCAACAATGTCAATCTGACTAGACCCTACCCCTCCGTACCTCCCCAGGAAAAATAACTGTGGGGTCTAGAATTAGGCCCAACACCTAAGATGACCGCAAAAAGAGTTCATTCGGTTGTATCTAATCTTATTACATGAAAGGGACTCACCAGTCTGTGGACTTCTACCTGTGAAGCACTCCCTAAGACTGAAGGGTCCTACTTTGACCCTCCTCATCCTAAGACCCTAATAGTCAAGAGAACTTCTTTGATCAACTCCAAATGGTTGAAAACAGAGTGTTCTCAGAAGAGCTGAGGCACCATACACGAGTGTAGGCATAGGGAGGGTGGACAGAGAGAGGGCCTCAGGGATGGACTGCCTGTACGGTGTAGACAGGAGGCTAGAGGGACTGGCTAAGCCACCAGAGTTCTTTGTTTTTTTAGAAATATATTTCATTGGTTGTACTATTACAGCTGTACCAATTTTTCCTTTTTTGCCCCCCTCTGCCCAATACCCCCATTCCCTCCAGCAATCCACTCCCCGCCTTAGTTCATGTCCATGGGTCTTGCATATAAGTTCTATGGCTTCTCAATTTCCTATACTATTCATAACATACCCGTGTCTATTTTGTATCTGCCTATTATGCTTCTTAATCCCTGTACCTTTTTGGCCACTCTCCCCACTCCCCCTCCCAGCTTTTAGAGTTCTGAGTGAAGGGTATGGCAATAATGAAGAAAGGCAAAACAGGAAGTCATTGCAGTGGTCAAGATGAATGGTAATGAGAACTTTACGGTAATGACTAGGAAAAGTCAAAGGAGGGGTAGGTTTGAGCAACACTTTAGGATGCAGAAATTTTTTAAAAAGAAAAGAGGATAACAGAAGGGGTTAGCATACCAAAACAGGACACAAGCATGGACACAGCAAAGAAACAAAAATTCTAAGTGAACTTTCCTCATATTTCCCAGCAAAATGCACCTACATTCCCTGTAATTCAAGATTAGTTTCGCCATTATAAATATAAGAATTTCCTGATATCTCCCAAGCCAAAATTTAACACTTCATTTAATACTTTACTCCGTGAATTGTACTCTGTTGAGAAGACTCACCGGAAATGTTCACCATCTTTGGACTTGCAGTCTCAGGCCCCAACTTCCCACTTTGACAACTAGGGCCCCGGGCTAACTGGGCTGGAGAACCTGTACAGCTTCTTCCCGCCGGAACATTCCAGTGCAGTGGGGTGGATGGGAGTCTCACCACAGCTTAACATAAAAAGACAATGTCCGATAACATAAATACACAGTATCACCGGGAAAAGACTGAGAGGTGGGCAACGAAAATGAGAGCAAGTGAAGCAACAAGCACCTGGGGCAGGGACAAAATACGAGGGATTCTGTTGTCGGACAAAAGGGGATAGGACTGATGTCAAAAAGAAATGGTAGTCTACACTGAACAGGGATGTACTCCTGAGGGCAAGCTTGACATGTAAAGGGAACGGATCAGAGGAGATCATTGTAATAGCTAATATTTATTTATTGAGTTCTTACTACATGTCAGGCAAAGTATTAACTGAGATGGGGCATTAACAGATTTACTCCTCACAGTAGCCCTGAGTTGGATATTATCATCATCATCCCCATTTTTCAGATGAGGAAACTGAAGGAAAGAACTCTAAGTAACTTGCCCAAGATCCCAAAGCTAGTAATTCATGGAAACATGATTCAAATTAGGCAGTCTGATTCTAGGGCTACACTTCTTAAAATACACACTGTACTTAAGTACATAAAGTAAATATGTAGAGGTTACACAGAGTCAAAATATGTACACACCCACATACATACATATGTTCACATAAACAAATGGGTAGACACAGGGGAATTATTTATCCTCTGTTTTTAGCATCAGGAGGCTAACGTCCAGAAGAAAATACATACTGCTATTTATATATGGGCCAAAATGCTAGACAGACCTCATTTCTTAGTCTAACAGAATCTCCATGATTTGTATTTTCATTTTTTATTTTTAGCGTGATAAAATGAAGCCTTCAAAATTGACATTCCTAATCACATCCACAAAATTAAAATAACTTTGCGCTCCTGCACTCAGATACCAAAATCAATTTGAATGAACATAAAACTGTAGAGCATCTCAATTTTAAGCTATCCATCACGCTCTCTAAAAGCTTCTTGGAAAACATTCACGTATGTTTGCTATAGGGTACAACATTTTTACAAAGCTGTGAATGCAATCTGCATATATAAACGTGTATCTATGTATAAAGCAATGTCTAACTGCAAGAAAGGCTTTCTTCCTAGGCTTTTAAGGTACAACAAAACACCGCCATCATCCAAGGTCATCTGCTACTCCTCTGTAAATTAATGTCTTGAGAACTGAAATCCCACCTGTTTTTTCTTGCCAATAGCTCTGGGTTATAAAAATCATTTTGAATATAACTGCCTCTATCCCTCTAGCATCCTCAGTGCAATTTGAACTTGTGATTCCTAGTAAGAGAAGTTCACTTATATTACAGACAATTATGTTTTAACAATGTGAAGGTCAATTAGTAACATTTATTCACAAAGCACTCATTAGGAAAGAAAATAAATGACAAACAATAAAATGAAAACAACAAAAGTATCCAGTAGGAAGAGAACAGCACCCATGCTTCAGTAACTCTTTTGCTCTCCGACAAATTATTTCAATGGAAAGAAAGAACTTCCAAAGTGTACTGGAAACAAGTGAATATTTAAGAAGTTTTTCTCAGATTAAATTTTCACACTCTGGATTTCAAACTCAAGAAACATGTATCTAAACATTTACATTTCTGGGTCTTGGTTAACAATGGAGCAAATATCACCCAGGAAGCATTACTGTAATAGTGACAATCTTTTGGTTGCTGTTTCCATGGAAACAGTCTAAATAAGCACACCTAAAAGTAAAACATGTTTTAAAAAAAACTTTATTATTTCCCCAGTCAGTCAACCAACGTATCAGAAAATTCAAGATTCATTCAAACCATTTGTGTCGATCATATACTGCATAACAGACACTGTGCTAGGGGGAAGGGATACTGTGGAGAACTGAACAGTAAGAGCCTAGTCTATGCCCTCAAAAACCTTAGTCTATGCAGACATATTAGCCAATAACATGAATATACATAAAACAGGAAGAGTACGTAGTACATTATTAGAATAGCATAACAAGGAGGTTCAAAGTAAGCTTTCCTGAGAATGTGATATTTTAGCTGAGATTTGAGGAAGGTCAAGGAAACAAAGAAAGTTCACCAGAGAACATGAGGAAAAGCTGGGAAGTCTACAGATAGGTTAATTCACAATCCCACTTACACTTGCAACAAAAAGAAATAAGGTAGCTAGGAATAAATCTAACCTAGGAAGTAAAAGATCTGTACTTGGAAAATTATAAGATACTGAAGAAAGAAATTGCGTAAGATACAAATAAAGAAGCATATATTGTATTCATGAATAAGAAAAATTAACATCACTAAACTATCCATAATACCCAAAACAATCTACAGATTCAATCCAATTCTTACTAAAATACTAATGGCATATCTCACAGGTCTACAACAAATATTCCAAAAAGTTATATGGAACCACAGAAGACCCCAAATAGCATCAACAATCTTGAGAGAGAAAAACAAAGTTGGAGGTATCACACTACCTGATATCAAACTATACTACAAAGCCAAAGTAATCAAAATAGTACGGTATGGCATAAGAACAGGCATATAGATAAATGGAACAGAACAGAGGATACAGAAATAAACCTGAGCTGATACGGTCAATATTTGACAAAGGGGAAAAGAACATGCAATGGGGTAAAGACAGTCTCTTCAATAAAAGGTGTTGGGAAAATTAGATAGATACGTGGAAAAAAATTAAAACAGACCACCAACTTACACCATAAAGAAGAATAAGCTCAAAATGTATTAAACACTTAAATATAAGTTGTGAAGCCATAAAAATTCTAGAGGAAAACATAGGCAGTAAAATTTCAGATATTTCTTGTAGCAATACATTTGCAGCAATATCTCCTCAGGGAAGGGAAACAAAGGAAAAATAAACAAATGGGACCACATCAACCTAAAAAGCTTTTGCACAGCAAAGGAAACTATTAACAAAATAAAAAGGGAACCCACTGAACAGGAGAACATATTTGCCAATGATACATCTGATAAGGGGTTATTTCCAAAATATATAAAGAACTTAAAACTACTCAACACCAAGAAGATGACACAATTAAAAAATGTACAAAGGACCCAAATAGACACTTCTCCGAAGAGGACGTAGAGATGGTAAATAGACAAGATGAAAAGATGCTCAACATCACTGATCATCAGAGAGATGCAAATTAAACCCTATCAAGAATGGCTATCATCAATAAACCCACAAAAAAAGTGCTGGTGAGGATGTGGAGAAAAGCAACCCTAGTGAACGTTGGTGGAAATGCAGACTGGTGTAGCCATTGTGGAAAACATGGAGTTTTCTCATAAAATTAAAAATGGATCTGCCTTTTGGTGCAGGGATTCCACTTATGGGAATATATCCAAAGAAACTCAAAACGATTATTCAAAAGAATATATGCACTCCTATGTTCATTGCATTGTTGTTTACAATTGCCAAAATCTGGAAACAGCCCAAGGGCCTGTTTCCAGATGAGTAGATGAGTAGATAAAAAAGCTGTGGAATACTACTTGGCCATAAAAGGAGAAAAATAAAATCTTACCTTTCGCAACGGCATGGATGGACCTGGAGATTATTTTGGTAAGTGAAATAAGCCAGTCAGAGAAAGACAAATACCTTATGAGCTCACATATATGTAGAATCCAATGAACAACATAAACTGATGAACAGAAAAGAAAGAGGCATGGACACACAGAACAGACTGACAGCTGTCAGAGGAGGTTGAGGGCTGGATGAAATAAGGTGAAGGGATTATGCAAAAAAAGGTATATATGCATAAAATATACAGATGCAGACAATCCTGTGGTGACAGCCAGAGGGAAGGTGGGAGGTGGAGGTGGGCAAAGGGAGAGAAAATAGGGACAAAAAGAAACTTTCCCCGGGGTGATGGGCCCACAGTGCAGTGTGCAGATGGTGTTTTGTTGAGTTAGACACTTAAAACCTGTATGACTTTGTGAACTAATGTAACCTCAATGAATTCAATTAAAAAAAGATTAATTCACAAAATGCCATGGGCAATGTTAAGGATTTGGGTCTTTCTTCTATAAACAACAACAACAAAAAAAACCTATTGGAGGATTTAAAGGAGAATGACAAGATGAGATCTGTATTTCAAAGCTTTTCTGGATATACTGTACAAGAAGAATTAAGGGAAGTTTGAATGAATTGGGCATAGTCTGGCTTAAAAGCCATTAGAGTAGTCCAAAGGAAAAATAACTCAAACTAGGACAGTAGCAGTGTGAAGGGAAGGATTTGAGTGTGATTCCAAAGGTTAAATAGATGAATTAGATATCGGGTAAGTGAGGGCGACAGCGAAAGGCTCCCCAGGCACTTGGCTTATAAAACATTCAATAGTGCCCTTCACTGGGGAATGGTGACAGAGAGAGCAAGAGTTGGACTCTGGACACATTGAATGTGATGTGCCTGTCAGAGACATTTATCTAGACAGGGGTGTCCAAGTCTGGTGATGAGAGGACAGGTCTGAACTAGGGATATGTGTCTGGGAGTTAGTAATATAAGAAGGCAACAGAGAGTAAGAAAAGTAGCTATGAGGTCATCTAGGAAAATATTACAGAGTTAATACTTATCCATTTCAGGTTCTGAATTGTATTTCTGTAACAATAAACATTCAATGTAGATTTTCAGATATAACAAGATTAACGTAAAATACAATTTATCTTGATCTTAAACTTGTCAACCCAAATCTTTTGCCCAAAAAACAGGATCAGAATGATTATCAGGCAGATAAAGACCAAAGAGGTTCCTAAATTATACTAACAAGATTGAGATAATATAAAAGACCCACAAATGTAAAACTATTTGTGGGGAGGGGGTATTCCTTCAGAACCTGATAAAGCAAAACACCTATCTCATTGTTTCAAAGACACCATTAACACTCCCAAAATCAAACCCAAGATCATTTCCACCCACACATGGTCCTCCTTCGGTGAATGGAATCGCTAGCTCTGGCCATAAGAGGCACTAAGCCAGGAACTCAGAAGCAATCTTTGATACTGCCCTCCTGACCACCTTCTAATCCATGAAGTAGTCTTGCCAATTTTACTCTGCATCATTTTGCTCTGACTTAACTCTTTAACTTCTATTTCTTACCACCATCCTCATGATTTCACTTCTCTATTCCACAGATTTTCTACTGGTTCCTTGAAAGAGCCATGCTCTGTTTTGACTCAAGACCTTTGCAAATATTCCATCTTCCTGGAATATTCTTTCCCACTATCCTCTCCTAGGCAACTTTTCTCATCTTTCCAATCCTGGTTTCTTCAAAAACCAAAATAAAACAAAAACCTTTGACAATAGCACCCAAGACTAGGACTGGTCCCCTCTTATATGGTCTTATAATACTCTATGTGTTTCACTCTTAGTACTTATCACAATAATTACTCACATGATTATTTAATTTCTGTCTCCCCCACTAGACTGGAATCTCTGTAAGTTCCAGGCCTTCAATCTGCTCAGCATTACAATCTTAGCACGAGAAGCACACTGCCTAGCAGGTATGGGATGACAGATAATAGTTTTAAGTAAATCCTTAATTCTAAATTACTAATGAAGTACTCAGCATACCTAAAGGAGAGAAAGAACTTAGGCCAGGTCTCTGACTTCAGGCACTGAGTTCACAAACCCTATGTCACACAGACGGCCTCTTTAGGTGGAGACAGGAGGGGCCTGGTAGACAGGCCAGAAAAAAAGGAAGGGATGGAGGGTCCAATGGAAATATAATGCACAGGATCTAGAAACCACATTAAGAAAAAAGAAACAGATAATACTAATTTTATATTACTAATATAAGATTAGTAATATATTTTATTTAATCAAATATACCCAAACTTATTATATCACCATGTAATTAATATCTTAAAAGTTATTAATGGGGTATCTCACATTCTGATTTAAGTCTTTAATATCAGTATTTTACACTCTCAGAACATCTCAGCTGGGATGAACCACATGCCAAATGCTCAAAACCACATAAGGCCAGTGGCTACTATATGGACCGCACAGATATCAGTATCTATATTTATATGAAGAGGAAAAGTACATTTAACAGGAGTAAGACAGGATCTCCCCTCAAAGAACTTACAATCTAACCAGCAGATACAACAACTATTACACCAGTGAAGTATACATGACACAGAGACATACCAACCGAACCTTAGAATCACTCAGGAAGTAAAGAAGTCCTCAAGCAATGCTACTGATGGATGCATACAGGTGAGCACCTTTGTGCAGGATCCTTCTTGCAAATGATAGGAAGTCTGACCAGGACTGGTCTAAGTGAAAACACGATAGGTGTGACTGGATTCGGGGTTTTTTCACCCGGCTCTGCCTCCTCTGGATGGGGCTCATACTTGGGCTAAAGTGGCAGCCAGTCCCCAGCAGTTTTAGGGTCACACAGTTATAGCCCTTAGTCAGCATCCGCATTATGCCAACAAACTCCCCAGAATTACAACTTCCGATCTCTCACGGTTTGACTTAGGTCAGGTTTGCATCCTTAACCAATCAATGTAACCAGGGACATGTGATGCCTTAATGGGCCAGACCTGGGTTAGTTGATTAAACTTCCCCAGAAACACACACAGTGAAGTAGAGAAAAACTAGATCCTTAAAAAGGGAAATCAGAAGCTAGAAGCCGAGAATGGATGTTATGCACCTCCCCGGCCTCCAGTGTCTATTACTTTACTTCTCCTGCCCAAGCACCATTCTAAACACTAAATCATTTCCACCTTGGTCATTTTATAGCAGCCGATGGATCCAATGTCTTTAGAGAGGATTCCACGGATGTCCCTGGTCCTAAAAGTTCATTCAGAGTCAATAATACTTGTGGACTATTTTCATCTCAGCATATCACCTTCCTGCTTTACCTCCTCCTCAAATAAACTGGAAGACTCGTAGAGTTCATTTCCACGGATTTAACTATTCTCTCCTAGTTTTATTTGTCCACTGTTACTATATGCCAGACATCACACTTACTGTTTTACTTAATGTCAAAGGTTAGGCATTATCTCACTTAACCTTTGTAACAAACCCTATGAACTAGTTAAAAATCGCCATTCTACAGATGAGAAAAATGAGGCTCAGAGGGTTTTAAAACAACTAGGTTGTTACTAACCAAGATGGGAGTCAAACACTGGGCTACCTACTCTCAAAGTCCACATTTGGTGGCACCTGAAACCGGGAAATTTCTCACATTCTCCCCTTCCCCATCAATAAAAAAGCCCAATTAACAACAACAACAAAACACATTATAAGTAACATGTAACACAATCCCAGACAAACCAAATGATTTTCAGTAATATTTCTGAAGGCACTGACATTCGGTCCTACTCTTTGTTTAAAAAAAAAACAAATAAAACTATGATAATAGCCCCAAAGACAGACAATTGTACTACTACGGTGGAATATTTCTTTGTAATCTGACTCCTTAAATAAAGCTTTGATTTAGTATAATTAACAGCAAAGATATATTCTCAAACATTTTCAGACAGCCACAAGTTCACAGGTGAAATCAAGATAAAAATCAGTGCAGATAAGACAAATGTTTATAAGACAATAAATCATGTGTATACCAGTAGGCCACAAAAAGTTCCACTATAAATTAGTATTTTTCACATAATATATTTATTTTTTTAAAGCTTGGTGTTTTACCATGAATTCTTATATCTTACAAGTCCATCATTAACATTTTATTTTTTAAGTATATTTGATTGATTATGATATCAGTTTTCTCAATTTTCCCTTTATCCCCCCCCATACCCTACACACCCCAACCCTCTGGCATTCCCCACCATTAGTTCATGTCCATGGGTTGTACATAAGTTCTTTGAGTTCTCTGATTCCTATACCATTCTTAACCTCTCCCCATCTATTTTATGCCTACTAATTATGCTTCTTCTTCCCTGTACCTTCCCCCCCATTCTTCTCTTCCCCCTCCCCACTGAAATCCTTCCATGGGATGTCCATTCACTGATTCTGTTCCTGTTCTAGTTGTTTGCTTAGTTTTTGTTTTTGATATTCTTTCTTTTTTTTAGGTTCATTTGTTGATAGTTGTTGAGTTTATTGTCATTTTACTATTCATAGTTTTTTATCTTTTTTTTTCTTAGATAAGACCCTTTAACATTTCATATAATAAGGGCTTGATGAAGGTGAACTCATTTAACCTGACCTTATCTGGGAAGCACTTTATCTGCCCTTCCATTCTAAATGAAAGCTTTGCTGGATAAAGCAATCTTGGATGTAGGTCCTTGGCTTTCATGACTTTGATACTTCCTTCCAGCCTCTTCTTGCCTGCAAAGTTTATTTTGAGAAATCAGCTGATAGCCTTATGAGCACTCCTTTGTAGGTAACTCTTTCCTCTTGCTGCTTTTAAGATTCTCTTTGTCTTTCAAAGGGGGAAGAAGCATAAAATGGAGCAAAAATAGCCTCTTCAACAAATGGTGTTGGGAAATCGGAACAACTACATGCAAAAAATTAAACTCAATCACCAACTTACACCATACACAAAAATAAATTCAAGGTGGATAAAAGGCTTCAATATAAGTTGTAACACCATAAAAGCCCTAGAGGAAAACATTAGCAGGAAAATCCCAGACATTCCAAGCAGCAACATCTCCATGGATATGTCCCCTAAAGCAAGGGACACAAAGGAAAGAATAAACAAATGAGACCGCATCAAATTAAAAAGCTTCTGACTTCTGGCCAAGATGGAGGCATAGGTAGACACACTGTGCCTCCTTACACAAGCAAAGAAGGACAACAATTAAAAAAAAACAACAACCCAGAACTGACAGAAAATTGAACCATATTGAAGTCCAAAAACCAAGGAGTTAAAGACGACACATTCATCCAGATCGGTAAGAGGGGTGGGGATGGGCAGCAGGATGGAAAAGATTTGTGGCAAGGTAGTGGCTGGTGGACCTGGCAATCCCACATTCAAGAGCACAGAAACAGGGAGAAACAACTGGGGAGCAGGATGGACCACACAACCCAGGATTCCAGCTCCAGGAAATAAAGCCTCAAACCTCTGATTGAAAACACCTGTGGGGGTTGAGGTGGCAGTGGGAGAAACTCCTGGCCTCATAAGAATTCATTGGAGAGACCCACAGGATCCTAGAACATACACATGCTCACCCACCTGGAAATCAGCACCAGAAGGGCGCAATTTGCTTGTGGGTAGCAGGGGAAGTGACTGAAAACCAGCAGAGAGCAGAGCAAGCATCATTGTTCCCTCTTGGACACCTCCCCCACGTACAGCATCACAGCACAGCCTTGTGGTTTGCCTCACCTTGGTGAACACCTAAGGTTCCACCTCTCACTACTTAACAGATGCATCAAGACCAAAAAAAAAAAAAAAGGCCCAAATGAAAGAATAGATCAAAGCTCCAGAAAAAATACAACTAAGCAATGAAGAGATAGCTAACCCATCAGATGCACAGTTCAAAACACTGGCAATCAGGATGCTCACAGAATTGGTTGAATTTGGTTGCAAGTTAGATGAAAAAATGAAGGATATGCTAAGTGAAATAAAGAAATATATACAGGGAATCAATAGTGATGGGAAGGAAACTGGGATTCAAAAAAATGGTGCAGACCACAAAGAAGAAAGAAACATTCATCCAGAAAAGAATGAAGAAAAAAGAATTCAAAAAAAGTGAGAAGAGGCTTAGGAATCTCTGGGACAAGTTTAAACATTCCAACATCCAAATTATAGGGGTACCAGAAGGAAAAAAGGAAGAGCAACTAGTGGAAAAGTTATTTGAACAAATAATAAAGGAGAACTTCAATCTGGCAAATGAAATAACTTCCAGGAAGTCCAGGAAGCTCAGTCCCAAAGAAGTTGGACCCAAGGAGAAACACACCAAGGCACATCATAATTACATTAATCAAGATTAAAATGAAGGAGAGAATCCTAGAAGCAGGAAGAGAAAAGGAGACAGTTACCTACAAAGGAGTTCCCATCAGACTGTCAGCTGATTTCTCAAAAGAGACCTTACAGGCAAGAAGGGGCTGGAAAGAAGTATCCAAAGTCATGAAATGCAAGGGCCTACATCCAAGATTGCTCTATCCAGCAAAGTTTTCATTTAGAATGGAAAGGCAGATAAAGTGCTTCTCAGATAAGGTCAAGTTAAAGGAGTTCATCATCACCAAGCCCTTATAAAAAATGTTAAAGGGATTTAGCTAAGAAAAAGAAGATAAAAATATGTATAGTAAAATGATAGCAAACTCACAATTATTAACAACCACAAAAAGCAAAAACAAAAGCAAACTAAGCAAACAATTAGAACAGGAAGAGAACCACAGAAATGGAGATCACATGGAAGGTTATCAACAGGGGAGTGGGAGGTGGATAGAGGGGGAAAGGTACAGGGAATAAGTAGCATAAATGGCAGGTAGAAAATAGACAAGGGGAGGGTAAGAATAGTATGGGAAAAGTAGAAGCCAAAGAACTTATATGTATGACACATGGACATGAACTAAAGGAGGGGCATGTAGGTGGGAGGGAGTGTGCAAGGTGGAGGGGAGTCAAAGAAGGAAAATGGGACAACTGTAACAGCATAATCCATAAAACATATTTTCTTTAAAAAAGCAAGCTTCTCCATGGCTATAAAACACAGCATTAAAATGAAAAGAGCCAACTGCATGGGAAAACATATTTGCCAGTGACACCTCAGACAAGGGCTTAATCTCCAAAATATATAAAGAACTTATATGACTCCACACCAGGAAGACAAAAAACCCAGTTAAAAAATGGACAAAAACCTTGAACAGCCACTTCTCCAAGGAGAATATATAGAGGGCCCAGAGACATATGAAAAGATGCTCAGCATCACTAGCCATCAGAGAGACAGAAAGTAAAACCACAATGAGATACCACTTTACACTGGTCAGAATGGCCAACATAAACAAATCAACACACAAGTGTTGGAGAGGATGTGGAGAAAAGAAAACCCTAATGCACTGTTGTGGGAATGCAGGCTGGTGCAGCCACTGTGGAAAACAGTATGGAATTTCCCCAAAAAACTGAAAATGGAGCTGCCTTTTGACCCAGTGATTCCACTGCTGGGATTATACCCTAAAAGCCCTGAAATACCAATCCAAAAGAACCTATGCACCCCAATGTTCACAGCAGGACAATTTACAATAGCCAAGGGCTGGAAGCAACCTAAGTGCCCAACAACAAATGAGTGGATCAAGAAACTATGGTACATTTACACAGTAGAATTCTACACAGCAGAGAGGAAGAAGGAGCTTATCCCCTTTGTGACAGCATGGATAGCACTGGAGAGCACTTATTTCACTTATGTTACGTGAAATAAGCCAGGTGGTGAGGGACAAATACCAATGATCTCGCCTTTAACTGGAATACAATCAACAAAGAAAACAGCAAACAAAATATAACCAGAGACATTGAAATGAAGAACAATAGCCAGAGTGGAGGGGGGAAGGGGCAGTAGGAAGAAGGGTTTTCAGGAACTACTATAATGGACACATGGACAAAACCAAGGGGGAGGGCAGAAGCAAGGGAGGGAGGTGGGTTTGGAGGAGGTCAGGAGAGTAATGGGGAGAAAATACAGACAACTGTAATTGAACAACAATAAAATAATTTAAAAAATAAATAGAAAAAATTCTTTTTGTCTTTAATCTTGGATAACTTAATGATGGCGTGCCTTAGTGTGTCCCTCTTTGGGTCCAACTTCTTTAGGACTCTCTGAGCTTCCCGGACTTCCTGGAAGTCTCTTTTCTTTGCCAGATTGGGGAAGTTCTCCTTCATTATTTTTGCAAATACGTTTGCAATTTCTTGCTCTTGTTCTTCTCTTTCTGGCATCCCTATAAAGTGGATATTGGAACATTTCAGGTTGTCCCAGAGGTTTGTAAGACTCTCTTCACTTTTTTGAATTCTTGTTTCTTCATTTTGTTCCAGTTGGATGTTTATTTTTTCCTTTTGTTCCAAATCTTGGCTTTGAGTACTGGTTTCCTTCCCTTCACTGTTGCTTCCCTGAATATTTCGCTTTATTTCACTTTGGGTATCCTTCATTTGTTTTTTCATGTTTCAACCAACCTCAATCAGTTCTGTGAGCATTTTGATTACCAGGGCTCCAAACTGTCCATCAGATAGATTGGCTATCTCATTGCTTAGTTCCCTGTCTGGGGTTTTCCTCTGTTCTTTCACTTGGGCCATATTCCTTTGTCTTGGCTCACCTGATAAGTTGTGTGGGGCAGGGCCTCAGGTAGTAACCAGGGCAGGGCAACCCTCCTTGCTGTGCTGGGGCCCTGCCTGTGGGGGAGGGGCCAGAGAGGGAACAATGCAGGTCTCTAGCCCACTTTCCAATGGACTCTAATGGGAGACTGGGAGTTTCTCACTGCAGCAACCACTGTAGTCCACAGCCAGCCCTGACTCTGTTTTCCCTTAAGTCAGCACCGCCCATGCAGCCAAGGTCCTCTGCCTAGCTGTGGTTTCGTAGCCAGTCCTACCTAAACAATCCACTGCCTTACCGTGGGTTCTCTTCATCTGCGACCTTACCAGTCTGATTGTTCTGTATGACTGTTTAATTCTGTGGTTGTCAGAGTTCCATGTAGTTTGATTTTTCTAGCATTTCTGGTTTATTGATTTTAGACTGGCTGTTATCCTCCNGTTCTCCTTCATTATTTTTGCAAATAAGTTTGCAATTTCTTGCTCTTGTTCTTCTCTTTCTGGCACCCCTATAAAGTGGATATTGGAACATTTCAGGTTGTCCCAGAGGTTTGTAAGACTCTCTTCACTTTTCTGAATTCTTGTTTCTTCATTTTGTTCCAGTTGGATGTTTATTTTTTCCTTTTGTTCCAAATCTTGGCTTTGAGTACTGGTTTCCTTCCCTTCACTGTTGCTTCCCTGAATATTTTGCTTTATTTCACTTTGGGTATCCTTCATTTGTTTTTTCATGTTTCAACCAAGCTCAATCAGTTCTGTGAGCATTTTGATTACCAGGGCTTCAAACTGTCCATCAGATAGATTGGCTATCTCATTGCTTAGTTCCCTGTCTGAGGTTTTGCTCTGTTCTTTCACTTGGGCCATATTCCTTTGTCTTGGCTCACCTGATAAGTTGTGTGGGGCAGGGCCTCAGGTATTAACCAGGGCAGGCCAACCCTCCTTGCTGTGCTGGGGCATTGCCTGTGGGGGAGGGGCCAGAGAAGGAACAATGCAGGTCTCTAGCCCACTTTCCAGTGGACTCTAATGGGAGACTGGGAGTTTCTCTCACTGCAGCAACCACTGTAGTCCACAGCCAGCCCTGACTCTGTTTTCCCTTAAGTCAGCACCGCCCATGCAGCCAAGGTCCTCTGCCTAGCTGTGGTTTCTTAGCCAGCCTTACCTAAACAATCCACTGCCTTACCGTGGGTTCTCTTCATCTGCGACCTTACCAGTCTGATTGTTCTGTATGACTGTTTAATTCTGTGGTTGTCAGAGTTCCATGTAGTTTGATTTTTCTGGCATTTCTGGTTTATTGATTTTAGACTGGCTGTTATCCTCCTTTTAGTTGTATGAGGAAGTGAAGGGTTTCTACCTACGCCTCCATCTTGGCTGGAACTGTCATTAACATTTTGTATACTTGCTTTATCATATATTTACCCATCTTTCCTCCATTTGTCTTTTCATACACTTCAAAGTATATGCACAGGTCAGTACACTTCTCTTTAAATATTATAGCATGTATATCATTAACTGAATTCAATGTTTGTCTACATTTTTCTTTGATGTAAAATCCAAATACAAAAAAATGCACAAATCTTATTTGTATATGCATTGAGTTTCTGACAAATGCATACACACCCATGTAACACAAATCTCTATTAAAATACAGAACAATAATCATCACTCCAGAAAGTTCCCTCCCATCCCCTCTTGTTGAGGCAACTTTGCCTGAAAAGTCCCCCTGTCTGCCACGGATGAAAGTAAACACTACCAAGACATGATTTGCTTGGGGAGGAAAGGTGGCTGATCCCTCAAAGGGCAAGGGCCCAGAGCCTCCTGCTCAAAGGGCTTTTATTGGGTTCATTTGCACAAGAATACAAGTAAGGATCAAACAATAGATAGCATTCAAAGAACCAAGAGGGCTTATTCTCTGTCAGGGTCAGATAGCTAAAGAGCCATAAAACTTTGAGGAACAAACTCGTTGCTTGGACCCTTATCATTTAAATGAGAGCATTCTAAACAAAGCAGGTTTCACAGGATTTTTACATATTCTTTCTTAGGCCTGATCACCCTGGATACCGCTCTAGCAAGTTAAGGAGCTGCATCACCTCCCATCACACGTTTTTAGACTTAAGTGAATTAGAGCCAGGAAACGCTTCTCCCAGACAGAAATGGGGACTTGTGCTATGTCACACCAGCTGGGGGCGAGGATCCATCGCTCCCTTTTTGTCACAGCACCCCCTCCCCCGCCGAGTGCTTCCATGATGGCCTCCCACGTGATCATGTCTGGCTTAGGTCGCCCCTCTCTGTGTGAGGAGTCTTACCCGTCATGGACATCGACCATACTTTTGTCTCCTTAGGCCCGCATTCCAAAGGTTGCTCACTCATCCCTAGTCATAGGGGGCAGTTATAATTCCTGAAACCAGGCAGAGCTGTCCCTATCACCCTCTAACCACTATTCAGATTTTTTCCCATCATAGATTAGTTTTGCCTATTCTAGAATATTATACAAATGGAAGCAGAGTATGGTACTCTTGGATAAGGCTTCTTTTATTTAGTATGTTTTGAGATTCAGCCATGCTGTGGTATATACTAGCAGTTTGTTTCCATTGCACTGCAATATCCCACTGTATCTTGCTACTTATTGATGGACAACTGGGCTGTTTTTGGCTTTTGGAGATTATGAATAAAAGCTTATGTAGATATTCTTGTAAAAGCCTTTCAATAAACATATGTTTTCATTTATCTTAAGTAAATACCTAAAAGTGGAAAGGTTGGGCCACAGATCACGTATATGCTTAATTAGGTTGGAAAAAAACTACCAGACCTTTCCCAAAGTGGTTGTACCACTTTATGTTCCCACAAAGAACATGAGAGTTCTGGTTGCTCTGAGTTTTTGTCAACATTTAATGTTGTCAGCCTTTTAAATTTTAGCCAATATGTTATATGTAATCAATTAACATTTTAATTATTTGTGAATTATAACTATTTATAAGATTATTATAGCACAAGAATAACTGAGCTACATAAAATATAGGGCCTTAAGAAAAAAGACATTATAAGTAAATTTTACACCAAATCATTTGGCATGATTTTTCTCGCGTTACCTTATATGCATTCTTGCCAAACTTTGAATATTAATCCCTTACTGGATGTGTGATTGGCAAGTATCTTCTCTCAATTGGTTGGTTTGTGTTTTCATTTTGTTGATTTCCTTTCCTGTGCAAAAACTTCTTAATTTGATGTAGTCCTATTTATTTATCTTTTATTTCCCTCACCCAAGGAGATAAATGAACAAAAACATTACTAAAAGTAATGTCAAAGAGTTTACTGCTTATGTTTTCTCTAGGAGTTTTATAGTTTTAAGCCTTACATTTAAGTCTTTAGTCCATTTTGAGTTTATACTTGCATTGTATATGTGCAAGGAAAGTGGTCTAGTTTCATTTCTTTGCATGTATCTGTTAGGTTTTCCCAACACCATTTTTTGGATAGACATCTTTACCCTTTGTACGGGGTGGGCAAAAGTAGGCTTACAGTTGTTTGGGAAAAGACTTGCAGGCTATAATTATTCCTTATAATTATATGGAATTCCATATAATTATTCCAATAGCTTTACTAACTCAAAAGAATGTCAGAGTGGCACAGTGTACTTAGGTACAATCTCGTAAGTGCTGAAATTGCCTGCCTTCATTACTGACACATTCTTGTAATCTACTTGCTATACTCTGACAAAGAACACTTTGTCAAGAAGACTTTGACAAAGTTCTTACCTACTTTGCCCAACAGGGTATGTTCTGGCCTCCTAGGTCACAGATTAATTGACCATGAAAGTGTGGGTTTATTTCTGGGCTCTCTATTTTGTTCCATTGATCTATGTGTGTTTTTATGACATTTTAAATACTATACACTTATAGAAAAGTTTGATATCAGGTAATATGATACCTCCAATTTTGTTCTTCTTTCCAAAGATTGCTTTGGCTATTCTGGGCCTTTTATGGTTCTGTAAAAATTTTAGAATTATTTATTCTGGTTTTGTGAAAAAAACGCCATTGGTATTTTATAGGGATTGCACTGAGTCTATAGATTACTTTGGGTAGTACAAACATTTAGACTATTTTAATTCTCATCCATAGGCAGGGTATATGATTTCATTTATTTGTATCTTCTTCAACTTCTTCCTTTAATATCTTAGAATTTTCCAAGCACAGGTCCTGTATCACTTGATTAAATTTATTTCTGGGTATTTTTTGATTAATTGTAAATGTTTTAATTTCTCTTTCTGCTAGTACATTAGTGATATGTAAAAATGCAACCAATATGTATATATTAATTTTATGTTCTATTTTATTCATTCATTTATCAGTTCTAGTAGTTTTTTAGAGGAAACTTTAGGATTCTCTCCATGTAGTATCATGTCATTGGTAAATAATGACAGTTTTACTTCTTCCTTCTCAATTTGGATGCTGTTATCTCTTTTTCTTGTCTGATTGCTATGGCTAAAACTTCCAACACTATGCTGAATAAAAGTGGTATAAGCAGATATTCTTGTCTTGTCTTATTTCTGATCTTAAGAAAAATTCTTTTAGCTTTTCCTCATTGAGTATGAGGTTAGCTATGGGTTTGTCATAAATAGCTTTTAGAGTCAAACTTTGGTTCTTGAATGTCTCTCATCTTGAACAATTTGTTCTCCATCAAGCTGTTCATGGAAAAATGTTTTGGTTGTTGATCAAAACTTAGGTTACTGACCCAAGAACACTAAATCACACATCTCTCAGGTGACAAAGGAGAGAATACACAAGTATGAGTCAGTTTACCACTAAACCTCCTGTTGTTAACATCTCAGGAAATTGTGCTGTGAATATTTTTGTGTTTTTTGCTTTTGTTGCTGCTTATTATTAAATATGTACAGTAAGTCACTATGGATCCTATGAAAGTTAGTGATAGCAGCAAAGTGAAAAGGAAAGTTGTGAGAACAATGATAGAGCTTTAAAAAGAAATAATTGCAAGCATGACACGGGTGTTTGCCTGTGTGATCTGGCTACCAAGTATAAAAAGGCAAAACTGACGATTGGCAGCATTTTAAAACTTAAAGAGGCCACCAAGAATGCTGATGTTACTAAAAGTGTGAAAGTGCTCACAAAACAATCACAAGCAACTGAAAGGCAGAAAAATTGTTGTTGTCCTGGATAAACAAAATGCAGTTAGTCGGTGATAGCACTTCAGAAGCAATGATATGTGAAAAAGTGAAGATGCTTCATGCTGACCTCCTAAAAGACACCCTGGAATGAGTGCTAAAAGTGATTTGTTTAAGGCTAGTAGGGGGTGGTTTGATAAATATAAGAAAAGAAGTGGCACTCACAGTATAGTGAAGCATAGGGAGGCTGCCAGTTCTAACAAAGTAGCTACTAATAATTTCGTGACAAAATTTCAAGAATATGTGAAGGGATCTATTCCCCAACAAGTTCAATTATGAGATAGGTCTCTTATGGAAGAAAATGCCAAAGAGAACCTACATCACACAGGAGGAGAAATCACTGCCAGGACACAAGCCAGTGAATGACAGACCAATGTTATTGTTGTGTGGGAATGTGAGTGGGGGATTTAAATTGAAGCTTCTACTCATCTACCATTCTGAAAACCCTTGAGTTTTCAAGAAAAATAAAGTCTTGAAAAACAAGATGAATATGATGTGGAGGGCTAATAACAAAGCTTGTGTACCCAGACAATTTTTTTTACTCAGTGGATTATGAAGTGTTTGCCCCAAGTGTGAAGAAATACCTCCAGGAAAAACAACCGCCACTCAGGACACTTCCTGTAATGTGTAATGCTACTGCTCACCCTCCAGGCTTAGAGGCCAAGTTGGTGGAATAGTACAGCTTCATCACTGTTAGGTTCTGCCATCTAACACAACTCCTCTTGGCCAGCCCATGGACCAATAGGTCATTTCTAATTTTAAGAAACTCTACACAAAGGCACTGTTTCTGGTGTTTCGAGGTGACCCCTGAAACTAATTTAACCTTCAGGGAGTTCTGGAAAAAACTTTTTTTTAATATCCTCACTTACCTGGGGGGAAGTACCTTCCAAGCCCCTTCAATTAGCGTGGAAGAAATTGTGGCCTGAGTCTGCTGCTGAAAGAGACTTTGAGGACGAGCCTATCTCTGTTGTGGAGGATACTTGCTGGGCAAGTCCATGGGCTTGGAGGTGGATGATGATGATATGCAGGCGTTGGTGGAGGAACTCCCAGACCTTCAGAGGGAGCAGCAACAGATGGCAGCTGAAGAGCTTTCTTCAGAGGAGGGAAGGGAGGATATTCCTATTTCACTAATCAAGAAAAAGCTTAGGAAATGGGGAGAAATGCTAAGTTTTATTGAAAAATATCATCTTGACAACTAAGTAGCAAACTGTGTAATAAGCTTTACAGTACTGACACTGCACTTGCAGTACCACACTGACAATGCAGTACTTCACTTGAGGCAACTGTTAAAACACAGGCAAAAACAAGTATCATTGGATAGGCTTTGAGACAGAGGCCCAGTGAGCCTGAAGCAAGTTCTAGTGGAACACAGACAAAAGAAAGAACCCAGAACAGCTACCTGATGTTTTTTATGGAAGGAGACTCCCCTTCCAAATAATAATATCCCTCCATCTCTCTTTTCCATATTCACTCCTCAACAGCTCTCAACATTAAAGGTAAGTTCTAGCGTGTACACAAAATTTTCCCATTTTTACTGTACATTTCCTTTTTGTTAAATTTTCATTTACATTTCATCTCCTTTTTGTTTTAGAAGTGTTTATTTACAGTTTAAACAGTACATTAGACATGTACTATATGTACATGTCTAAAGGTTAAAACAGGGAATCATTTGGGGATCTAGAATGGATTAATTAAACTTACATAATTTCTAATGGGAATAATAATTCAGATTTTGAATAAATTGTTTCTGGAACAGCCGTCTAGAATGAATTAAGCTCAAAAACCAAGGTTTCACTGTATTGTTGAGGCATGTTTCCTTTATTGCACTTTGCTGAGAGTTTTTATCATAAATGGATGTTGGATTTTTTTCAAATGCTTTTTCTGCATCTATTTATATAGTCACATAATTTTTATCCTATTTTGTTCATGTGCTACATCACTTTAATTAATTTGTAGATATTGAACCAACTTTTCATCACAAGAATAAATCTCACTTGATCATGGTGTATGATCTTTTTCATGTATTGCTGAATTCAGTTCGCTAATATTCATTGAGGATATGTGCATCTATATTCATTAAAGATACTGTGCTATAATTTTCTTTTTCTGTAATGTCTTTGTCTGGTTTCAGAATCGTGATACTCTTCCACAGGAAGCTTACATGCTGCTGCCACCATGTCTCTCTCAAGTGATTCCTGAGAAATCAGAGCACATTTTGTGAGTATTCAACAGAATATCGACAGCCAGTGGAAAACAGCATTTACCATCAGTGCAATTAAAGGTATGGGGCAAAGATATGCTCGAGTAGTGTCAAAAAAGGCAGACATCGATGTCACCAAGAGGACAGGAGAGCTCACAGAGGATGAGATAGAACATGTGATCACCATTATGAAGAATCCATGACAGTACAAAATTCCAAACTGGTTCTTGAACAGACAGAAGGATATGAAGGATAAAAATATAGCCTGGTCCTGGCCAAAGGTTTGGACAACAAGCTTTATGAAGTCCTGGAGCAGCTGAAGAAAATGTGGATCCACAGAGGGCTGTGCAACTTCTGAGGTCTTCATGTTCCAGGCCAGCACACCAAGACCACTGGTCACCAAAGCTGCACTGGAGTTGTGTCCAAGAAGAAATAAACCCATAGGCTTTTTGTTAATGAACAGTTTACATATCTAAAAAAAAAGATTAGGGTAATAGTGTCCTCATAAAATGACTTTGGGAGCCTTCCCTTCTCGTAAATTTTTACATAGTTTGAGATAGACAGGTATTAATTTTTCATAGAATGTTTGGTAAAATTCATCTGTGAAGCCTTCAGGTCCAGAACTTCTGTTTGCTGGGAGTTTGTGATTACCGAATCAATAGTAGTTATTGGTCTATTCAGATTTTGTTTCTTCTTGATTCAGTCTTGGAAGATTGTACAATATGTTTCTAAGAATTTATCCATTTCTTCCAGAGTGTTCAATTTGTTGGCAAATAGTTGTTCATAGTATTTTTTTTAAGATTTTATTTATTTATCTTCAGAGGAGAAGGGAAGGAGAGAGGGAGAGAAATATCAATGTAGGGTTGCCTCTCGTGTGTCCCCTGCTGGGAACTGGCCTGCAACCCAGGCATGTGCCCTGACTGGGAATCGAACCGTGATACTCTGGTTCGCAGGCCCACGCTCAATCCCATAGTATTTTTTATAATCCTGTATTTGTGATGTCAGTAGCCATGTCTCCTCTTTCATTTCTGATCTCATTTGAGTCCTGTCTCTTTTTTCTCAATGCATCTGGATAAAGGTTTGTTAATTTTGTTTATCTTTACAAAGACCAGATCTTAGTTTCATTGATCTTCTGTATTTTTTTTAGATTCTGTTTTGTTTATTCCCACTGATATTTATTATTTCCTTCCTTCTACTCACTTGGGGCTTTATTTGTTGTTCTTTTTCTAGTTTGTTTAGGTATAAAGTTGGATTGTTTGAGATTTATTTTCGTTTCTTGAGGTAGGCCTGTAATGCTATGAATTTTGCTCTTCATAGAACTGCTTTCACTGTGTCCCATAGATTTGGGGTCATGTTTTCCTTTTTACTTCTCTCAAGGTATCTTTTGGTTTCTCCCTTGATTTCATTGTTAATCCATTCATTATTTAGCAGCATGTTATTTAGCAGCCAAGTATTTGTGTGTTTTTCAGTTTTCTTGTAATTGATTTCTAGTTTCATAGTATTATGGTTAGGGAAAATTCTGATATGACTTCAATTTTCTTAAATTTATGGACACTTGTTTTGTCGTCTGTCCTCAAAAATGTTCCATGTACACTCGAAAGGAATGCATATTCTGCTGCTTTGGGAAGAAATGCTCTAAAAATATCAATTAAGTAAATCTGGTCCAATGTCATTTAAGGCTGCCGTTCCCTAGTTGATTTATGTCTAAATGCTCTACCCATTGATGTCAATGGGGTTTTAAAGTCCTTTACAGTTACCATACTACTGTCAATATATTTCTTTATATCTGCCAATATTTGCCTTATGAATTTAGGTACTCCTAGGTTGGGTATATAAACGTTTATAAGGGCTATATCCTCTGGCTGGATTCATCCCTTTACCATCATGTAGTATTCTTTGTCTCTTGCTATAGCCTTTATTTTAAAGCCTATTTTGTCTGATGTAAGTATTGTTACACTACCTTTTTTGTTTCATTTGCATAAAATATCTTTTTCCATTTCTTTACTTTCAGTCTGTGTCTTTGGATTTGGAATGAGTCTCTTGTAGACAGCATATGTATGAGTCTGGTTTTCTTATCCATTCAATCACTCTGTCTTTTGACTGGAACATTTAATCCATTTACATTTAAAGTGATTATTGATAGGTTATACAGTTATTGTCACTATATTAAGTCATATTTATATATTTTCTTCTTAAAAAATTCCCTTTAACAGTTTTTTTGTAATACTGTTTTGGTGATGATGAATTCCTTTAGCTTTTTACTTTATCTTGTCTTCAGTTTTAAATCCCTGCTGAGTAGAGTAATCTTGGTTGCTGGTCCTTGCTTTTCATCACTTTGAATACTTCGTCTCAATCCCTTCTGGCCTGCAAAGTTTGTTAAGAAATCAGCTGACAGTCTCACGAGAACTCCCTTGTAGGTAACTGCTTCTCTCTTGCTGCTTTTGAGATTCTCCCTTTGTCTTTGATCTCTGGCATTTTCATTATGATGTGGCCTGATGTGGGCCTCTTTGGGTTCATCTTGTTTGGAACTCTGTGCTTCCTGGGATGTATTTTCTTATACATTCCATGTGTCTAATTCCTTTACCAGGTTAGGGAAGTTTTCAGTCATTATTTCATTAAATAGGTTTCAATCCCTTGCCCTCCCTCCTTTCCTTCTGCTACTCAAATGTTGACATGCTTGATATTATCCCAGAGGCCCCTTAATTTGCTTTCATTTTTTTAAATTCATTTTTCCACTACCTTGCCTTCTAAATCACTGATTCAACCCTCTGCTTCACTTATTCTACTGTTGATTCTTTCTAGTGTATTCTTCATTTCTGACAATTCTTTTTGATGGCTTCTATGTCTTTATGCTTACCATCTTTGTTGAAGTTCTTTCTCTACATTCTTTGAGCATCCTTATAACCAGTGTTTTAAACTCTGTATCTGATAGATTGCTTGCCTCCATTTTGTTTAGTTCTTTTTCTGGAGTTTTCTCCTGTTCCTTAATTTGTTACATGGTTCTTTGCCTCCTCACTTTGGCTGCTTCTCTGTGTTTATTTGTTTGTAAGTATTGTATTAGGTAAATCTGCTATGTCTCCCAGTCTTGGTAAGATGGCCTTATGTAATAGGTGTCCTGTTGGACCCAATGGTACAGTCTCTCTAGTCACCTGAGCTGGGTGCTTTAGGAGTATCCCTTGTATGGATTGTGTGTGCCTTCCTATTATAGTTGAATTCTGACAGCTATTCGCTCATCATGGGTAGAGTTGACCTTCAAGCTAACTGGCTGTGAAGACTGGCCACAATCACAGCATGAGGTAACCCCACAGGGTGGGATTCACCCCAGAGGGTCTCTGGTGCCTGACAAGACCACCCTTTGGGTGTGCTGTTTGTGGAGATAATCAGGCTCTATTATAATCTGAGACTAGCCACCAGTATGTTGGTTTTGGGGCCTCTTGGGAGGGAACTTGGTGCAGGCTGAGGTCATTTGCTGCCTGTGCTTGGCCCAGCACCACCTGGTAAGAATTACAAAGTGATTCACTGTTGGTGTTGGTAGCTGCCTGTGCTGGGTCCTGAAGTGCATGGGAGAAGCCAAACTGCAACCAGAGGCTGGCTACTACCTACACCTGGCTTGGGGCCGCTCAGCAAAAGGCACAGGGCACACCAAGACAAGCTGCACCAGGAGTTGCAGACCTTGGTGAGCTTATAGGAAAGCCTACAGTACAGGCCAAGGCTGTCTGTGAGGCACAGCCTCTGAAAAGAGCCAAGGGCAGTGTGTGAGTTGGATAAAATGGTGTCTCAGGGAGTTACTTGGGTGGGATGAGTGGTGTTCAACAGGTTAATGCAGATTCAGATATGACACCTGCCACACCTATAGGCTTTCTTGAGGGAGGGCTCAACACAGGGACAATGGTGGCCTTCACCTTGAAACCACACAATTCAGTTTCTCTCTGTATGTCTCTGGCGCCTTTTAAGCTTTTTTCCTTTTGCTGGAGGCCAAGGTGAATTCCTGTGAATGAGTCTGTGAATGGGCCCTTTAATAAGAAACCTGGGATTCTAGTAGTCCTCCATCTCAATGGGTCAGAATCCCCATGGATTTTCACATTCAGCGGCCAGCACTGGAGCCCTGTGATAGAGAGCCTGGTGTGGAGCTGCAAACCCTTGCTCCTCAGTGGGGAACCTCTGTAGCCAAGATATCCCTCCTGATTCTCAACTGCTACTCATGGGTATGGGACCAGCCTATTTCACCTCTCCACCCTCCTTGCAGTCTCAAAGTGGCCTCTGCTTTACATCCTTAGTTATAGGAATTCTGGTCAGCTAGTCTTCAGGTGGTTCTCCAGATTGAGTGCTCTATAATTCGATTGTGATTTTGATGTAGTTATGGGAAAAGGCAAGCACAGCACTTACCTACTCCACCATCTTGACTGAAATCTCAAGAAACAATTACTCTTAAACCCCTTTACCCTTTCAAATATTGTACCACTTAAGCTCTAAGACCACTAGCCAAAATTAACAAGCAAGAAGTTGAAGCACTGTATTACGAATACAATTATTCCTTTCTCCAGGTTTAACAGAGAGAGACAGATAGCAGATGGTCATATGATAGGTAGACACGAAGAAAGACAGATATAGCAAGCCATCAGCTTTTCCCCTTTAGACGTTATGATTTAAAACCATGATTTCTATGGGAAACAGTACGGTGGTGCCTCATAAAAATAATAATAGCTCTCGCTGGTGTAGCTCAGTGGATTGAGTGTGGGCCTGCGAACCAAACAACCGTGGTTTGATTCCCAGTCAGGGCACATGCCTGGGTTGCAGGCCAGTTCCCAGCAGGGTACGCATGAGAGGCTGGGAAAGGTATAAGGAGACCACACACTGACATTTCTCTCCCTCTCTCTCCTTCTCTTCCCCTCTCTCTAAAAATGAATAAATAAAATCTTAAAACAATAACAATAGAGTTACCATGTGACCCAGTAACCCCTCTTCTTGGCATCTACCTAAAAAAAAAAAAAAAAACGTTTATTCACAAAGATATATGCACCCCTACGTCATTGCAGCACTATTTACAGAGGCTAAGACATGGAAACAATCAAAGTATCCCTCGACAGAGGACTGGATAAAGAAAGTGTGGTACATATATACAATGGAATAGTACTCAGCCATAACAAATGGTGAAATACTGCCATCTGTGACAACACAGATGGATCTTGAGAATATTATACTAAGCACAATAAGTTAGTCAGAAAATGTAAGAACCATACGAATTCACTCATATGTGGGATATAAAACTGAAACTCATAGACACAGACAGACAACAGCATGGTGGTTAGCAGAGGGAAGAGGGTGAGGGGGTGGAAAAGGGTAAATGGGGCCGAATATATAATGACAGAACATGATTTGACTTTGGCTGGTGGGCACACATGCAATATACAGATCATGTATCATAGAAATAAACACCTGAAACCTACATGACTCCATGAACCAATGTCACCCTGATAAATTTAATTAAAAAAAAAGAATGTCCTAGGGCAGAAAAAGAAGAGCAAAAAAAAAATCATAGATGGTTATGATAAATGTAGCAGTCTTAAATGAGTCTCTAAAAACAAACATGATTCATACATAGCAATGTCCCTACAGAAATGTATGACCTAAATTAATACTGAAAGGTATAAGGAGACCGGGGTAAATAAAAAATCAGAATAAAATTAATAAAACCGTAAGTTTTATAAAATCATTTAACTGTGTTTTCACAAAACAATCCCACTGAGTATTTTGTTTGTTTGTTTTGAACACCCATGTTACTGTGAGTCCTGGGAAAGGACTGCCTTTACCTGAGGAACCTGCCTCTTTGTTGGTCAACTCAATGGTTTAAACTAAAATGACCTTTAAAGTCCTTTTCAGCAAGAAGGAAGAAAACAATTAAGACTCTATCAGAACTTTATCTTTTCGGAGAAACCACTCTGTAAAGAGTAATGACTTTTACATCAAATAGGTCTGACTTTTTATCATAGGTGGCTACTGTACCTTGTCCAAATTGCTTATTCCTGAAATGCAAAATACTGACCTCATAGCATTACTGTGACAATCTACTGCTGAATGGAACCTACAGCTGCTAACAGAGTAAAGCCACCGTACTCACTTAAATGGCAGTTACGACAGTGATGAATATTAGCNGCTTGGCCCAGCACCACCTGGTAAGAATTACAAAGTGATTCACTGTTGGTAGCTGCCTGTGCTGGGTCCTGAAGTGCCAAAAGGACCTTTAAAGTCCTTTTCAGCAAGAAGGAAGAAAACAATTAAGACTCTATCAGAACTTTATCTTTTCGGAGAAACCACTCTGTAAAGAGTAATGACTTTTACATCAAATAGGTCTGACTTTTTATCATAGGTGGCTACTGTACCTTGTCCAAATTGCTTATTCCTGAAATGCAAAATACTGACCTCATAGCATTCCTGTGACAATCTACTGCTGAATGGAACCTACAGCTGCTAACAGAGTAAAGCCAGAGTACTCACTTAAATGGCAGTTACGACAGTGATGAATATTAGCAGTTCTGTAATTCTAACATCTACATTTCACAACCGAAAGGAAGGCAGTGTATAACAGTGAAAATATGAAATCCTTCTAGGGTGATAGTCATAAATTTCTGAAAACAATTTACCTTTTTTCCCCCTCCACATCTAACATCATATTCTCATTGGATTCAAGGAAAAAACTGCCTTTCCCTTGCTCCCTTTTTGAATAAAAGGTGTGCACTCAAAGCTTCTCAAAATAAAAGGTATTCTAAAAGTGCCCAGTACAAACAATACTGTACAGGTACAATCTGCAGAATTGATGAACACTGTAAAATGTCCCGAGACACTTTCAATTAGCAAGCAGACTTGTTAATCGAGTAATTTTTAATTCGGCATAATTTGTACCACAACATTTCCTACTAACCAAGCTTTTTAGCAAAATTTAAAATTTCCAAACTGGTATTTTCCCATGGCTGTACTGTATTTGCTAGATCAAAGAAACCTAGTAAATGTTCCATTTTCTCTTAAGTTATCATAAAAATGACTAAATTAATTTTTGTCATGTTTAGCATTTCCCTTTGGAAAGAATACATTAGGGTTATGATTCATAGGTTTAAAAAAAGTTCAAATAATATAATCACAGTCATCAGAGAAACACCTCCACAAAGTAGGTTCACGTGTTCTTTGAGAGATAAATACTTTCTAAGGTAATGTAATTCAGTGAGATCAGCAAACAAATGAAAGGTGACTAAGTCAAATTTCAAAAAGACTAACAAATTAAATAAATTTTAAGCTAATTTAAGTCAAGGTACAGAACAGTATATGTTTCAAAATATCTCTCTAAATAAATACACACGAGTTCATATGCACAAAATATGCCCAGAAGGAAATATAAAAACTCCTAAGAGCAGTCGACTCTGGAGGTATCGGATAGCTGGGGTAAAGGGGTGGGAGTGAGCCTTGTTTTTCATTAGGTATCTATCCATTTGTACAGACTGACTTGTGTGTGTATGAGATTATACCATGGTGGGATCATGGACCAAAGGAAATAAAGTAGGAAGCAGAAAGCAGCCAAACTTGGTTCCTATATAAGTAATTAGAAAGCAAAGCAAACAAACAAGAAGTCCACATCAAACACAAAAACAATTTTATGGAGCACTAAAAATGAAGCAGTATGCCCAAATCAATACTTTTCCTCATTGCTTCATCTTTGTTTCAAAACTAAATAAGTAAATCACAAGTCTAAATATTATATCTACAAAGGGACTTCATACCATAAAAAATGGGAGAAATGCTGCACAATTAGTATCTTTTTGTAAGAAATACACAGTTTATACCTATTCTGTTCAAACGCATTAGAATGTCCAATGTTGTAACACATTTCCAACAATCAATTTAACATACAGCTATAATAACATCAGGACAGAAACACACAAATTTGTGTTTTCTTATACTTGCTTACCCTACTTCTGTGTAAGGGAAATCTGCTATCACATTTTTTGTTTCTAAAAATGTACCACAACATCAGCTGATGAGTCATGGGTCACGGGTCACACTCCAAATTCTTATTTACTAAAGAAAGCAGGGCAGAAGTCTTACACATCAGCTGTAAAGCCTGGTGAATCAGCTAAGCTACAAATCAGGAATTCTTTTTTATAAGTATATTTTATTGATTATGCTATTACAATTTTCCTCATTTTTCCTTCCCTTTATTCCTTCCTCTACCCTGCACTCCTCAGCCCTCCAGCCTTCCCCCACTTTAGTCCATGTCTTTGTAAGCTGACAGATGGTTTTTTGAAGATGTGAGAAACTTCCAAACACCCTGCAAATTCCATAAGGATTGATAAAATTGTTTTCCCTGGGTCCCTCTCCTAATACCTGATAGGGTTTTATTTTTTTTAATTCAGAATATATGAACACTAAGTACTTCTGGGATATTGACAGATATAAACTCAACAAACTCCCAGCTTCATAAAAAGCCAAAAGAATTTTCCAAATGCCTTACTTCTCTTGATCCCTGCCTACTTTGCTATTTACCTGTTCCACTGAGTAAGAAATCTCCAGGAGAGAGTACAAAAGGGCAAGAAACAAAGAGGACAGTGGGTGTTTCTTTTTGGCATAAAAGGTACCCTAATGAAGAAGACAGACGGCTGAAAGGAACTCTGGTGGTGACTAGCTATAGATTTAATCACCAGTACCACCGACTTCAGATATGCCTGTATTGTCTTATTTTCTTTCAGGCATTGGTCATCAGATTCTTCAGTAATTTGCTTACCCGTTTATTGTTTATTGTCCCTCCCAACCCCTAGCATGCAAACTTCCTAAGAACAGAGATTCCTCTCGTCTAATTCACTGGTTCATTTTCACCATTGAAACAGTGCCTGGTACATTACAGACAATCAATAAATATCCAGTGGATAAAAAAGATACATAATCATGCACCTATCTGCTTCAGGACCTGCGCAATCACAAAAGTGCTGAAATTTGTTTTCACTTCAGACTATTCTTTACCTATAATTTACAGTAATAAGCTTTTGCTTTGCCACAAGACTCTCAATGCTTAAGTTCTATCATTTAAATATCATTTATATTGAAATATAGCAACTGTAATGAAACTGGAATCTCACTAATCTCAATTTCTGAGACCAAGAATTTCTGTAAGTCACTCATATCCCAAATATCTAGAATGATACGGTACAGAGTAGTCAAATATTTGTTGAATAAATATATTATTTTAAAAGAATTATAATTGGTGGAATTATTTGTAATTTTTTTCTTTGCATAGTTTAGGATTTACTAAATTTTCTATATTTAGCATGTATTCTATAATTTTCAAAAAACAATGTTATAAAAAATCATATGTACCCTTACGCCCTCGTGTACTTCATAATGTACGCAATAAAGAAAATCAAATAGCTCTGTTACTTGCTGTGCAGGAATTATCAAACAGAAAAATATTTAAACTAGAGATTTCATTATTTTAAGAACATTAAGCTTTGCCTTCCAGAAATATATCCTTCCATAAATCCTAGTAAACATAGAGATTAATTCTTTGTTTTTTAATAACAAAACAATTTTATTTTAAAAGGTTCAAGTAACCAAAAAGGAACAATGCTTTACAACAAAGACATAAAGAATACTACATTGTAAATGAACATCTGAAGAACTACTTTTAATAGTCCATTTTGCTTTCTTCCACTGCCAGGTTTGATTTACTGCCTCTGAAGAGCCTATAAATAACAAAAATTCGGTCACACTGTCACATTTAGACTAAAATCATACTGAGCAACTTTATAACATGTAAACCTTTCAATAAGAAAAAGTGTTAATACAATATACATTAGTTGAAAGTTGACTTGTTTGAGCCATCTTGATGTTTAAGAATATAGACTTTATCATCTGTATCCTGCAAAATGGATTTATTAAAAAAAATTTTTAGCCCTTTCTCTAAATAGCTACTATATAAAAAAATTCAGACTCAGAGAATAAATCCTGCAAAGTGTCTGCAATGTTATCAACTGTAAACCATTAAAGGTAGAAAAATTCAAATGTGCTGATAAATGTCCTCTATATACCTGGAAAAAGAATAGGTCAGAGAGCCAGAAAAATTACAGCTATTTTTAACAAACTCTGAAAATAGTCTACTGAAGTATCAATTATCTCATCAATAATGAAAGCATAAAGCCTAAAATAAGAGAAATTAATGAGGTTAATAAATATTTCATGTGCGTTCTAATTGCTATGGATACTTTGGAAATCTTATTCAATGTCCCTGACAGAATGGTCATGAAAGAGATGCCCAGCAACTATTGACCATATGCATTACCTGTTTCGTAGCAGAGGCAGAGGATGCGATCACATGCACATCACATACCTGGCTTCTTCCCAATCATTTTACTTTTTAGCTCCAGCTAGCCCTAGTCTATTGACTGCTTCCATATTGGTGTCTCACAACTACAAGAAACAAAAAGAACACAGAAATTTACACTAAAATATACTATTCAGCACCATTTGAGAACTGTTTCCTAGCCGTAATCACTACCCTCAATCCCTACAAATCAAAACTTTTCTATATATTTCAGATCTTTCTGTCTTGTTTCCACAAGCAAGGTCTCAGAAATACGTTCAAAATATTTTGTTTGCCCTGGCTGGTGTGGCTCATTTGGTTGGAGTGTTTGGAATGTTGTGTTGTATACAGAAGGTTGCCAGTTCGATCCCCTGTTAAGGCACATGCCTAAGTTGTAGGTTCAATCCCTGGCCAGGGTGCATGCAGGAGGCAACTGGTCGATGTTTCTCTCTCACATCAATGATTCTTTCTCTCTGTCTCCATCCCCCTCTCTCTTGAATGAGAATAAAAAATAAACCTTTAAAAAAATATATACTTTATTTGTTCCCCTACTTTACACCATATTAAAAAACTGACCCAAAATGGATTAAAGACCTCAACATAAGACATGAAACTACAAAACTCCTAGGAAAAAAAGATAGGGGAAAGCTTTATGACACTGGATTTAGCAAAGATATTAGACTAAAAGCACAGGTAACAAAAGCAAAAATAGACAATTGGACTATATCAAACTTAAACTTCACATCCAAGAACACAACCAACAAAGTGCAAAGGGAACCTACAGAATGGAAAAAAATATTTGTAAATAACAAATCTGATAAGGGATTCATATCTAGACTACATAAAGAACTCCTGCAAATCAACAATAAAAATCAAATAACCCAAGTTCAAAATAGGCCAACAACTTAAGTAGACATTCTCCAAAGATAATAGACAAATGGCTCAGAAGCATGGTGAGAAGATGCTTAATGCAAATTAAAACTATGCAAATTAAATGCACATGCAAATTAAAATCACCTCATACCTATTAAGATGGCTACTGTAAAGAAAAACAACAAAAGAAAATTATATGGTTTTATAAGAATGTAGAGAAATTGGAACCCTTATGCACTGTTAGTGAGGCTGTAAAACAGTACAGCTGCTGTGGACAACAGTAGAGAGGTTCTCAAGAAATTAAAGAAAGAACTACCACGTGATCCAGCAATCCCACTTCCTGATATATAATGGAAAGAATTTAAAGCAGGGTCTCAAAGAAATTTCCACACCCATGTTCATAGCAGCACTATTCACAACAGCCACAAGGTGAAAGTAACCCAAATGTTCATGGAGGGGTAAATGGATAAACAAAGTGTCTATTCCAATGTATAAATACAATGGAACATTATTTAGCCTTGAAAAGGAAAAAATCCTGCCACAACATGGATAAACCTTGAGCTCATCATGCTAAATGTAATAAACCAGACATTAAAAAAAGACTAATATTGTATGATTTCACTTATACATACAAAGTAATCAAATCCACAGAAACAGAAAATGGAAAGGCGATTAGCAGGGTTAAATGGAGAGAAAACAAGGAGTTGTGTTTAATGAGTACAGAGTTTTGCAGGATGAAAATATTGTGAAGATCTGTTGCACAACAATATAAATACATTTAACACTATTAAGCAATACACTTAAAAATGGTTAAGATGATACATTTTGTTACATGTTTTTTACCACCAACACAACAAAAAAACCTGAAGCATGTAAAATATTTTTGTTATTTTGATAAGATTCCTTTTACTTTATCCACTGAAAATTCAGCATCTGCACTGAGATATGCTCTAAGTATAAAACATTAAGATTTCAAATACTTAATATAAAGACATCAAATACCTTACTAATAATTTTATACTGACTACATGTTAATACATTTTGAATACGTTGCTCTAAATAAAATATTTTGTTATGCTTCAAGAACAGTAACTTAAGAGGAATGTGGGGTTAATGGAGCTTTGTTGTATAAGGTTTGAGACTGGAGCACACTTACAGGCTGGTGTGAAAAAGCCAGCAGGGAGAAAGGGACTAAATACAGAAGGGAGTTAGTTAATAAAGCCTTTCGTCCCAAAACCCAAGAGACTTTGAAGGATCAGATCCAGGGCACATGTAGAAAAGTTAGCCTTCAACAGACCTGAGGCTGATAAAGTTGAGGAAGGGAGGGACAGAAATCTGAAACATCAAACCAGATGCTCATGAAGTAACCAGATTATCTGCAGACTGTAGAAGTGGATGCTGGATAAAGGGTCTGTAAATAATGAAAGTTTGGAATAATACATGAGTGATGAAGAACAACATCCTTATATAGAGCCAAGAAGGCCCATAGGATGGCCCTGTCTACCTCTCAACCTCATCCCTGGCCAGTCTCTCCCAGCTCTCTCACCAGTTTCTCACCCTCCCCTGCAGTGCCATCCACCTCTGACTGCTTCCTCTGAAGAGGGCTTGCCTGTTCCACACCCACTCAGCCAGATGGATCTATTCAAAGACAACCTTCCCAGGGAAGGCTTCAGTGACACCCTGCTCCCCAGATGTCATTTTAAATGTTCTAGTAGCCACATTTTCAAAATAAAACTACTGAATGAGTCTTAATATTTTATTTAACTAATATATTATCATTTCATATATAAACATAAGGAGTGTTTTACCTTTGGGGGGGTATCACGTCTTCAAAAGCTCGTGTGTATTTTTGACTTATGGCACGTCGCAGCTGGGAGGAGCCACATTTCAGCAGCCACATGGGCTACTGAGTCGTACTGCATGACATGGCCCCATACCATTTCTTCAAAGCACTTACCGTATTTTGTAACTATCTGTGCTAATATTTGATAAGTGTCCATCTCCTCTACATTCTAAGCTCTACGAGGATGCTCCATCATTCTTAGCTCAGTGCCAGAGCACTAGTTGACTGAGGGGAATGGAGGAAGGGTCCTCTGAGAGAGAATTACTTGCACTGAGGGTCCAGCCTTTTAATGGTGCTACCAAAGCAACTCAGGGAGAAAAGCAGAGTTAACCAGGGAAGTTTTCTGACAGGCACAGCACAAAAATAAGTTCAAGACAGGCAAAGGTGCCAATGAAAGTGCTTAACAAAATGCTTTCCAAACTGGACAGGGAAGACCTCAAGGCCATTAAATGTTAATAATGTAACAGGACAGGAAACAGGAGGTGGAGTGGAACAAAGGACTGGCCAATGTCTCTGTCAAGTGGAAGAGGGCTGTAATGTAAAAGGTGGGTATGAGAGATCTGGAAGGACAGGAGGCTGTGGTCAGAGAACAAGATATATAACTAGGATATATAATTAAAGATTTCTGTTGTGGAAATTTGAGGGAATGTTAAAATATAGTAGACGTGAAAGCCACTAGAGTTGAGGAGTTAAGGTACTAAAAGTCAATTGTATCAGTCACCCTATTGCAAATGCTTAACTCTATGATTGTCTTTCAAGATTTTAAATTCCAAAGGGCAAAGACAATCTTTTGTGTTCCACATAACCCAGTGCTGATGACATCATAGTTGCTTAGGTATTCCTTGAATATAATTACAATAGAAGTCAAAGATCAAACATGTGGAAGAAAAGTGGTCATGGTCACAAAAAAATAATGAAATAAGTAAGATATATGTGAAGGACTCCAATTGATTTGTTCAATAATTACTTATGCACTTTAACAAAACAGTATTAAGAATTCTGCCCTGGCTGGCGTAGCTCAGTGGATTGAGCACAGGCCTGCAAACCAGAGGATCACGGTTCGATTTCCAGTCAGGGCACATGCCTGGGTTGCAGGCCGGTTCCCAGCAGGCCAACTCCCAGCAGGGGACACATGAAAGGTAACCATACATTGATGTTTCTCTCCCTTTCTCCTTCCCCTCTAAAGATAAATAAATAAATAAATTTTTTAAAAAATTCTGATAAAGGATTAACTTTTCAGATTGGTGACTAAATCTCAATACTTCCTGGACTGACTTTACTTTTATCTATAAACAAAGTAATGGCCAAGAGAGCCTTTGAAAGCTTTGTTATAGCCAAGCATACCTTGTTTTACATAAGATACAGGTCCTCATAAATTGGTTATAAACATTCTTTACAATGACCCCTATTATATACTTTAGGCAATTTGTTATTTAAAAGAACTGTAAGACTACGCTTTTAATAAAGAAAAAAATATTGTGCTTCTGGCTAACATGCAGGCGTAGGTAGAAACCCTTCCCTTCCTCGCACAACCAAAAGGAGGATAACACAGCCAATCTAAAATCATTAAGCAACCAAAAGCACCAGAAAATCAAACTGCACTGAACTGCAACAACCAAGGAATTAAAGGAACAATTAACCAGCCCAAACAGACCAGTAAGGCGCCACACCATGTGGGCTGGCTCAGAAAAACCAAGGCAGGATGGTGGAGCAGGCTGGCCAGGCTGGCTGCAGCCAGGCAGTGGGCTGTGTGGGCAGCTGCCTAGGGCAGGCTGTGCAGGTGAGGATGACTTAAGGGTAAACTGAGACTCAGAGCTGGCTGTGGACTATGGCGGTTGCTGCAGTGAGAGAAACTCCCAGTCTCCCATTAGAGTCCATTGGAAAGTGGGCTAGAGACCTGCATTGTTCCCTCTCTGGCCCCTCCCCCACAGGCAATGCCCCAGCACAGCAAGGAGGGTTGGCCTGCCCTGGTTACTACCTGAGGCCCTGCTCCACACAACTTATCAGGTGAGCCAAGACAAAGGAATATGGCCCAAGTGAAAGAACAGAGCAAAACCTCAGACAGGGAACTAAGCAATGAGATAGCCAATCTATCTGATGGACAGTTTGAAGCCCTGGTAATCAAAATGCTCACAGAACTGATTGAGCTTGGTTGAAACATGAAAAAACAAATGAAGGATACCCAAAGTGAAATAAAGCAAAATATTCAGGGAAGCAACAGTGAAGGGAAGGAAACCAGTACTCAAAGCAAAGATTTGGAACAAAAGGAAAAAATAAACATCCAACTGGAACAAAATGAAGAAACAAGAATTCAGAAAAGTGAAGAGAGTCTTACAAACCTCTGGGACAACCTGAAATGTTCCAATATCCACTTTATAGGGATGCCAGAAAGAGAAGAACAAGAGCAAGAAATTGCAAACGTATTTGCAAAAATAATGAAGGAGAACTTCCCCAGTCTGGCAAAGGAAATAGACTTCCAGGAAGCCCCAGAGAGTCCCAAAGAAGTTGGACCTAAAAGGAGCACAGCGAGGCACATATTCATTAAGTTACCTAAGTTTAAATATATAGAGAGAATTCTAAAACAAGCAAGAGGAAAGGAGAGTTACCTACAAAGGAATTCCCATAAGGCTATCAACCTTGCAGGCAAGAAGTGGCTGAAAAGAAGTATATGAAGTCATGAAAGGCAAGGATCTACATCCAAGATTATTCTATCCAGCAAAGCTTTCATTTAGAATGTAAGGGCAGATAAAGTGCTTCCCAGATAAGATCAAGTTAAAGGAGTTTATCACCACCAAGCCATTACTATATGAAATGCTAAGGGGACCTATCTAAGAAAAAGAAGATCAAAAACTATGAATAGTAAAATGGTAACAAACTCACGACTATCAACAAATGAACCTAAAAGAAAAGTCAAACAACGAAAACAAAAACTAAGTGAACAACTAAAACAGGAACAGAATCAGAGAAATGGACATCACATGGAGGGATTTTGGTGGGGAGGGGAAAGGGAGGAATGGGGGGGAAGGTACAGGGAAGAAGAAGAAGCACCATTAGCGGTATAAAATAGACAGGGAGAGGTAAAAATGGTATAGGAAACAGAAGACTCAGAGAACTTACATGTACAACCCATGGACATGAACTAAGGGAGGGGAATGCTGGAGTGTTGAGGGGGATAGGGAGGAGGGTGGTAAAGGAGGAAAAACTGGGAAACTGTAATAGCATAATCTATAAAAAATACTTAAAAAATCAAAAAATAAACCTCAAAAAAAGGAAAAAAGAAAACTTCACTTGTTTTACATATGACAGTGGTTATGTTTTCAAGTGGACACCCCTGTTTACAGTATACTTATATATATATATAAGCACATATGTATCCTTGCACATAAGCACTTGTGTATGCAGTATATATAGTTATACTTTTACTTGTCTATTACCTATGTTCTGCATTTGTTTCTATTTTTCATATCTCTTACCCAATCCAATTTTGAGTGAAAAATCATTTTCCACCATATAATTTCTCTACTGATGGATTTTAATTGTCAGAAATAATAGTCCTAGATCTTGAGCCTGGAAAGATAAAGGTGTGAAGTATGCTTAAGCCTCTCAGTCACAATACTTCTGCTCCTTTCTTTTCAGCTTTTCTTACCAAGAGTTCAGAGAATCCACTCTGGAGTATTGCTAATACCCAAGAGAGGACAAAGTTACTACGATGCAGGTATTGTTAGCACCACTCTGCAGGAAACAATGTCCCTATACAAGTCTGTTCCTCCCTACCACCCCACTTTATACATATATGGTTGCACGTGTAAACATATATATATATACATATCTTACACACACACACCTCTTTTTTTCAATCAACTCTGCTTCCTAAGTAGAGTAGAACCTATGAAATAAAAGCTTTGATTCTTCTAGAAACCTTGTTGGATTTTGATACAGAAAGATGGGGCTGGAGTGAACTTTTGCCCCATATGGGAAAAGTTACCATAAATGGCTCTACATAATAAAATTTTTTAAAAAAAGACCTGGGAGGGTAGGGGCAATCAAAAAGGAGAGGAGGAGGAGAGGGGGAAAGGCACAGAACCGACAAGATTATGTGAGCCTGGAGTTCCCTGTGATGGTGGCAAAAATGCATTGGAAGACAGAGATGCCTAATATTCAACATCAACACTCCTGGCACTGCTATAGCATAAACCTCGGCTCTGTCTCCTCTTACTCCAAAACCTCCATAAAATTTACCACATCCAGAAATACTTGTGAACTATTTAATAGTTCACCTAGGTTTAGGTGAGTTATTTTTTTCCCTTTCCATTCTTTCCTACCTCCTGTTGTACATATCTATCTAACAACTTCATCACAGATATCTCAATCATCCATTAGCATCTTAGTGGGTTGGCCCAAAGCTAGTTTATCTTCCTGTCCTGGCTCCTACCATCAACTGTTTTTAATTACTCCTTTTCATATCTTCTAACATTCCATTAGCTCACTAATGTCATCACTAAAGGAACAACTAATATTTATTGAGCACTCGTCATGTGCTAAGTACTCTGCCAAAAGCATTACATGCATAATTTCATTTGATCGTCAAATCCTACTAGACAGGTACTATGCTTACTTCCTAAACAATAGGAAATGAAATCTCAGTCAGGACAGTAATTCTAAGGGTGACAGAATTTAACCTCTGTTCTGATTCCACAGAAAGCTTAACCAGTATACTCCAAAATACCTCCAGTCATATCAAGTAACTTATCTAGCCCAACCAATTAGACCTCCTAAATGCCACATTATTTGTACTTCTACTGCCTTCTCACAGAATAGCAACTTGCATCTACCAGGTCTTTACCATGTGCCAAGTGTTATTCTACGTATACATGTTTTTCCAAGTTTCATCCCCCAAACGCTCTGAAATGAAGAACCTAAGGAAAAAAGAAGTTACACAGGGAGTGAGAGGGCCAGATTCAAACCCAGACATTGTGCACTAAAAATCCCTGAGCACACACCACCTATAGCAAACAGTGCCTACTTTAGTCTCCCCACCTCCCACCTGGATGCCACCATCCTCCAGACTGCTGTAGACACTTTTCTGGAACACAGAAGTCATCATGACATTCCCCTGATTAAAATAAAGTCCAATTTTCTTAACTTGGCAGACAAAATCCTTCATGCTCCTGTTCAAGTCACTTCCATAAATATTTAAGTGCCTACTATAAGCAAGATAAAGTGCTAAGTGATCTGAAATGAGTGATACACCAGCCTCCAACAACTACTCCAATGCCAGACACGGTGTGCTTTAGCCGGAATAAATATATACAGATCTCAGGGCAATACCCTACGTGTTAGTCCCTCTGCTCTGAATGCACCTGGCAAAACCCCACCCCAATCTGAAGAGTCAGTGCCTATGTGAGGCCTTCCCTAACAAACTCCAGGCAGAAAACCTCCCTCTCTTAGGCTCCCACAGTACTTGGCTCAAATTACTTTCAGAGAGCCAGTGGAATAGAAGTTATGGATCAGCTTCCAAATGAGACTGTAACAACTTAGGCAAAAGCTGACTCCTGCCATCAATGTCTGGCATGCAGTAGGCACTCTACCATTTGCTGAATAAATAAATAATGAAAAATACCTAACTTGATGAGGAATGGAGAGAAACAAGATACAGAATTAGGAATGTTAACGCACAAGTGGGTTAAATTAAAAGTAGTGTTTTTCTACTTTGGCTCTGATTTGGCCTACATTTTACCCCTAGGGAAAAACTCTCATGTGTGTCTTGGACAAACTAAAAAGGCAAAACTCTGTTATTCATTGCCTAACAAAGCTTTGACAGACCAAAAAGGATATTAGATCAAAGTCCATTTTCAAAAGGGGTATGGAGATGCAAATCAAATCTATCAAAATAAATAAAATTAAACGACTGAGGTCCAAGTTCACTAGTGCTGCATCACCGTACATGCCAAGAAAAAAATTATCTGCCTTGAGACAAAGGCCACTTTACAAATAAGTACTACTGCTGCAAGAATGGGAAATTTTTAAAGTGCAGGCAGTTCCCATACACTGGAGTTCACCATAGCTTTCACTCAACTTCGTTTCTTGCTTCTGTGATTTAAACAGAAACGTCTATACAGTTAAGCCCAGCCCGTGCGTTAGTGTACAGTAACTCCTTGCCAATACGGACGTCTTGATTCAGTCTTAGATGTAAACTTAAATGTCAGAAAAAACACTACATATATGTCAAGTCCTTAGCCTAAAACATGCCATAAAGCTTTGCAAAGCGAGGGTGTATTTCCTAAACGGTGCTTTGTTTGCGACTGCTTCTAAATCAGTGTATTTATTTTTATATCTCTCCTTGCCCCCGTCGAAGATGTCAAATCTCTCTCCCACCCTCTCTAGTCCAAAGGGTAAGGTGAGATTTATAGGCAACAGGCTGGGCTGGAGAGTATGGTCTCTCCCCATTCCTTTTCAGGAGAACATGACCCAGTGTTAGGCAGCTAGTACCACTCTCACTCATGACCACATACACGCAGGAAAGAACTCAGTCCCACCTCTCACCTCCCTAAAAAATCAAACGACTCAAAGATCAGCAACACCGTCGCCAGAATCATATGGTAACCAGTCGGGGGCCGTTTGCTTCTCCCCGGCGCCTGCGGGACGGCAGACACTGGGAGCAGGGCAGCCGTTCTCTTCCATCCCCAGACCAGGGCAGCCAGCCTCACACCTGGTCCGCGTACCCCCGCAGCCGGAACCAGCGAGGAGGACAACCGCAGAGGACCGCTGTGGCGCCCCTTCCGCTGCCTCGCGGGCGCAGCGCTGCCCCGCACCCCACCGACGCCCGCACCTGAAGCGGCTGCGGGGGACCCGGCGGGAGGGAGCGGAGCTAGGCGGGCCAAAGTTACTCACTGGGAAAGCGCGGCTGTCCGAGGCGCGCATCAGCTCCCGGAGCCGCAGCCCAGCGCCAGCTCAGCTCTTCCTGGCCCGCAGAGGGAGCCGGGAGCGAAGCGGCCTCCGCTACGCTGGGAATCGGGACTGTTGGCGCCGTGTCCGCCGCCGCTGCAGATTTCCTGGCAAGGAGCAAAGTCTGGCCAAGACTTCACTTCTCAACCGCCCCTGCTGTCTTCCCGGGGGCAAGCGCCAGGGCCCAGCCGCCCAACCCGACACGCACCTGGACCAATCGGTGGCAGAAAAGGCCGGAGGAGGGGGCGGGACAGAGAGGACCCACCTATCCTAGGGCTTAGGGGGCGGGTCAGCCGGGGCCGACACTCCCGGGTTAGAGTGAGCCCACTACACCCCGCGCCGCCTGCCCTCCCCCCACCCGCTTTCCACAGTGTTCTTCGGCTTACCTCGCAGAAGACAGGCTCAAGAAATGTCTCTGCCTTCCCGGTCTTCGGCCGCGAGGTGCATGCAACAGCGGGGGAAAGCAGTGAATCTCTAGGGAACTCGGGGAAGAACAGGTGGCACAGGATAGTGGAAGTGTGGGTGTGCTGGGCGACAGGACAACTAGGGAAGGATGGTAGGGGCAGGGGTTGGCCAGGAGGAGGAAGACGAAGAGAGCAGAAGAGCGAGAAAGGGAAGACTATTAGCGAAGAATACCTGAGGGGACGGAGAGAGGAGAGGTACGCCGGAAGAAGGGGACTGAGTGCGAGTCTGTGTGGAAAGGTTGCCGAGGAGGGGCAGGGCACCTGAGAACAAAGGTGAGGGAGGTTCCACAGGTGAGGAGGTTGAAGAAGCCAAAAGGGTAAAGGGAAAAGGAAGTCCAAAGAGAGGAAGGACGTCCTACAAGGGTAGAAAAGATCCTAGGAGAAAAAGGATGGGAGGGAAAAGTTTCCTTCCAAACTCTCCCTGTTCCCGCAAATGACCAAGACTAGCTGAGATGTACAATAACGTCTTAAACCCATTCTATTCTATTGTGAAATCCATCAAGATGTATTTATTAACTATAGGTTAAGCCTATAATCCTATGGAAGCCCCCCCAAAGGCTGGGGTCCTGTGTGGGAGTAATACCGTCCCCAGCAGGTCTAGCAGCAGCAAGTGAAAAAGGAGCCACATTTGGGCCCTAAGAAAGTTATTTGGGAGAGCCGGGTAGTCCCCACCCCCTTCGCCTACACCTGGAGAAAGGTGCCCAGGGCTGCGCTCAGGCGCCCACAGGCTCGTCTCCGCCTTCGGGTTGGGGCTGAATCCCAGCTCCACCTCTCCCCGCTAGCTCCCGAGGCGGACCTACTCCGGAAGCGCCAGGTGAACAGCTCCGGTCTAATTACCGCCCTCCTCCCGCTGCGGGGCGGGGGCCTGTGGGCGGGGTCTCAGGGCGGAGCCTCCAAGTCCCGCCCAGTGGATGGGCCCTGTGGCGCCGCTGCGGCTCCTCCTCCTTCCTTCCGTCCTCCGCCCCTTCCGTCAGTGGTTCCTTCCTTCCTCCTTGGCTAGCACGTTTCGCGTGATGGGGCAGAACCTTCCGTCCGTCAGCACCACCTGAGGATTCCGGAAGCCGCCCCCGCGATGGAAGAGGACCAGGAGTTGGAGAGGTAACGTCCGAGGAGACGGGCGGGAGGAGCGGGCCGCGCCCTGCACCGGCGCTAGCGGCCGTGGAGGGGTCCGCGGCCGCCCGGGGCCTCGGCCTCTGCGGCGTCCCAACCTGACTGGGAGTGCAGGGGACGAGTGAGAAATGGGCATCCGGGAGGGAGAGGGGTATCTGCTTGGGATAAGAAGGTAGGAGACAGGGATGTGTTTGAATAGAGACCCTCTGGACACTAGATACCAAGGAGGGAAGAAGACAAGTTGTTGAGAAACCCCCAAACTGCCAATCCCCAATTAGAACACCAAGAGTAAATCAAGCAAACGTATAAAATCACGCACCAGGCCACTGCCCCCAAGTGATAGTATTTGTGTGTTCGGTCAGGCCTAAGGCCATGTAACGCTGGCCCAAGTCCTTCCTCTGTGCTTGGAGTTATCTTTTCTCCCCCCTGCTGGATTGACTCTTCTCCATCGAACTAGTTTCCTTACCTCCTCCAAATGGGCCTGCACGTTGATCATCTATCTGTAGTCGCCAATCTTATAGTAATCTGTTTCTCTATGCCTTCCAACTCCCTTTTCTTCCTCTAGCACGGCCACCCTATTCTGATCCTATCCTTTCTTGTGATTTTATCAAAAGAATACTTTAGCAAACATTTGACTTTGTGTTTTAAAGAGATTCCCCTGTGGCCATGTGGGTGGTCAGATGGAGTAGGGAGAAACTGGAGGTTAGTTGGGGGTTTATTGATAGAATATGTGGAGGCAGAACAATAAGGGGCTAATACTAATTCTGTATGATTGGAGTGCATTAGAGTATTAATGTGTAACAATTGTGATATAGTAAATGAAAAAAGCTAGTAACAAAATATTCAGTGTAATCTCATTTTTATAAAAAATATGTGTGTAGAAAAATGTCTGGATTGAAGACCTCAATGGCTGAAGGCGAGAGGAAGACAGCCCTGGAAATGGTCCAGGCAGCTGGAACAGATAGACACTGTGTGACATTTGTTTTACACGAGGAGGACCATACCCTAGGAAATTCTCTTCGTTACATGATCATGAAGAACCCGGAAGTGGAATTTTGTGGTTACACTACAACCCATCCTTCAGAGAGTAAAATTAATTTACGCATTCAGACTCGAGGAGCTCTTCCAGCTGTTGAGCCATTTCAGAGAGGCCTGAATGAGCTCATGAATGTCTGCCAACATGTGCTTGACAAGTTTGAGGCCAGCATAAAGGAATATAAAGACCAAAAAGCAAGCAGAAGTGAATCCACATTCTAGTTCCTTGTGCATCATACAGGGAGGAACATCCTCTAACATACTTTCTTCGTGATCTTGCAAAACCCAGAAGGAAGTAAAAGTTTGCAGCGTGATCTGTCCTTCAGAAAAGTGTGATTCTATCTTATCACCATTACAGTTGTTAGATTCCCTGCCATACCCTTTGTATTCTTCTAATAAATTCCCTCTTTAAATTAATTTGAGTGGTTTCTGTTCCTTGATCCTCACTGTTGACTAGGGGTATTAGCATTTTTTAAAACTTTAATTGAGCCAACATTGATAGGGAGAAAACTAGGAGAAAGCAGGGGCCTAGACAAGGACTTTTATTAAGGGTATTAAAAGAAATATGCATTCATGGCTGTGACTGGGGAAGAAGAAGATGTGCAATAGAGCATGAGTGCACATACTGTGGGTGTTTTTTTTTTTTAGGGGAAAACAGGAAAGAAGGATGGGAGTTGTGGGGAAGGATTTGTTCTCTTGCTACATGTTTTTTAAACTTTGCTGTGGTTGGTAGATTGGGCAAGAGTAGGGATTAATATGAAAGAATTGTGAGAATTCTGGTTTCACATGAGAATTTTAGGTAATATCAGGCTCCATCTTGTTGATAATTATAGGATAGATAGCAGTTTACTGCTTTAATTTCAGGACACTAATAAAATATTTACTTAGAAATGACTTAAGTAGGTCAAGAAAGTTTAATTATATTGGAAAGGAAGATTACTGGGATGGCCACATTACCTTTTCAGTCCTTAGGTAGATACCTGAGTGTAGTTCAGAGTTACATAAAACAAGCAGTATTTGAAAGAAAGTAAGGACAGGGAGAAAGAAAATTCATTGTGGGGAAAATGATTTTTCCCCCCTGAAAACTTAAGATAGTGAATCATCTAAGAGCTGTCCTATTTATCTCTTCCATGTTGTCTCATATCTGTCCTACTCCAGCTTGACTCTTAAAATATGTCAACCAGTGAACCTGAGCATTCCACACCCCAGTACTCATGCTTTGGGGTTTTATTTATGTTAGTCCCTCTTTCTGGAGGACTCTTAACTTCTGCCATACTGTAGTGTAGCTAAGAACTTAACATACTAGACTCTTCATGCTAGTTTGGGTACTTGCCTGTGCTTTCATTATACTCCATTTCCTGATCTTGGGTTTACTGTGTGATTGTTAGTGCTTACATTGTCTACCATTTTACTGACTTGCAGCACAGTGCCTGATATGTAGTGAACTCATCAGACTTCTACTGCCTGCCATGGAGCTTGCATTTCCTACGTGCAGTCAGTTTCTTCAGGTACAGTTCTGCATTTATTGAGCACCTGGCACATACCAGGCCCCAAGATAGATTTGCGAGACACAGGTCTTGTTCTCATGGAGTGTACGTGATAAAAGGAGTGGAATTTTTACAAGTTGTTTTTGTGTGGGACTAAATATATGGTAGAAAACATGAGAGGAGAATCTGCTTTAGATATGGAAGTCAGGGAATGTCTTCCAGAGATTATAGAAGAGAAGGAGCTACTATTTCCCCAGAAAGTTTTCTGGGGAAATAGTATGTGCATAGGTCCTGAAACAAAAAATGGGTTGTTTGGGGAATTAAATTATTGAAAGAAGATTTATATACCTGTAGCATGGATTCAGTGGGAAGAAGAGCTGGAGTGGTAAGGAGCTGGGTTTTATGTACAATGGTAATGGCATCTGAATACTTTGATTGCAGTGTGGGGAAATGAATTTGTAGAGAGGCCAGAGTAAAAGCAGAAACTTAAGAGGTGGCACAGCCTGGAAGGGCAGTAAGCTAGTGATGGAGAAAAGAGTGGATTTGGGTTGTATTTTTAAACCAAATTTGTACAGAATTGGTAGACCTCAGGAATTTGATGTGGAAGGTGAGGAAACAGAACGATGACTTCTACCTACGTTTGGGGACAAATTACTGAAATGGGAAGCTTAAGAGGGAAAATAGGTTGGGAGATGGAGGTGACTGAACTCAAAAGTTCCATCCTGAACATGGTAGATAGTAGATAGATGAGTTGGAGGCCATGAAAGAGATCTAACAAAGCTAGAAATTAACTTAGTTCTTGCCATAAAGGTGATGTAAATCCATAAAAGTTCAAGTGTGGGGAAATAAGTTGGCCCAACACCAAGCCTTATCCACACCTAGTGTTTAAAGTTTGTATTAAAACAGGAGCAACCAGTCAGATAGTAGGAAATCCTGTAGAAAGGAGAGTTGTGGAAGCCACAGCTCTCAAAGAGGGAGAGTGATATTGAATGAGCTGAACATAAGATTGAAAAATTTTAATTGGATTTAGCAGGAATGTTGTTAGGCAGGAGGCAACATTAATTTAGTGCCTACAGTTAGACATTAATACTCACTTTACAAAAGAATGACTTTATTTGGGTTTTTCAGTAAAGAAGATATGCTGTGGGACACTGGAGAGCTAAATTTAAATGGCAGCAGGGATGAGGAAAGGTCAAAGTCATGGGGCAAGCATAGAAAGCATTTTCCTAGAGTGATAGAAAAGATTCTGGAACCAGTGAAGATGTAGGGAAGTCCTAAAGAGGTAAGTGGGAAATGATCAAAAACTTCTTTGCCTTTCCTAAAATTTTGCTTATGAGTAGTCCTGTGGGGATGATAAATAGAATTATGTTGAATTTTAATGCCTCTGAATGAAGACTTGTCAGGAGACGAAAGCAGAGCTCAGTTAGCGGACATAGAGGTATAAAATGATGATAGTAGGCTGAAGTGATGAATGACAGCACCCAGTGGTGACCACTGGCTGCAACTCATGGCTTTGTTGCTCCTAAAAGGATTTATCATCACTGATCATGTGACATACTGACTTGACACTGTTTAGGGTTGTCATAAAATCACAGGTTCATGTAAAACACCTGAAGGCAGATAGGTGAAAAGAAAAAGAAAAAAAAAGTGAGGGTAAGGCAGGTAGAATAACCAAGAGTTATGTATATGTAGGGGGAATCTGCATAAAATTGACAAGGTCCTGAGAGAATGCTGAATTTGTGTATGAGATGATGGAGATATGAATAATATCAATCTAAACTGAAAATAACCTGATCAGTATCTCTAATTTGCTCTCTAATGGCATTTTACTCTAAATAAACTAATATTAATGATTCGAGATCAGAAATTCTATTTAGCTATAAAGTACTATACCTTTTAAGGAACCAGTTAAATTAACTGATTACCTACCAAAGGCTTTTAGTATATTATAATTTGAGTGCTTACCTAGCATCTTCCATTTTCAAAGCATTTTACAAACTATTCATAAATTGCACATAGCTGTAACATCTAAATGCCCTAACTAATTGGTGTAACACACAGGTGCCTACAAAATCTCTGTAGAGATAAAAAGGTGTGTACATAAAAAGTCCATTCAGTGCTTTCTGACCCAGAGTGTCTTGCATTTCAGGAAATAGAGCATATCAAGTTCTGTGGCCCACCATTCCCCAGACTTCTTTTTGTTTCTTTTAAACATGTTATTAAGATTGTAACTAGTCTTCAGATCACTAGGCAAAAGTTATCATTTTTGGTTGGTTAGCATAATTTTAGAGTCAAAGACGATCTTTGTAATGTCCTTACAACAGAGCTCCTATGAAGTTTACCTGAGTCCACTAGTCTGCTCTCAAATACTTACAAAGATCCCAAATTTAGTCTTTTGAGCTCATTTTAATGTTGGTTTTTCTTTTGCTATTTTGAAACTTATGAACTGTGCCAGTAGGGTTAATGTGTTGTCTGTATTTTTTTTCCATAATGAAATTTCTTCCAAACCTACTTTATTAGATCTCTATACAACAAATAGGTACATAGTAGTGGCACAGTCCTGAGAAATGGTGTAGAAAAGAGAATGTAAATAATAAGGGTCTGTCCTTAAAAGCCTTGCCCCGGCTGGTGTAGCTCAGTGGATTGAGCTCAGGCTGTGAACCGAAGGGTCGCCAGTTCAATTCCCAGTCAGGGCACATGCCTGGGTTGCAGGCCAGATCCCCAATGGGGTCCACGTGTGAGAGGCAACCACACATTGATGTTTCTTTCTCTTTCTCCCTCCCTTCCCCTCTCTAAAAAATTTTTTTTAAAAATCTTTAAAAAAAAGCCTTATGTGGTTTTGGAGAGAGAAGACAGGTTGTGCACATAAAAAAAATCCATTTTTGATGAACTGCTATAATGTTCAGTGTAGAGTATTACATGCTGAATACAGAATAGTGTCTCAGTGAGAGACACTATTGAAGCAAAGATTGATTCATGACTACCCCTCTGCCACCACAGTGCTAGGCACTGGAAATAGCAAACAAATCAGACATAGTCTACCTTCTAGTAATTCATGGTGTGTTGAAGTTGGCAGACTTGTAAAATAGTGTTCCAGGATAGATGGTTTCCTCTTTCCCAGTGTAAAGGAGCCATTTAAGATTCTTGAGCTGGGGAATTCCATAAAGGTTTTGTTTTTTTGCCCCATGCCTGTGCAGAATGGATGTGTGCAAGGAAGCATTGGGAGACAGCAGTGAATTAGGGGGTGTTTGTAATAGTCCAAGAGTAATGTAAGGCAGAGTTGCAGAAATGGAGGTAAAAGGATGAATACAAAAAAACCCCAAAAAAGAATTAAAATGACTTTGAGACAGATTCTGTACAGAGGTAAAGGTAATGAAAGGGTTGAAAATGGCCCAATACCAATGTCTTTGACCTCTGTTTCCCTACCATCCCCTCACAACCAAAACCAGAATGGCAGGATTTACCTCTCCACCCCAACCTCTCCTTGCTAATGGGAACCAGAGGGTGCAACCACCTTTACTTAACTCATTTCCCCACCCATGTCAGAAGAATTCACATATTAGATAATGACATGAATCCAGGGCTTCAGATGTGAAAGCTGGGGATGGGAAGAGGCAGTCAGGACAGTAAGCTGACTGCTTTTATGACTATCTGCCTTCACCAACTTGTTCCTCTCAGAGAGAACATTTCATTCATTCATTCCATAAATAATGTTGAGCACATACCATACTGAGGCACATTTAGAGATACAGCAGAACAAGTTGCCCACATGCAGTTTATTTTCTAATGGCAGAGATAGAAAATAAATGTATAAATATATAATGTAATATAAGGTAACAATATAAATGGGAAGTAAAAGAATGATGGGGGTGAGAAGGTTTTGAGACATTGAGTAGTTAAGAAAGGCCTTTCTGAAAAGGCGGCATTTGAACAGAGAAATAGACCAAGAATAAGCACATGCCCAGAATTTTCTAAGACATAAACCTAGATTATTCGGTGTAGAAAAAGCAAAATTATGAAACTTTTTAAAGGAATAAACTTTTAGCATTGTGTATGGGTGGTTTTTATTAATACCTAGATTTCTATCACTTTTTAATCTTATGTTGCCACCTAATAATTATAGAAAAGTATATCGAGTTCTGTGTGAGACACTAGGGTGTTGTAGGAGTTTTGGATTGACCAATATACCCATGTGTTAGGAGAATTGAGTTTATTTTAATTGGTGCTTTTTTATGTGTGTATTTTTTAGAGAAGTATTATCTTTCTTAGAAGCAGAAGTTGATGTGCTTGGGATCGTGCACATCTTTTCAGGCTAAATAACTGCTCCTGAAGTATAGGAGCTAAGAGGATGCACTATTAAAATCACATTGCTTGGGTCTTGGCTCTAGACTTTTTAGCTCTATGTCCTTGGACATGCTGTTTGACCTCTTTATGCCTCAGTTTCTTCATCTGTAAGATTGAAATAACAACAATACCACATAGGGAAGCTATGACTATTAATTTAGATAATATATTCAAAGTGCTTAGGCTATTATCTTTCCCATGTATCAATGAAGTATGTTAGCTATTGTTATCATATCATTAATTGTGTCAAACAAGCTGGTTTTGTTTATTCTAGGTGAAAACTTGAAAACAAAAAAACCTTAGTAACCACTTTTTTTTTTTTCACTAGCCCAAGCAGCAGTACAATATAAATTTGTGGACCCCATATGTTGTTATCAGTATGCCAAGGCCATTGCTTTTAAGATAGGTTAAAATAGCATTCCTATTAATAGGATCTAAATAAAAATCTGGTGTGGGTTTCTCCTCTTCACAAAGAAATTAATATTCTGATGGAACATTTATATTCTTGAGCTTTAAGGCAAAGAGTAAGCAGGAAGGAAAAGCAAGTTCTGTAGCAAATGGATACTTGGTTTGGTGCCAAAATATCTGAATAGTGCTTTGACTGGTGTGGCTCAGTTGGTTGGGTGTTGTCCTGCAAAGCAATTCCATGTCAGGGCGCATGCCTGGGTTGCTGGTTCAGTCCTCATTTGGGGTGTGTACCAGAGGCAACTAATCGATATTTTTCGCTAATAGTGATGTTTTTCTCCCTCTCTTTCTTTCTCCCTCCTCCTCTAAAAATAAGTAAATAAATAAAAACAAAATATCGGAATATTGATAGGAAGCCTGGACTGACACTAGGTCAACTAAGCATAAAATTGCATAAAATATATTTGTTGATAATTTTATCTAATATTAATCCTCAGTTAATTCCACATTTGTTTATACAAGGCACTTAAAATATGTCAAAAAGAAAAGCTACCTGTTTTATAAATTTGCCATGCTAATCTGGATCAGACCTCAGAAAAATTGTATGTAATACCTCAAACAATGCTATTAAAAGGCCTCCAAGAGAAAATCAAACTGCTGGGAGCATCTAATCAGACAGACTGAACCACCAGCTGCCTTAAACAGCAGTTTCAGTGTTGTTTGTTTTCTTTTTCAGAGGTGAAAAGCTTTCTGTCTTAAGGGCCTTTCAAGACAGTACTGTGTGGAGATGAAGGGTAAGGACTCTGAAGTCAGAGGGCCTGTCTCCCACATTCCTAATTTGTGAGTGTGGGAGAGTGTCTTAGCCTTTAAGCCTCAGTCTCCTTATCTGTAAAATTGGACTAATAGAAATATGTACTTTGTAGGGTTATTGCGAAGACTAAGTGAAATAAAGCACTTAGGACAATGCCTGGTATTTGTATATTTAAGTGCACAAATATTAGCTATTGCTGTTATTGTTGTTACAATATATTGATTATTGTTTAAGCCAATTAGTGGTGGTTGGGATTATAGCCTTCATATACTGGTTATGCCTCATTATCCACAGCAGCCCTCAAGGCTGGCTTGCTCTAACTGGTCTCTGTCCACATCACCACCTGTGACTGTCTGCCATACTTGCCTTCTCACTTCTTTCATATTGATATACGCCTAACTTGTTCCTGTTTCAGAGCCTTGGCCTTTGCCTTTTACCTACATCTTTACATGGCCTGTGTCTTTTCAATGTTATTTATTCAGAAAGACCATCCTTGACCACTTTATGAGCTATCCATTGCTGTATAACAAATTGTCCTAAAACTTACTGGCTGAAAAAAAAAATTCTTACAGTTTCTGTGGGTCAGGAATCTGGTTGAAGTGTAGCTGGATGATTGTGACTCAGGATCTCACAAGACTACAATCAAAGTGTCATCTGGGCTGCAATCATCTCAAGACTTGACTGTGGGATATTTCATGTCTAAGTTCATTCACATGGGATTGTCTCATGCCATAGCATCTGTCGTCCCCCAGATCAAGCGATCCAGGAAAGAGAAAGAGAACTCAGGAGGAAGCCACAGTGTTTTTATATCCTGGTCTCAGAAGGGCATCTCATGACTTCTGCCGTATTCTGTTTGTTAGAAGTCAGTAGGTCCAAGCTGACTACACTGCAGGTGGATTTTACAAGGGTATGAATACTGGGAGGGGATCCTTAGGAGCATCTTGGAGGCTGCTGACCACAATGCCTTCCCCAAATGGCACCTACATACAAACCACCGTTCTCTGTGCCTGACCTTGCTTCACACCTTTATGGTACTCACCATTAACTGACATTATACTAGGTATTATAGGTTTATTGTCTGATTCCATTTAAATGTAGGCTCCCTGAGGGCAAGGATTTCATCCTTTTTTGCTTGTGTCTCCATAGCACTTAAAACCCTGCCAGGCACAGAGCAGGATTTCATTAGTATTTATTCAATGAAATAATGAATGCATGAATGACTGATTGTCAGTGTCGGTATGTCTGATGCAATAGGGAGGACAGACTGCAGAGGACTGACTTGTAATGACAGTCTGTGAGCTCATCAGATGACATTTACATACTCACCCACCACAGTAATAAGCTTTCAGAAGAAAAATTTGGGGTGAGTAAATGAAGCACACCTTTCCTGTGGTTTCCATGGGAAGGAGAGCTGTAAGTATTACAGAACCTTGATAAAGGTGGTTATACTTTGGAATCTATTTCATTTATGTCTTCTCTCCCTTAGGCTCTCTATGTCTTCTTTCTTAGGCTCTCTGTCCCCAAGAGCCTGTATACTGCCATCCCTACCGCCTTTATCCCATGCTACATTTGCTACCTTTGCTCCTATTAGTCTAAAATAAAAGGTAGCATATTGCTCACTTGAAGTCGAAAAACAAAAGACATTTTTGTTTTGCGGCAGCAGCAATATAAACAGTGATACTGATTATCCTTGGCATCTGGTCTGCACAGAATTCCAGTAGGGCAGAGGTTGTAGGCTCATTGTTTTGGGTACCATGAGGTAGAATTCAAAGGATTTGACTCTGAAGTTTTGCTGTTTTGCCAATGCCAAATAATACATTCATTTCCAGACCTGCTGTCTGATAAATTGATGCCATTTATTACAAAAGTAGCATTGCTTTGGAAAAATATAGAATATTTGCATTTTTCAGCAGCTTTTTTGAAGTCCTGCTGTGTCCCAGATACTAGGCATGTAAAGATGCATTTCGTTTAGTTCCTGCCTTCATAGTTTGCAATCAGGTTGGACCAAAGAGCTGTGAATACAGGCATCATTTTTTCTGGATCTTCCACCTTGTTTAACATTATAGCCCCTCGCCCAACACCTTCATCTTGCAGTATATACAGTCCCTAGAACAGTGCCTGACCCATAGCAGATGCTCAAAAAATACTTATGAATGGATGAATAGTTAGGTTTTTTTATTGAATATCCTAAGAGATGAATTTGAATTTGAAAGGCAGAAATAACTATTCTATAAGCTTTGGAGTTGAAAAGCACAAATTTGTGATAGTAGGTCTTTAGCTCCATAGTCTGTCACATATAAATGACAACAGTCTGGGACTTTCAGGGAGGAGACAGACTTAGGAGTTCATTTAGCTAAAGGTGGTCATGACCAGAGCTGGCAAAGATCGAGTGCCAAAGGAGCAGCTTGCACAGTGGGAACTTAGTGAACCTTACAGATGGATCTGTTAGGGGTCTGTGAGTACAGAGAGGTAACCTGAGCTAAGAAGAGGTGACTGAGCTAACCTAAGCCAAGTTTGGCTCTCAGTATATCTGTACTCTACTTTGTACTTATTGTATACCCTGCTGTGCTTTATACTTATTGCATAGTTTCAGATTTGGGGAGTTCACGGGTCAGTAATATTTCAAAAAATAAACTCTAATAGGGTGAACTGTGTATGCTTACTTAGGTTTTATTTTCCCCTTAAAAATATACTTACCTTGTTTTGGAAAAAAGTTGTCAGAAATCCAGTCTTTATATGGCCTGATAGCAGGTGAAGGCCTCCAGTGTTTTCCTCCACAACCAGGCAAGTAATTCTGACAGTGTCTGCCTGGAGATAACAGAGATCTCAGTTTACAGGCTTAGTCCTACAAGACCTAATACCAACCCCCACACACACGCACCCCAGACCCCTCAGAGGCCAATTTTTCAAGTCCAGGTTGTTGCCTATGCTTGTGGGAAACTGGCTGTAACTTGGAGACTCCCATGACCCCCGCCTTCCGGATCAATTAATTTGCTAGAGCAGCTCAGGGAACTTAGAGAAATATCTACTTAGGTTTATTAGTGTATAATAAAGGATACAGATAACTAGCCAGATGAAGAGGTACATAGGACAAAGTATATGGGATAGGGTGTGGAGTTTTTATGCCCTCTCTTCCAGAATCTCCCCATGTTCACCAACCCTGAAGCTTTTGGCACCCCATCCTTTGGGGTTTTTAAGGAGGCTTCATTAAGTCAGTGGTCCTTGACCATTGGTGACTGAACTCAATTCTCAGCTCCTCCCCTCTCTGCTGCAGATCAGGGGATGGGAGTGAAAGTTCCCTCCCTTCAATCACCTGGTTGGTTCCCCTGGCAACCAGTCCATAGTTAGGTTACCTAGGGACTTGCCTAAAGTCACTAGTAACATACCAAAAAACAGCTTTATTGCTCTAATCAGTTGCTTCTAATTTTCTCCTGAGCATTTCATCCATAACTCTCAATTTCTCACTGCTAATGTTGGGTAAATTATATGGGATCTCAGAATGAATTTTAATTCGAACTCAGTATTACACATCATTGAGATTCTTTTTTTTAAAGATTTTATTTATTTATCTTTAGAGGAGAGGGGAAGGGAAGGAGAGAGGGAGAAATAACAATGTATGGTTGCCTCTCGTGAGTCCCCTGTTGGGAACTGGCCTGCAACCCAGGCATGTGCCCTTACTGGGAATCCAACTGCGATCCTCTGGTTCGCAGGCCTGCACTCAATCCACTGAGCTACACCAGCCAGGGTACATCATTGAGATTCTTCACCTAAAGTTATTTCAGACCCTGGTTTGCTTGCTAACTCTATCCTGCGTACTTAGATGTAAATCCTGGTGTTTGGAATACTCACAGGGTTTTTATTCAAAGTGATTAAAATTGGGAATATAAGCATCTATTATCATCTCTTTCTCTGAAGTTGAAAAATAGAGTACAGTCATCATGTTCTATGTCAAAGTAAATGAGTTAGATTATGTTCTGCATCAGACCTTATAATCTAAACTTTACAGACTTGGTTTTAGAGGGTTTTTTTCCTGCTTTTTGTTTATTTGTTTACATGGCAAAGATTATACTTTTACCTTAAGTGGATGGGAAAATTGGGGATTCGACAACCTTATGATTGGATACTATTCTGCAGAAAATGCCTGTCTTTCAAAGAGTCAGCCTACAGGTGTGTCTCAGCCTGCTGCCCAGACTTGTGGCAAGCAAGCCAAGAGTTCCCTTTCTATTGTTCTAATATGTTGGTCCCCATCTGCAGGCACTGCTTCAGAACAAGCCAGAACACGAGGAAGCCAACTGGGTTTATTCTTAGTCAAAAGCAGACAGCTTAACAGACACGTAACTGTGACTGTTAAAGTGAGAAGACTGATGATTCCCCTAGCAAAGTGGGAAAAACCAGTTCAATCCTGCTTCAAGGTAGATAGTTTTTTTCACATTTAAAGAAAAGGAAACTGAGGTAGGTTTGCAAAAGTTAAGAAACCAGCTTAAAGTTATACAGCTTCTTAGTAGACATGAACCCAAGCATGCCTGATTCCTTAATAGGCTTAGCTTTTAATGTCCCCAATGTTGCCTATGTTACCTCCCTCAGGTACATATGAAGATATGAAAGCTTTGCCAGGCATATGCTCCAAATAGTTCAATTTGAGTTGACTGGTATTTCTTGTTTACAGCTAAGTTCAGGTTGAAACATGTTGGAAATGGGGCTGATTTTTATACATCTGAACCATAAAAAGAGTCAATGAGTTAGTATCTGGTTAAGAACCCAGATACGGGTTTATTAATACTTTGTTCATAAAAATATCATTTTCCATACTAGTAAACTCCATTCTTTCCTTGTGTATCATAGTGAAAAGAGTCTTGTAAATACTTGGACTTGGGACCTCTCTGGAACACTGAGTGTGTAGGAATCTATGTAGAAGTTTGGTGTATGGCCCAATTTCTATCAAGTAAATGCTAAGGGAGAATTGTGAACTTGAGGATTGGCTATTTCAAGTCAGTTGTGAAAGTATGCTCCCAAACATTTGTATTAACCCAGTGCCTTTTTTGTAAGTATGAAACTATCAGACCTTGGGAGCAGGCCCAGTTATGCTGTTTGGGTAATCAGAATGATCTGTCTCTCAGCATTTCCCCCGCTTTCTCAGTTGGGTGTCCGTTCCATGTGTCACACAGTCTAAGTTCTTCGTTAGCATTGCTCTGGCCAGTCCAACAGCTGCAAGCATGGGTTGTGTGTCAGTAGTAAACGAGGTGGTTCTAACATGTGTAGCATCCTAGAGTATAGCAGTAATACAGGGACAGGAGACTATGTTTAAGGTTTTTGATATGTGGTAAGATGAATCATGAAACATTTGCTCCAGAACATGCTTTCATATTTCCTTTCTTGGTTATATCATAATATGTCAGTAATTTAAAACCTGAATAGTAAAGTCTGCTTCAGAGTTGGCTGGTTCTTGACTGTGTTGCATCTGGCTTCTGATGCCCAAGTCACCAATTGTATTACTCTCTGTAGTTTCTTTCTTTTGGCAATTGATATGTTGGTGTGATGTACACTTAAAAGTTGGATTGATCAGCCCTGGCTGGTATAGCTCAGTGGATTGAGCATGGGCCTGCAAACCAGAGGATCGTGGTGTGATTCCCAGTCAGGGCACATGCTTGGGTTACAGGCCAGTTCCCAGCAGGGGACACACAATACATTGTGTGTCCTCGGCAGAGGCAACCATACATTGATATTTCTCTCCCTCTCTTCTTCCCTTTCCCTCTAAAGATAAATAAATAAAATCTACAAAAAATAAAATATAAGTTAGATCAGTTTGATCAGTAATGGAATTTTTCATGCTTTGGACTTTTCTCCTGTAGTGGCTAGTTAGTCCCATGTGCCGGTTCTTTCTCTTTAGTTATCTCTGCAGCCTTTCTAGTGGTCCCTCCCGCGCTGCTGAATTTAGCATCTATAAGAATATGTTTGCATTGCATCAGAGCTCTATTATTACCAAACCAAAAAAGGGAGGTTGTCTGCCTGTCACAGAAAAAGCCAAACCCATTAGGCAGGGGCTTATGCAAAAGAAAAGAGGTTTTTATTCAGGTGCTGTGCTCTCTGGGAGAGTGGTGGACTCCCTGTCTCAAAGCTGATCTCCTCCACAAAACCAAGACAAAGTCCAATCATCCTCAGCAAGACCAAAACAAAAGCCAGTTGTCCCGAGTTCCTTCATTTTAAAGTACCATCTTTTTGGAGTCTGCAGGCAGCTGCTAAGCAGTCATCCAAGTAGCTTAGCTTGTTCCCAGCTGCTGCCTGTTTCAGGCTCCCTAGAAGCCATGTGCCATGAGGCTGTTGGGGCCACAAGGTCCCGTGTTCCTGGGGAGAGCACACAAATGCAACTGGCAAATGCATGACCAGGTGGCCAAAGAGTAAGAGAGGCTACCTCCTGAAGGCCATGGGTCACGTGGCTGCTAAGACCACTTGGCCCATGGGTAGAACAGGTTAGGCCACCATCCAAGTGCAGATCATGAGCAAGAGAGCCTTCTTTCTTCCCCTGGGTGTTTTCTCAAAAAAACTAATCAACTAACCAAACTTTTGGGAGTTTCATGTGAGTCCACCTCCTAACCACCAGGCTAGATTGACAGGCCTTTTTGGTCCAGCATCTCCCCCTGTGCTGTTTGGGTTTCTATGATGCCTGTGCCTGCCTTCCCCCGGCCCCACACCCCATCTGATGTGGTGGGGCTTTTTAAACACTCACTGTAAGAACCCCTGCATCTTGGCTAGTTGGGGATACTCCCTTGACTCCGTAAGTCTTGGGGCTGCCCAGATTCCTGCCCTAGGGCCCCTGGCCACAATAATGGGGCTCCATCTCAGGGCAAACGCTCCACTGCAGCTGAGCCCAACCACTGCTCCCATGGGGGGAGGAGGCGGGGGCCCTACCACTCTTGACACAACTGAAAAAATAGCTTCAGTGGGCTGACGAGACTTTCTGCTGAGTAGGCCATTCTTGGGGCTGAGAGCCAAAAACTGTGAAGCATTGTTTAGGACAGTCTGCAGAAAACTGCACATCATTTGTACGAAATAAAGCTCTTTTTAGATTGAGACTATAGTTCATAGCCTATGCTTTTGGTGAGGTGGTTTTCTGGTGTGTGGTATGTTTATCAAAGGATAGAATGTCAAACTTCAGCCCTCATTAAAGGAAGCCATAGAGGCCAACTCAGAGGCTTCATATTGCAATATTTTCTTTTGGACAATTATTGTGTCCTTTTTCCTTTTTTGAATTAGAATTAGAATTTGAATTTTATTTGACATTTCTGTCATATTTTTGTCCTTTACTAAATTCAGGCAGCTACCATGTTAGCTTTTCTCTGTTGTGATATTAGCTCCTTTCCACACCCATCTTCCTAGACTTTAAACTTTTTTTTTTCTTTTGCAGTTTTGTTTTCATCAGTTTTGTTCTTCAAAGTGTCTGTCTTTTTCAGGATATCACAAAATACTTTCATTGTGTTAAAGAGCTCAGTAACTATTTTGACTTTAATATTCTTTGGTTTTAATTCTCCCAACTGATATTTTAGTAGTGTGTGTGTGTGTGTGTGTATATATATATATATATATATATATATATATTAAAGTTTATATATATAAATTAAGTTTAAATATATATACACATACATATATATACACACACACACACACACACATATACCTGTTGAACAGATACACTGTTACTGACATGGTGTTATTCATGGGCTTTTCTAGTTAGAGTTTACTATTTCTGAGTTAATTCTTTAATCATCCGCATTTCACCTCCACAAAGTTTTTTTTAGTAATAGATGCTTTTCTGCATAACTTATATAAAATTTACCATGGCACATTTAATGAGAGGTCTTATAATATGAACTGAAATGAATCACTGTATTTTTTGGGTGCTTCTTAATCAGAATTTAAGAATAAATATTTCTAAAAATACTACTTTGAACACGAGGCCATTTCATTATGAGGTCTTCCCTATGGTGAGCTGTATTGGGAACTGAGAAATAAGGTTTTCCTCTAAGAGCTAAACAAGTATGAATCAACTGAAGAAGTTATCTCTCTGTAAGGATGGCCCACCCTCAGAGGTCACTAGAAAAGGGTAGCTGTGGACATATGAGTGTCAGAATCCAGGTGAAAGGACTATCATGTTGTCTTCATTACAGCAGTTCTTGTCATAAATACAAATAAGTAGAGTAAAATATTGCGGCCATTTCTTTACTTGCCTCGCTCACTAAACTGGGAGTCTTAAGGGTTGGGGTCATCCCTTTTAATACAGCTACAGGGTCATCTAAGTGTAAGGGTTAATTAAGATCCTGAGTTCACATCACAGCCCCATCACTTACTGGCTGTTGTGGCCTTGGTAAGTTTCTTAACTTTCTCTTATTTTCTTCTTATCTCTTTGTCTATAAAATAACAGTTACATAGAGGAATTGTAAGAATTAAGTACATGGGCACTGTTGCCATTATTTTTCATCATATCTCTAGTGGTGCATATTAAGTGCTTATTATATTGATATTCAAAGGAGAACTTTCTTAAATCTAGGCAAGAAAGGCAGCCCTCTATGTATACAAACATGAGTGAATTCCTCTGTCACTGGGGATCCTGTGCTCAGTGCAATTAAGAACCCAGGAAACATCCTTTTCATGTTTTGACCTGCATCCTTGAATAAAGGGAAGCTTGGATACATGGAGACTGGTGGGTTATGCTGTTGACTTTGGAGCTGATACTGTTTTAGAGTACAGGAAGGATTTGAGCCACGGAAGTGGTTTAGAAGAGAAAAGACACATTAACTTGTCAAACTGTTTCACCATGAATACAATAGATTGTACTATAAGAAAATACTGGTTCCTGGTAGTGCTAAGCTTCCATTTTCTTGCTTGTCTTAGGCTTTCAGTTGATGGCTTTGGAGGTTCTCATGACTTAGTACAGTATTAGGAATAGTTATAATTGGAAGCTAATATTTGTAATGTTAAATCATATTACTCATATATGTGTACATGTGTAGGTTTACATAGATCCGACAAGAAGTTTGATAGTGATTCATTAACCATCTTATTATTTTACAGGAAAATTTTAAAACATGAAATTTAGATTTTCAATTTTTTATATTTAAGGTAATTTACAGTTTGACAAATATATTCAAATTTTGTCCACATTGAATTAGTTACATTTTCCTTTTTAATATTTTAGATTATTACAGGCCATAGAACATAATTTATGTAAGCATCTTGATTATAACAATATAATTGGTGATTTTGCTGAAATCAAACAAGTAGAGAATATACATCTGTGGAATATATATGAATTATGTGTCTTTTTTCCCCAATCTTAATTAATTAATTTTATTTTTTTAATTACAATTTACTTTCAGTATTATTTTGTGTTGGTTTCAGGTATATAACACAGTAGATAGACAATTGTGTAGTTTACAAAGTATTCCCCCCCCCCAGTATTTCCAGTGCCCACTTGGCACCATATATAGTTATCACAGTATTATTGGCTGTGGTCTCTATGCTGTACTTTACATTCCTGGAACTGTTCTGTAACTACCAATGTGTACTTCCCAATCCCTTTACCTCTTTACCCAGTCCCCCAGATCCCCTCCTTTCTGGGAATCACCAACCAGTCCAGGCTGAATTATATGTCTCATTTTATCTGTATTTATCTAAATATTACCAACTCATTAACAGAATAACCAATGTGTGCAATTAGTTAATTATGTCATCTTTGATATTTTGCTGACTTTCAGTCTTTTAAATAATCATAACTTTACCCGTGTTTTTACTTTTGTTGTGTATCTGTCATGGTAGCAGGGAGGAGTATATTTTATTTAATATTTTTTAGTTTATGTTACAACTCTTAAATCCTTAGAACTCTGGTGTAAGGGACTTTATTTGCCCCTTGGTGGGCCTGAGAAGAAGGGGCAGTTGCACCCATTGACGGGAAGCATATGGGGAGATAATGAAGGCTGGTGGAGCAGTGGGCATCTGACCCCTGCCCAGTGATAATGATGTGGCTGAGTGGAGAACTATTTGGACAGAGTGTAGCCTAAACAAAGTTCTACATGCATTGGCAGCTGTGGGTCTGCAGTCAGGCTGAGTGTCCTAGCCAAATTGGGCTTCGACCCGTTCTAGCCAAGCTAAGGCTATGGGATGTGGTAATCCCACAGGGCCTACAGTGTCTGGCTGAGGCCTTGCAGAGACAAGCCAGTCGCCCTCACTCTGACATCTCCAGGTTTCTGTATTAGCCTCCTTGGACTCCAACACTAACACACTTTCATTTCAAAGAACAATGAACATCTTCACTAAGAGATGGAGGGAGTTTAGAGAATGTTAACATATGTGAATGAAGTGGGCTTTTAACCATTTGCATAATGAAGCAAAAGAATGGTATTTCAAAGCTAAACAAAGGCAGTTCATCTCTGATTGGTAATGTACTGAGGGAAAAGTATTTTCTAGATGTGAAATCTTGCTGAGATTTTCTAGGAGCCCTAGAGGATTAAAGATCTCAATCCTGATAGAAAAAATCCTAGCTTTGCCTCGTTTGACAGCTGTTTCAGTGTCCTCAGCCGGTGTTTGTAGTGTCCCACTATGACATTATTTTTGATGTGGGACTGTCATGGTCCTGCTCAAATTTGGCCACGCCTGGAGATTGCACAAGAAACCGATGGCCACCAATTCCTTTGTCACATTTCTTTGCCCAGTGACATATTCTTTCTTTTTCTCTCCTGTCTTCTTCTTTGTCTCTCCTGTCTTCTTCTTTGTCTTGCCTCTTCCAACTGGCTATAGATACAATATTTTTATTTTTAAACCCTTGCATTTTTGGCATGTTTCACTCACACCCTGAACCTGTTCATTTCCTCAGATTTTTATTTAATACCTACCATATGACAGGCATAGGGAAAACTAAGATGAAAAAAACAAGTTCCCTGAACTCTAGTTCAGTCAAGTGAAAAAATATCTATTGCATTTCTTGTGCTTCTGATAAAATTTAGAACATTTGGATCTAAGTAAATACCGTATTTCATCTTTGTAACAATCCTGTGAGACTATTATCATCATAGTAAAAAAAATTAAGAAAGAAAAAGCAAGCCACATATTTAACTGATTTTTCCAGCCTTGCTTAAAATACCACTTTTTCCCCCCTTCAGTCCATGTTAGTATGAAGTCAAAAAGTCTTGTTAATCCTCTGTTCAGATTCATGTTCCTCTGTCATCTTCCAGTGTGTTATTGGCATAAGTTGTTTTTAAAAAGTTAGGCAACGTTTTTTACGACTCCCTCCATTTGTTATATAGTAAGTATTGGAACTTCCTGCATTCTCCTAAGTAATCCAATTATTTGTTTCTAAAGCACATTTATTAAAGACATACACAGTCACCGGTAGTTAAAGCCCTTCGGGGAAGGGCCTCGCTCACAGTATAAACTGTCATACCTTACAACGCAAGTGCTTGATAGAGGTTGGCTAAATTTAATAGAACTTAACAGAATTAACTTCTCCTACCTCCATCTTTTACCTATGAATAATTCTCTTCATTTCCCAAATGACCTCATTGTCCTTAGAGGGTTTTACTTGTCTTTATAAACCTTTTCTGCAATTTGAATTTTCTTACCTTTCTTTATAGGTAATAGGTGAGCCCAGACAGTTTGATATTTTCTGAAATTAAATAAGGATGCCCTGAATTTCTTCATCTATATCTACACCTGAAGTACTAAGTAATACAGCACACAGACTTCGTCCTGTGGGTTCTGCTGAACCGCATGATCATGGCCACTAATGCTGCCAACTGGTCAGAAGCCTATAGGCAGCTGTTTGCAGATACCAGCAGAGATCCACACCATCTGTCCATATTTTTTAATCAGAATGTTTTGTGGTCTGATAGCAAATCCTTACTGAAGATCAGGTGAATTGTTCAGTTTCTCTCTCCAAGCCTTAGCACTCCATTATAGGAGGAAATTTAGATCATTTTAATGAAGTTCCTCTTAAATTCTGCCTGGTGCTTTGATGGGTAGTGCACGTGGACAGCGTGGATGTAAGCATTGGTGATGTGCTAGGCCTGTCAGATGCCTCCCAGTCATGAGTAGCCAGTGGTGCTGCACTCAGTTCTCCTGGTTTTCGAAGTCTTTGTGCTTGTAACCCAGTCACGTTTGTTTGAACACATCAAGACCTTCAGAGTAGTCTTAAGCGGCTTAGTGTCGTATTTGAACCTCTTTTTCCATCTGTCTTGTGAAAAGCTAGTTCAAAGATGACTTTTTAAAGACTAAGGGAGTCACAATGTAGAAAGCATCTAATGTTCAGTCTATGTTCCTAACTATCTTAGTCTATCCAGGCTGCTAGAACAGATACCACAGACTGCGTGGTTTATTTTTGACAGTTTTGGAGGCTAGAAATCTGAGACCAAGGTGTGGGCAGATTCAATGTGTGGTGACAGCCTGTTGTGCGGTTCTTGGACAGCCATCTTCTCACTGTGTACTCACATAGCAGACATAGCCAGGGAGTTCTTAGGGGGTCTCACATAACACAGCCCCAGTCATCAGAGCTCCACCCTTATGATCTAATAATCTCCCAAAGACTCTAATGCTATCACATTGGGCTTAGGATTTCAATATATAAATTTTGGGGGTGACACAAACATTCAGTCCATAACTTTCCTTCATTTCTCAAGAAAGTGTAGGTAACTCTGGCTGGTATGGCTCAGTGGATTGCGTGCTGGCCTGCGAACCAAAGGGTTGTGGTTCGATTCCCAGTCAGGGCACATGCCTGGGTTGCAGGCCAGGTCCCCAGTAGGGGGCATGTGAGAGGCATCAACGCACTGATGTTTCTCTTTTTTCTTCCCTCCCTTCCCCTCTCTCTAAAAAATAAAAAAAAATCTTTTTTAAAAAAGGTATATGTAGATCCTCTCTCTTTGTCTCTTTGAGTAGTTACTTGATATTTAGCTTTTCTAATTTTATTACTTTAAAAATCTCTCTATTCTTCTGTTTACCTTGAGATTTCTGTTGTATCACTTTAGTAGCCTTAAATTTCTTGCTCTTTTCTACATCCTGATATAGTTGACTTTCAGTTGGTTTGTATGAATAAAAAGAAACATGGACCCAGATAACTCAAAACTAATTTGTTAGACTCTGGATTTAAGATGATTTTGCACCAGATTTGCATTCCAACTTGGGTTTTATTTAAGCTGCTGTTATGATTAGTTTACATTCCTTAAGCATGTACCAGCTGGCTAATGTAATAAATAGGCAGGTCTGAAGAAGCTGAGCTAGGGTGTATCATTGAAAATTGATTGTAGTTTGTTCCTGTGCCCAGAAAAATGTCTGCTTAATGACTTAGCTTTCTTGGACTTCTTGTTTGCTTTGAACTTGATATTCTAATGAAATGAATTTGTTTTACAAAGAAACCCTGAATATATTTAAAGGGTATAAGTATACAAATTACTGTAACTGAAACTAAATTTGTCTTATATTTTAATTGTTCATGTTCACTGTGTACTTAGTTCATATATATTTTTCTACTGTTTACTCTTCCTGTGTTTTTAGTTTACACCCTGTTTCATTATCTCATTGAAAACCATCTTGTTTCATGATGTTGATGTTTTATAAGCTTGATAATTTAAGTATTTATCCTCTGTGAAAATGTGCAGTAGAAACTGGACTTGCTATTTCCTTACCCAGGAATTCATTAGCAAAAGTACCAGGCTACAGTAGTGAGGAAAACTACCTGACTTTCTATGTTTCGTCCTTAATTTTGAAGGTAATGTCATTATTTCAATGAGAGAATACGTGATTGCTAGGAATTGTTGTTTACCTTCTTGGAAGTAAAGCTTTGCAGAGGGAGCTCGTACAGGAGAATTTGGTCTGGGAGGTGGTGAAGCTCAGATGTTTAGGACAAAGCATTGAGCAGTCCTTCATTCCTCTGCCCCTCCAGGATCAGCATGTCACTCAGTTCTCCTTGAATGAGCGCAAAAACAGTGCTGACCCTTTTGGGCCTCGTTTTTTTTTCATGTATTTTAGTTTTTGCCTTTTTTAATAATAAAGAGAAAGTGCCTTCTCCAGGACTTGCTGTGCAAATGTTTGTGAAAGAGACTGGAAGTATAATAGAAAGATCAAGAAATTCATAGCCATAAATACATGGAACCTTTTGATTTGTTCCTCTGTGATCATTAGCAATATTCCTTGGGTAAGTTAGTCAAACCAATTACAAATCCGTAACTTGGGTCTACTCCTACCATGGATATGGTGTACTGCTTCCCACGTTTGCCGTGCGCTTCACCCATGAGAAGAGTGGCCGACTGAAAGCCATCTCCACCCAATCTGAGCCCCACCTTTTACCATCTTTCAACACAATTGAATTCATTTCTCCCCAGGCAGTCTTTCTCATATACCTTCTTTTCCCTTTAATTGTAGTTGTAAATCAGAAGGTTTCCTTAATCATGACAGATAGTAACAGTGCTGGAGATAGTTTTAAATAAATCAAAACTGCAGAAGAATCTCTGTCAAATTTCATAGCATTTGACTGTGCCTAGAATATGCCCTCAGGGTCCTCCCAAGGTTCCTGACTGAGTATTGTTTCCTGGAGGAGTGCAGCATTTACAACTCAAAGTGGCTTTTGTGGGCTGGTCAGCATTGTTACAACTCAAAGTGGCTTTTGTGGGCTGGTCCAGAAAGCTAGCCAAAAGTTTTAGCAGAGTTTTTATGAGAAAATGCATTCTAGTTTATTCGTACTGGATACATAGTTTGTTTATATTGGGGAACTGTTCAAACAAGTTTTTCCCTAATGATTTTTTAACTGCTTTTGTTGTCAGAAAAAGAGCACATGGGTGAAGACAACCATGATTGATTGCGTTTTTATTTGGAAAACTACTACACTAATTAATGGGAATAGGGTATTTGGAATATTTTTACCCTTTGATATTTTGCACTCACATCTATAAGGGTGGAGAAGGATCTCTGTTTTGGAGCTGGATAGGATAAATTTTTCATGAAATACTGTATAAGACGAAGCCTTCAGATCACATTGGTAGATTGTATTATTATTATTTTAAAGAAGTAGAAGGAGAAGCATGTGGTAATCAGATGCATTTATCTACTCATGATACCAGCAGGCTGGCCTGTGAAACATAATCTAATTGAGCGAGTCCAGGGTAAGAAAGTGCTCTCAGTTGGTCAGTGTTTCAGTTCCTCACCGACTCCATCAGTGGGCCCTCCCAGGGTGGATTAGGAGTGTCATGCTGCTGCCCTGACCAGTGTGGCTCAGTTGGTTGAGTGTTGTCCCACAAAACAAAAGGTTGCTGGTACAGTTCCTGGTCAGGGCACATGCCTTGGCTGTGGGTTCTGTCCCTGGTCAAGGCACGTACCAGGAACAACTGATGGGTGTTTCCTTCTCACATCAATGTCTCTCTCCCTCTCTTTCTCCCTCCCTCCCCGTCTCTCTAAAAATAAGTTAAAAAAAAGTTTTTAAGTGTCATGCTGCCGAGTTAGCTGAAAAGGCACTACTTAAAATCTCACTATTATTAAAAATTCTTTTAAATGTTACAGAAAAATAGCCATATGTATATATTGAAGATTAAGAGGGTAATAAAATAGTTTGAAAGCATACTGTTAGAAATATGGAAGTAACTACCAAAAGAAACAGATAGTTTAAGTTGTTTGGGTGGATAAGAAAAGATAACACACAAGACTATGTACTGTATTTTATTACAAGTCTTTAAATAATTTTCTTTTCAAACTATGCACATGCTTAAAATAAAAGTCAATATAAAATAAAATGGTTTATAACTAACAAGATGTTAAAATTTGAGAATTATGTAAATAATATAATAGTACTGTAACAGTGTAATTAAATGTTTTCATACAGAATCAATATATGGTTATCCAGTTTCAAAATATTTTGATTAGAATCATACTTCTGTCTTTGGATTATATTTGTTTGCACCTTTATACCTCTTTTTTTCTTAACTTTATTATTTATGTGTCAGAAGTAATAAAATCAGGGATGATCATCTTTGTATTATACTACCCATAGCACCCCTTGCATAGTATTTCAGACATAGTAAAGTCCCAGAATATGGTTAGAAAGTAAGTTTACAGGTTTTTAAAATCTCTTTATAAAAATTACACAGATAATACAGATTCATTCTAGAAAAAAATAAGACATTTAGAGAAGCGAACAAAAAAATAGAAAGCATCCCAAGACTCATCTTACTATATTGATAACATCTCTCCAAATGTTTTTCTATGCAATATATGCATGTAAATTAAATTTAAAATAAAATTACATACAGGGATGGCAAAAGTAGGTTTACAGTTGTTCATAATCAATAATAATATAAAAATAGAGGCGGAAAACTTGGAAAGAGGAGAGCTGTGATTCCCCTGCCACCGAGAACGTGCTTTCTTCTAAGGAACCGCAGTTGTGCGGATGTGGGTAGACTTTTTACACTGAGACGAGTTACTCCAGTGTTTTTACCTGCACATTTTGAGTCAGTTGGGTGCATCCGTCCTTTCGGCAGAACCTGCCTTAGGCACTGAACCATTCGTGGCTCACTCCCGGCCAAGATGGAGGTGTAGGTGGAAACACTGTGCCCCCCTCCCACAACTAAATTTAAAAACAGCTAAGTTTTAGAAACAAAAACACAGCCAAAATAGTGAAAACTGAACTGCACGGAAGTTCAACAACAGCAAACCACTCAGCCGGACCGTCAGCGACTGAGTGGGGTCGGGCTGGAAAGATCATTCGGTCCCACTGACCCAGGAGTGGAGGCAGAGGCAGTTGGTGGATCCCAGACGTGGGGTGGCGACTGGTGGACCCAGTGAGGGCACAGGGCGGCTGGCTGACTGCGGTCACACATTCGAGTGCAGATAAACCAAGTGAAGGAGCGAACTGTGAGACAGACCGCTCAGGCTAGGGCCTCAGCGATGGGAATTAGAGCCTGAAAGCACCAACTGGAAAGACTTTCTCAGGGTCCAGGGAGCAGGAGAGGCTCCCAGGCTCAGAGAGTTTGTTGGAGAGACCCACAGGGTCCTGGAGAGTACACGGGCCCACACACCCAGGAACCAGCACCAGAGGGGCCCAATTTGCTTGTGGGAAGCCGCAGAGGGGGCTGAAATCTAAGGGAGAATGGAGCGGAGCAAAGCGCCATTTTTTTTCCCACTCTGACCCCGCCCCCACATACAGCATCACAACCCAGCTACTGGGTCACCTGGCCCTGGTGAACACCTAAGGCTCTGCCCCTCATACATACAGACCAAACATTATGACTCAAGAACAGCTCAAAGGCCCAGAGCCTATAATTCTAAGTAACCAAGAAATGGCCAACCTTTCAGATGCACAGTTCAAAATACTGGTGATCAGGATGCTCACAGAATTGGTTGATTTTAGCCACAAATTAGAGGAACAAATGAAGGCTAAACTAATTGAAATGAAGGGAAATGCACAGGAAACCAATAGTGATGGAAAGGAAACTGGGACTCAAATCAAGGGAGTGGACCAGAAGGAAGAAAGAAACAACCAAACAGAAAAGAAGGAAGAAACAAGAATTTTTTAAAAAATGAGGAGAGGCTTAGGAACCTCCAGGACATCTTTAAACGTTCCAACATCCAAATTATAGGGGTACCAGAAGGGGAAGAGGAACAGCAACGAATGGAAAACTTATTTGAACAAATAAAAAAGGAGAACTTCCTCAGTCTGGCAAAGGAAACAGACTTCCAGGAAATCCAGGAAGCTCAGAGAGTCCCAAAGAACGTGGACTCAAAGAGGAACACACCAAGGCACATCATAATTACACTAGCCAAGATTAAAATGAAGGAGAGAATCCTAGAAGCAGCAAGAGAGAAGGGGACAGTCACCTACTAAGGAACTCTCATCAGACTGTCAGCTGATTTCTCAAAAGAGACCTTACAAGCAAGAAGGGGCTGGAAAGAAGTATCCAAAGTCATGAAATGCAAGGGCCTACATCCAAGACTGCTCTATCCAGCAAAGCTTTCATTTAGAATGGAAGGGCAGATAAAGTGCTTCTCAGATAAGGTCAAATTCAAGGAGTTCATCATCACCAAGCCCTTATTATATGAAATGTTAAAGGGACTTATCTAAGAAAAAGAAGATAAAGATATGAACAGTGAAAGGACAGCAAACACACAGTTATTAACAACCACACCTAATCCAAAAGCAAACCAAGAGGACAGCTAGATCAGGAGTAGAACCACAGAAATGGAGATCACATGGAGGGTTAGCAACAGGGGAGTGGGAGGAGGAAAAGGGGGGAGAAGGTACAGAGAATAAGTAGCATAGACAGTAGGTAGAAAATAGACAGGGGAGGGCAGGAATACTATCGGAAATACAGAATCTAAAGAACTTGTGACACATGGACATGAACGAAAGGGGGGGAATGGTGGGGTAGGGGTGTGCAGGGTGCAGGGGAGTGAAGGAGGGGAATGGGACAACTGTAACAGCATAATCAATAAAATATATTAAAAATAGATAAATAATTAAAGAAAAAATAATTATACAAAAATAAACTGTTTCTTATACTCACAACTGTAAACCTAATTTTGCCAACCCCCGTACATTGTTTTATATGTTGTTCCCAGCTTTATTTACTAAATATCTAGTGAATGTCTTTGTGTGCCGAGTATTTATTTGTCTTTATTTTTAATGACTGCCTAGTCTTCTATCTGGATATGCCATTAGTTTTTAGCTAAGTCTTTCTTAGTAAACACTCAAAGTGTTCATTATTTTCTTTAGTTGTTAACAAGTTTAATGACTATCCTTGTACATATGGTTTTGCGTACGTATTTGAATATTTCATAGGATAATGTGGAATTTTTAGGTCAACAGGTATGCATCATTTTTAAGGCCCTTTATCAGGTTGTCAAATTGTCCCCCAGAAATGTTATATCAGCTTTGGTCCCAAATGGTAGAGAAAAGAATATCTATTTTGCTACTCCCTCACTAACAGGTGAGCAAAAAACAGATTCATCATTGTTGGGTTAATTTGTATTTCTTAGAATAATAATTCATTTGGACATTTTTAACATGGATGTATTTTGTTATTAGTTTTCCTTTCCGTGTTTTTCCCTTTCCCATAAAAAGTGTATTTTTAAATTTTTATTATTCAAAACTATCAACATTTTTAAAAACGTCTTCCTCAATTTTGAAATTTTGTGTTTCAGAGCTGTTTCTTTCCCAAGATCACATAAATAGAATAAACTGATTTCAGAATGTAGTAGGGTGACTATCTTTCAAATTTCTTCCTTTTTGCCATCAGGAAAGCAATAGAAGAACTGCTTAAAGAGGCAAAACGTGGGAAAACAAGGGCAGAAACAATGGGACCCATGGGCTGGTAAGTGCCTGAGTAATATTCCTTAAAACTTAAAATAAATACTAAAGAGAAAAGCCTTAATTAGCAAATAGAGGTTATGTAAAACCATGGATTTGGAGGAAATCACCTGAGGCAAGTATGAGAGAATACCGCTGAGGCTGATGCTGGGGAAGTCTAATAACGTGAATAAATGGGTAGAGGGATGGATGTATATAAGAATCCCTGTCATGGTTTTATCCCTTGGTTCCCAAATCCCCAAGAGACATGTAGATACTACTGTGCTTAAAGGCACCTATGTGAGAGTAATGTTATGTCAGTGTTCATTATTTAAGAATTCTTACTAATGACTATTTAATTATAGTCATTAGTAAATTAAATTTTACTTAAAATAATTCTGATTGTAAGTGTTTTGATTATGTGACAATTCAGCCATGTAGAATTAAAGTTTACCTTTGCAGTTTCTATACAAAATAGAACTGGTTAAAACTTAGTAATATAAGCAAAGGAAAATTTAGTCCTAAGAATCAAGTCTCCTCTTTTAAGCATTGCTTTAGCAATAGCATTATTGACATTCAATAAATATGCTGATTTTAGATCTCTTACCTACAATTTAAAATTTACTACAGTGGAGTACTGTGAACCATTAAAAAGTAAAATATAAAAATAGAATTACTGTCAAGATGATAACTTAGGTAAAGGCTGTGCTTGCCTCCTCACATACATATCAAAATTACAACTAAACTACAGAACAACCATCATTGAGAACCACCTGAAGACTAGCTAAATATAAGTCTTAAAACTAAGGATATAGTCTGGCCAGTGTGGCTTAGTTGGTTGGAGCATCATCCAGTAACCGAAAGGTTGTAGATTTGATTCCTGGTCAGACCACATATCCAGGTTGCAGGTTTGATCCCTAGTTGGGGTGCATACAAGAAGGCAGCCAATTGATGTTTCTTTTTCACATCGATGTTTCTCTCTCTCCCTTCCTCTCTCACAAAGCAAAGGAACAAAAGAAAAACTAAAGATGTTCAGAAGAAGCCACATGGACACTGGCAGGAGGGGCAGACATTCAGAACAGGCAGGCCCACAGCCATGGTGTGGCCATGAAGAAAGAGAGGGATATCTTTGTTGTGGAGGTCCCCCCTGAGGATTGAGGGGTTCCAGCCTCACATCAGGTCCCCCAGCCCGGAGCTCCAGTGCCAGGAAGAGAAATCCCCGTAACTTCTAGTTGTGAGAACTAGCAGGGATTGTGGCTAAGTGAGATGGAGGGCTTCTGGAATCCCAGGTATTCCTCTAAAGGGCCTGTGCATGGACTGACTTCACTTACTGAGCCAGTAACTCACGCATGCACAATGACTGACTCACTTACTCTAAGCTTCAGTACTGGGGCAGCAGCTTGAAAAGCACTGCGGACATAAAAGGAGAAACTGAACTGTCTGGCCTTGGGGCGAGGGCTGGAGGGGCAGCTTTCTCCCAGACAGAAGTACTAGCAGTTTCTTTATCCTTTGTCAAGGCCTCCTCTCACAATGCAGGCAGGCTCCAAGTCTGAGTTTCTATCAACCTAGGCAACACTTTCATCCTGCCCTGATGATTCATTCCCTGAGACCCCATGCCATCCAACTTGCAGGTTCCCCCATGCAGCTTCTAGTGGCTCTTCCATACAAATGGCTCACTCTGGGGACTTTCCCAAAATGTCTTAAAGGTTCACAAACCCCAAACAAGCAGCAGCTGGCCTCAGCCATAAGTGGCCCTGAAATTGGCAATAGTGGCAGCTGGCCTTTGTTCCCAGCTTGGCCTCTCCCAGGCACCTCTAAGCCTAGTACAAGTGACAGCCTTCTGCAGATCACTTTGTAGTTCATACAAAGTGACACCAAAGTACAGGCAGCAGCTGACCTTGGCCTGTACCAGATCCCATCCCAAGAAGACCCAGAACTAACATACCTGGTGGTCAGCTTCAGACTACACCAAAGCACTATACAACCACCTCCACAAATGATAAACCCAGAGGGCAGGCTCAGCAGGCACCAGACCCCTGCTAAAGTGACTCCTGCTCTGTGGGTTCAGTGCCTGCCCAATAGTTCCTCCACTATAACTATGGTCATTCCTCACAACCAAGCAGCCTAAAGGTCAATCCCTCTCATTGATGTACCAAAAGTAGTCAAGTCTCAAGTACAGCTGGAGGTGACACATAACCCACACAAAGGACACACCAGCACCCCACTCAGGTAACCAGGGAGACTGTATCACTGGGTCCCGTACAGCACCTCCTATGTAAGGCAACTTTACCAGGACCTGGAGACATAGCAGATCTACTTAATACATAGAAGCAAACACAGGGAGGCTGACAACTTGAGGAGACAAAGAGACATGTCCTAAATGAAAAAACAGAACAAACTCCAGAAAAGAACTAAACAAAATGGAGACACGCAATCTACCAGATTCAGAGTTCAAAACACTGATTAGAAGGATGCTTAGTGGGGAAGATTAGATTAATTCATTGAGAACTTTAATAAAGACGTAAAAATGAGATAGAAAACATAAAAATTTCTGGGCCAGCCAGAAATTAAGAATACACTAACAGAAATGAAGACTACCTTATAGGAGATAGGAAAGTAGATGAAGCAGAGAATCAAATCAGCGATTTGGAAGATAAGGAAGCAGAAAATACCTAATCAGAACAGCCAAAAGATAAAAGAATATTTTAAAATGAGGATAGTTGAAGGGGCTTCTGGGACAACACCAGTCATACCAACGTCCGTATTGGAGGAATACCAGGAGAACAGAGAGCACAAGGGATTAAAAACTTCTTTGAAGAAATAATGACAGAAAACTTTCCTAACCTGGCGAAGGAAGTAGACATACAAGTTAAGGAAGCACAGACAGTCCCAAGTAAGACAAACCCAGAGAGGCTCCTACCAAGGTCCATCATAATTAAAATCTCAAAGGTTAAAAATACAAAGAGAGAATCTTAAAAGTAACAAGAGATAAGTACTTAGTATAAGAGAACTCCTGTAAGACTGTCAGCTGACTTCTCAACAGAAACTTTGCAGGCCAGAAGAGATTAACAAAATTTTCAAAGTGATGAAAAGCAAGGACCTCCAACCAAGATTACCTACCCACCAAGTCTATCATTTAGAATCAAAGGAGGGAGAAAAAGCTTCTCAGACAAGAAAAGGCTAAAGGAGTTCATCTCCACCAAACCAACTTACAGGATATGGTAAAGAGATTTCTTCAAGAAAAAGTAAGATAAAAATATGATAATAAAATTACAACTATATAATGTAATTCTTAATTAAGAGACAACCTCATTTAAAATAGACAAAACATTTGAGTAAACACTTCATCAAAAATGGTACAAGATTGGCCAATAAGCATATGGAAAGGTGCTCAAATCATTAGTTACCAGGAAAAAGCAAGTTAAAAATGACAGCTGCCATAGCATATCCACTAGAATCACTAAAATAAAAAAATTTAAAAACTTCCAGTACCAAGTAAAGGTGAAGATATGGAACAATTAGTTGGTGAAAATGTGAAATTGTACAGCCACTTTGAAAAACAGTTAACAATTTCTTACATACAGAATTCTAACCAATTACCAGAGAATTTAAAACTTAATCCTGCACAAAAATCTGTACAATAATGTTCATAGCAACTTTATTCATGATAGCTCAAAATTGGAAATAACCCAGATGTCCATTGGTTGATGAGTAGATAGAGAAATTGTGGTTATATCCATACATTCACCACTACTCAATAATAAAAAGGGAAAGAACTACAGAAGCATTGTGCTAAGTGAAAGAAGCTAGACACCAAACATCATGCAGATTTCATTTATATGACATTTTAGAAAGGCCAGAGTGGATCATTGTTTGCCAGGAAGTGGGGGTAGAAGGAAGGGATTTACTGCAGAACTTTTATGGATCATGGAACCATTCTATATTTTGACTTTTGTGGTAATTACATGACTTCATATATTTGTCAAAATTCATACTACTATTTAAAAGGATAATTTTTATTCTGTATGAATTATACCTCAGTAACCCTGGTCTAAAAAAAGGAATGTCAGCCCTGGCTGGTGTAGCTCAGTGGATTGAGTGAGGGCTATGAACCAAAGGGTCACCAGTTCGATTCCCAGTCAGGGCACAAGCCTAGATTGTAGGTCAGGTCCCCAGTAGTGGGGCACGTGAGAGGTACCCACACATTGATACTTCTCTCCCTCTCTTTCTCCTTCCCTTCCCCTCTCTCTAAAAATAAATAAATAAAATCTTTTTTAAAAAAAGAATGTCATCATTTTACCATCCCTAATGATAGATTAAATCTAGGTAAAGGTCACCAATGACTGTTAAATCTCTCAGATGAAAAATCGATGGGGAATTTCCTGGGTTATCCTGACAACACCTGAATTCATTGATCAGCCTTTGCACTACAGTAAGAAAGGCATACTACCACTTAACACATCCTCGTCAAAAAAATGTACTCAAATGTGGTCAATTCTCCAGTAGAACTACTAGTTTGCAGGAAATAGAGGGCAGAGCAACCTGTCAAACAACACTAGAGGAATAAAGTCACAAAAATCCAAAATGCTGTGACATTCTATGGAAAAAACAACCTAGTTTAACGACTGAATTGCAAGGAGAAATGGAGGAGGAAGAAGAGGAGTACCCGATGGATGAATAGGTTTCAGACACATCTAGTAAAACATGTACCATATTAGAATTCTTGTTCAAACTAACTAAAAGTTGGAGTATTTGATGCTATTAAGGAATTAATATTTATTTTTATGTGTGAAAGTGATACTGCTGTTATTTTTAAAAAGCTATTTTTTTAGAAATTCATTCTGATGTATATATGGATGAAGTGATATAATAAAATGAAATAATCCATTGTGAATCAGTCTGTATGTAACACAGATTCAAAAAAATACCTACCTCCTGGAAGGATGGTTGCAAAACTTTGGTGAGATAGTATGTCTGAAACCACTTAGTAAGGGTCCTGGCATGGAGCAGTGAATGTTATCAGTAGTTAAATCTGCTTTTATCTTCTTTCTAGTCCTCTGTCCTTTACTGAGATAAGTTTCCTGTGCTAGTGGGAGTCATATTAGTACAAACTTTGTTAGGGGCAGGCTGCTTTGGGTTTTGGTGTAAGGCAGGACCTCCATCAGATTGACATTAGTCATTGGTCCAGTCTAAAGAATTAGCATAGAATGAAATCATACATTCAGATGATTTGACAAGGGAATAGGAAAAATACCAGTCAGAATTCTTGCTATGTGAGAAGTGTTCAAGAAGACCAGTTAGTTGTTTCTAGGCAGCCAGAAGTCATTTATTCTGACCACCTTCGTGCCACTTTGCTTAGTAGAACTTCCTGGTAGTGAAGTAACTAGTATGTCAGTATCAGCTCTTTGCCCCCCTGGGAGAGTACCATACACCCAAGCCATCTTGAGATCTATGGAAGTGTTAATGCACTCTTTTGGTATCGTATCAGTTAGATTGGCAGTTCCATAAAATTATTGAGGATCCAGGTCCCTTCCACTTTCCAAATATCCCAACCATAGGTTGTCATTCTTTTCCACGTGGTCTAATATTGTAGCACCATTAAATCTGCTAATTCCAGTTAGAAAAAAGGAAGAAGAGAAGGACGTCTGTGTCCTACCATCAAAGACTATTAATTTGAGGTACGGTTTTGGACTTTTAAAAAGATACCCAGGTGATTCTAAAGTGCACATAAATTTGAAAAACACTATACTAATCCCTGTTTATTAAAAAGAATGATACCAACCCACTCTGCAGTGTCCAGAGTGTCCCCACATTTTTCCTGGGCAAACAGCCTGACTATACTTGGGTAGCCAGGTGTCAAATCCTGGTATCCCCAGATCCATGTCTGTCCAGTGGACCTCCTTGGACAGATCTGCAAGGAGTAGACAGTTTGTTGTTTACTAGTGGGCCTCTTTTTCTAAGCATTTATAACAGGTGGCAAACACAAGGCCCACAGGCCAAATCCAGCCCTCCACCTTGTCTACTGGCCTGGCACCTTGTTTTTTACCCGGCAGCAACGCCAAGCTCTCATTTAATTGTTAAGGAGTAGTTACATTTATACCGTCCTAAAATTAAATTCAGCCCATTGAAGGCAACCACAAGGCTGATGCGGCCCCCAGTGAAAATGAGTTTGATACCCCTGATCTAGAAGACCTTTATCTGTGCTTTAATAAAATAAAACTAGAGTGACATTACTTTTTCTTCTTCAATATTACATAAAATGATCTTGATGAGGTAGTTGGATCATCACCAGAAAGAAATGGATGAACTAAAGGGAATGCAAGTGTAAGGCCATTTTTATTTTATAAGGAAAACAACCATTTGCTGCTCTATACTTGAAAGTATCTCATCAGAAGAATCTCTTTAGAAGTGTTCTTGACAAAGGCTTCAGAGAAGCTGAAATATTGGCCCATGTGACTTCTTTTGAGTTGACATTAAGAATAAATTTTAGAAACACGCTCAACTTCATTGGCTACAAAGCTGTTTTTATTCTGGTCACATTCTTGTGTCTAGTGCCTGTAGAACTTCAGCCTTAGACTCGGAAAGGCTTATCTTTTGGTACAAAAAGTCCCAAAGGTCTAATCTGGCAGAAAATGATTCTTCATTTTTTAACCTAGTTGTTTTTAAAGGGAATGACATTTTGGGGTGCTTTCTGTCTGGCATGGGATCATAGGGAGACTGTCACCTACATCATTCTTCTACTCTATGTCATCAGCTTTGGATTATTTGGGCATTGCATTTATACTCATTTGAATATTCACAGAGCACCAGTAGGTATGGTAAGAAGCCAAACATAGGCAGCAATAAAGAAGGTGCTTTCCTGGCCTTAAAGTTGTTCATCCACTTGTGGAAAGTGACACGTGAACAGGTGAGCCCAGTGCAGCAGCTAGAAAGAGAAAGTGCTTGAATTTCAGAGTGAGGCTCAGCATGGCTGAGGCTCTTGGCAGTATTTCAGGGCCACAGAAATCCAAAGCTTTTTCTTTACAGTGTAAGAACCCGGGGCCCAAAGAGGTTTCCCAGGCTGTGGCTAGCCAGCTGCTGATGGGCCTAGAAGTTAGCTTTCTTGTCTCTAGCTGCGTACTACCTCTCTTCTGTGGATTATTGTTTGTTAACATGAAAACATCACCAATGCTTCCTGCCCCTGCTTCCTTTTCTATCCAGTTCTGAAAGTGGATCAGAGAGCCCAGAAAGTTTCCACTGGATCATATGGCCGTGTAAATGTTTTCTGTTGCTGGGAAGGCAGGAGGCCAAGGACATAGCCTATTGTCTACCCCATTTCACCACTATGTCCATATCTGCTTCTGAATTTCATCTTCCCGGAGCTTCTTTCCTCTCAGTAGTCCCCCAAAGAGCAGAAATACAGAGACAGAATCTGGTGTTTGTCTTCACCTCAGGACCTAGCATAATGCCTTACATATGAAACATGAAATATTTGTAAAAATAAATATAGCTATGTACATCTGTGTCAACTATTTTTCATCACTTTAGAGGTGTGGTATGACATACAAAGTGAACTAAAAAACTACTGTGGGCCTCAGGACTGTTGTATGCAGAAAAATTAAAGATGAACAGTTTAGTAATGGGGATCATAACACTATAAAAGAATTTCTCATGTGGCCACTGCTGAGGCATTTGATTGTCAGATTATAAACTAGCCACGTGGGGGGTTATGGTAGTTGCGCCAGCATTAAACAACAAAATGAGTTGTAATCAGGACTTTAAAATAGTGCCCTTACTTCCTGGCATGTTGGAAGCATACTTTTGCTTGTTTCTGAGAGGGCACAGATATGTAGAGAATGGAAGATAAAGTGCTGTCTGCTGGTGTGGGGATGGGTTTGGCCGTGAAATGAAGGGATGAATTGGGTGGGATGCATTGGCTGGAACCTTGCTTCCATGATCACAAGGACTCATTTTCCCAAACTCTAAAAGTTAGAACCATAATTTTCCACTGCCTATTGTATTTCCCAAAAAGCAAAGTCAATTCAAATGTGTTTGGGAAGTTCTCTGCCTTTGTCCTTATTTTGGGCTTGTGAGTAGACAGCTATTCTTGGGTGACTTGGTGCTGCGGACAGATCTGCTTCCTGGTGCCTGTCCTAGACAGAGAAGCCTGAGCTACACATATGCTGATGGGCTTTTCACCTACAGTTTCTTTCCCTGACTGCTCTGGAAATTGGCCATCTGATAGACTGCAGTGCGCCTTTCTGCTCCTCCTGCTTCATCTGAAATAGTTGGGGAGGGTGGGCTCTAGAGTCAGACTCCCTGGTTGCAATCCCAGCTCCATGTCCTGTGGTCGGAGAAATGGAATGAGCACAGGGTGATTGTTTCATAAGTGTTAGCATCACTAAGAGCTGTTATTATTGGCTGATGATCATGTGTCACTACTGGATGGGTCATATTCATGACAGTATTTTATAAACCCAAAGTGGCAGGTCTAGATCTGTAGAATGCTATCTCCATCCTTTAATAGCAGAGAGACAAAAGTATCAAAATCTGAAAAAAATTACATATGTCTTCCCATTCTTGTTCTCTAAGTTTGTTTTACAGTTTACTGTTTTACCTAAGTTTAGTGTGATAACTACAGGAAGAAAGCACCTTATTTTTGCAATTATGTTCTACAGTATGCCTATTCAAATAAATAAATAAGTAAAGATGAAAGGCTTAGTCTCTCTAAGGGCAGACTCTCCAGAAGTCTGCCCTTCCTGCGGTGTGCAGGAACCTTCAGCACAGCTTCTGGGCTGACAGCTTCGAAAGTGAACGCAATGGCTTCATTTTTCAAGTTTGACGTAGATGGAATGCTGGATCTTCAGTCTGCTGGTGCTGTCAGGCCTACTTTCCAGAGTAGTATTAACCAGTCTCATTATGTTTAGAGTTTTATATCAATTTATGGTGCTAACACCTTAAATCTGTCTCTTCACACATGAGAAGAGGTTTTATAACTTTATAAAACCAAAAGTAAAGATAACTAGCCAGGGCGAGAAAGTCAGCGTTGCATGGGTGAGTTACAGACAGGCACACAGCTGCCCCGTCCTTAGTGACATAGAGCAGGCGCAGGGAGCAGCCACGACCTGAGCCTTTACTGCAGGGCTCAGGGTTCCACCCCAGTGCTGGCTGGAAATGGCAGTCCAGCAGTTGAGTTAGATATTCATCTACTGCTGACTTGTCATGTCATCTCAAACACAGGGAAAAATGGCACTAAGAGAAAAAAAAGGCAGAGAGAGATCAGTGAAATGAAGTAATATTCTGACATGATAGATGAGAACAGAGTAATTTGCTGAAGGGTAAACACAAAGAACATGAGTAGAAAAATTTAAATCTGCAAGCGGCCATGGAAACCACCTACCTACCAAAAATATTAGGAAATGCAAGTTATAAGCTCAGAGGTAATACCCAGTTCCTATTGACCTTGGTGTCCATGGAGAACTGAGATAGCCTAGAAAGTGAAACTTTTCAGATATAAAAGTCTAATCTTTCTAAATACTGGAACTTTTTTACTTTAACTATTTTTATGAAAATTTCTATAGAATATCTCATTAACTTTTTCTTGGTAATTCATATATATGTATGTAACTCATATATGTATGTGTGTATATATATATATACACATACTAGTATATATAATTGTATGTATGTATGTATTGTATGTGTGTGTGTATATATATATATACACACTAGTATATATAATTGAGAAACATCAGATATTCTATTAATAAAATAGAAACATCAGATATTCTATTATATTCTTGAGTAACTTATCATCCCAAGTGATTTGAAACTGGAATGTTCTGTTGGGTTGCCACCATGGAAAAAATCCCTAGTAAATTAAGTTATTTGAGGGCTATATATATACTTTTTCATGGAGAGGCAGTGAATAATAATAGCATGGGTTATTTTCTGCTTTTTTTTCTGCAAGGAATTTATAATTTCTTGTTTAAACCCTTGGATCCAGATTACCTTCTAAATTTAGGTATAAATTTCACACTTTAAAAAGTGACTGTAGCACATATGGTGTGCACAAGTACCCCCAATGGTTCTTGCTCAAAATGTTACCATTCCTTTAGCAAAACATATGAGTGCCTACCCTAAATGGAACAAAGACTGGACATGAATACCCGAGTGTGAGCTTAGGTCAGATTTGCTGCCAAATGAGTTGTGGTATCATAAAATGAACTTGATTTTCAGATGTTTTTAAGTTTTGGAATTGTGAGTAAGAAATTATAGGCCCTTAGGTAACATGTATTGAAGATTTATTGTATGCCAGGCTCTGTGCTAAATGCTTTATGCATTATCTCATTAAATCCTCACAGTAGCTCTACAAGGTAAGTATTTCTGACTCTCACTTAAATGGGGAAAACTGATTTACACAGGAGTTATGTAACTTGCCCATTGTCAGACAGCTAATTAAGTAGTAAAAGTAGGATATGCACCAAAGCTAACACTTACTGTTATTAATTGGGTGTTAGTCTCAGCACTTGACATGTTCTCATTTGATCTGCATGCAGCCCTTCAAGACAGTAACTATTATTATCTCCATCTAACTGATAAGAGGTAACAGGCAGATTATATAATATGTCTCACATTCAGTCTTTCTTTTAAAAATATTTTATTTATTATGCTGTTACAGTTGTCCCATTTCCCCCCTTTATTCCTCTCTACCCTGCATACCCCTTCCCCCACCATTCCCTCCCTTTAGTTTATGTCCACATGTCTCAAGTTCTTTAGATTCTACATTTCCCATACTATTCTTGCCCTCCCCCTGTCTGTTTTCTACCTACCATCTATGCTACTTATTCTCTGTACCTTCTCCCTTCTTCTCCTCCTCCTCCCACTCCCCTGTTGCTAACCCTCCACGTGATCTTCATTTCTGTGGTTCTGCTCCTGATCTAGCTGTCCTCTTAGTTTGCTTTTGTTTTAGGTGTGGTTGTTAATAACTGTGAGTTTGCTGTCCTTTCACTGTTCATATTTTTATCTTCTTCTTCTTAGATAAGTCCCTTTAACATTTCATATAATAAGGGCTTGGTGATGATGAACTCCTTGAACTTGACCTTATCTGAGAAGCACTTTATCTGTCCTTTCATTCTAAATGAAAGCTTTGCTGGATAGAGCAATCTTGGCTGTAGGTCTTCAGATTTCATGACTTGGAATACTTCTTTCCAGCCCCTTCTTACCTATAAGGTCTCTTTTGAGAAATCAGCTGACAGTCTGATGAGAGTTCCTTAGTAGGTGACTGTCCCCTTCTCTCTTGCTGCTTCTAGGATTCTCTCCTTCATTTTAATCTTGGCTAGTGTAATTATGATGTGCTTTGGTGTGTTCCTCTTTGGGTCCATGTTCTTTGGGACTCTCTGAGCTTCCTGGACTTCCTGGAAGTCTATTTCCTTTGTCAGATTGGGGAAGTTCTTCTTTATTATTTGTTCAAATAACTTTTCCACTTGTTGCTGTTCCTCTTTCCCTTCTGGTACCCCTATAATTCTCCCTCTTTAGTTCATGTCCATGGGTCATACATATAAGTTCTTTGGCTTCTACATTTCCTATACTATTCTTAACCTCCCCCTGTCTATTTTCTGTCTACCATTTATGCTACTTATTCTCTATACCGTTCCCCCCTTCAGCTCCCCCACTGATAACCCTCAGTGGGGGATCTCCTCTTCTGTGATTTCCATGTGATGCGTTCTGACTGTGTATGTGAGGAAGGGGTCTGAGAGGGAAGAGTGCCGCTTGCTCCACTCTGCTGGTTTTCAGTCACTTCCCCTGCTACCCACAATCAGATTGGCCCCTTCTGGTGCTGATTCCCAGGTGGGTGAATTTGTTTTTGTCCTTCTTTTGGTTGTACTTTCAGGACCCTGTAAGTCTCTCCAACAAACTGTCTTGTGAGGCTGGGAGTTTTTCCTGCTACCACCTCAACCCCTACAGGTGTTTTCAGTCAGAGGTTTTGAGGCTTTATTTCCCCACACTAGGACCCTGGGTTGTGCATTCTGTTTAGTTCCCCAGTTGTTCCTCCTGGTTTATCTGCACCGAATGTGGCCGCCCCATCTGCAAGCGGCCATCTCACCTGGCTCCGCCATCTTGCCTTGAGTCCTCTCCACCCAGCTGCCTGTCTCCACCCCTCCTACTGGTCTGGGTGAATGTTTCTTATTTAATTCCTTGGTTGTCAGACTGCCACACAATTCAATTTTCTGTCAGTTCTGGTTGTTTTTGTTTTTAAATTGGTTGTTGTCCTTCTTTTGGTTGTATGACGAGGCGAAGTGTGTCTACCTATGCCTCCATCTGGGCCAAAGACTCAAATTATTTTTCAGTCTTATAGATAGTATGATTCCAAGACATGTGTGCTCAGCTAGTATACTGTGTTGTATGAGTTCTTAGCAATAAACAGCTGGCTTTGAGATTCAGCAAAATTCATTACCACATCAAGGCCACAATAGCTCTTTCCCAATGGATTTCCTCAAACATCAGCATTTTTGTTACTCTCCTTATATTTTAACATCCTTAGTGCAGATTTTTTCATTATATGGAATCATTTACTACATGTACCTTCACATCTGCTCGCAACCACCCCCTTATCTCGATGCTGCACCTTATTTGTTAATAGAGGTTGAATGAGCACTTGTCATCTCTGAAATGTGTCTTGGCATGCTTGTGAGAAGTCAAGTTTGAAGCCTCCCTCCTGTTTCCCTCAAGTAACTCACTTCTCTCTAGGGCATCTGTGACATTTCACCTGGAGCAGAATGCTAGGCATAACCAACAGTAAGAATGCCAGCCTTCTTGTGGATATTCCGAAAAACTATCTCATTCTTTAAATAGCTCTTTTGGTCACTTGCTGAGACTGGGAAACAAGTCCTGTGACAGCCCTCACTCCATGTACTCCACCGCTCTCTAAAAGAGCAAGTTTTGGTCATTGCAGCCAAGCAGGAGGTATTACAGTCTCACACGGGAGATAGTGAAATAGAGTGGAACTCACTGGGAGTTACAAAGTCTTTGTTTAAGATCATTGTTCCATTTGGCAATAATCATATTGCCACATTTGTTTAATCCAGAGAGGGAGTGACTGGTTATGCCAGCACTGAAGTGGCCCGCTCCAATGGAAATACCCCAGAAGTCTTCTGTACCTTGGTATTATTCACCACTGTTCATAGCCTTCTATATCCAAGAGATAGATGTGGCCCATTTATTCATAAAAATGGGCCACAGTTGGCAAAATGGGGTAGTAGCATTTTGTATTTTGCATTAAAGGATAGTGTTTCTTGCAGGCTAGCACTGTTGTGCTGCTTCGTGATACCAGTGTGTCATACTCTTCTGGATCTTTGCTGAGTTGGCAACTGCAGTGGTTCAAGTTTCTTCACCAAAGCAGTACCTGGACTCAGTGATGCCCTATTCAGCCACTGACATAAGAGCTCAGCCTGCCCTTTCATCACATGCTCTTATTGCATAGAGGGCCCAGTGCTAAGGTACCTTCAGGAGGTATCAATGGCTTTGCCTTCTTGCGACTGAGGCAGCATGATGCTGCTCTGCTTTTCCTGGAAGCTTGTTGAAGCCCTACAGGGCCACAGGGAGCTAATAGCTTTCCCCCAGTACTTGCAAAGCCTTCTCTTTGCTCTTCATTATCACCTTTCCTCTTTGTTCCTCATCTCATTCACCATTGCTTTAATACTTCTGTGGTAAAAGAAAGCAAACCCCCTCAAGAAAAGAAAACCAGTGCCATCACTACCTCTAAATGTTCCGTCTGACTCTACTGCATTCCATTGTCCTCTTCTCTACATTTTCTTCTAGCTTGTTCTGTTCCAGTTCATTCCCCAGCCACTTTTCCTGGTCTGGGCAGGAACCACACCTGGCACACTGAATGTATATACCATCTCTGATTCTTCTCAGAAGTTTCCCCTGTCCATGCAGCCTCAAGAGTTGCTTATTTGCAGCAGGAGACTTTTTTTTTGTCTCCTCCTTTTACTTCCAGATTCAGTGCCGTCCTGGTTGCCTCAGGTGGTCTAACCTCCCTGTAGGTGACACTGGGCTGATGAGGGTTTATACTTCACTTACATAGTAATAGCCTACGAAATGACTACAGTGTGGTGTTGGTGGGGTAATTTGGAAGTATCGTGTGGGATTTTCTTTGAATCAAAGTTTGGTATAGAGGTGGAGATTATAGAATCCTACATTCATTTTAATACCAGCCAGACTGATATTGGGGATCAATATCCACCTACATTAGCTCATCAGACAGCAGATGGCTCAAGGCCAAAAGAAATATATAGGCTTTCATTTGTATGGGGTTTTCTTTTCCAAAATGGTAGTTTAGCTACACCTGAAAATAAATATTGTAGTATATAAGTGTAACTTAGCACATTAATTAACAGTTTAATTAATTAACATCTTCCCTCCCGGGCACCCTTGAATTGCAAAGCTACTCAAACACACACAGAGCAGAAGTGCACCCGGAGGGCGGGCTGTGTTCAGTGGTCCCCAGCAGAGCACAGCCGCATAAGAGCACAGAGCACAGCCGCATACTGGGAAGTGCAAGAGGTTTTTAAAAGATAAAAAGGTGATTATTGTCTTTTTATCCAATTTACTGGGGTGATATTGGTTGTTTTTATGCATTCTTTAGACAATTTTTTCTACATTAAATCATCTAGCTCCAGTATTTAAGATATAGCAGAGTATACTTTTTTGTTCCTTGGAGAGGGACTTATTTTTATTTTTACTCATTGGTAATTAAAAGCAAGCCCCAATATATTTCACTCAAAACGCAAATTGTAGTCAGATCAGGTGTTTATTGTTTAAGGGGGAAATATGAAATGATTCAGTTATTTGGCACCGCAGTCAATACCTGTACATACAGAGCAATAGAAAAGTTAGTCCCAATGAGGAAGAAAGAAGTCCAGATGAGGTCCAGCCAGTCAGCCGCAGGAATTCCAAGTGTCTTGCTTTTCCCCCTTGTACCCCGAGTTTACACTAGGTGGCATGCAAGGAAAGCAGAACAGGTTCAGAAACTACTTGGTGCTGTGCACTCGGAATTCTTTGGCACCAGCCATGCTCCTGGGCTCAGCTTTGGAGTCAGCTATTTGATTTGTGATTGTTTGCTTTTCCTCTTACCCCCAGGATGAAGTGTCCTCTTGCTGGCACCAATAAAAGATTTCTCATTAACACAATTAAGAACACACTTCCCTCCCATAAAGAGCAAGACCATGAACAAAAAGAGGGCACCGAGGAACCTTCGAAGAGCCAGAACCAGAAAGAAGACCGCCGGGAGAAGCACAGAGCCCACCCATACAAGCACAGCTTCCAAGATCGAAGCACCGTCAGTCATTCTCCACCGAGGAAGCGGCGCAGCCAGGACAAGTACGAAAAGCGGTCAAACAGGCGATGAGGCAGGGGCAGAGCAGGACATGTGGTAGACTGGGGCGTTCAGAGAAGGTTATTGAGGACATGCCCTGAGCTGGCAGAGTGACATCTCAGAGCAGTTTTTACAGTAGGTCCTTTGAGTCGTGGCAAGCAGAAAGTGACCCAGAAACTCTTCAAGGAAGCTAGTACAAAGGGAAAGGGTCTTGCTCTGAAGGTGTCTTGGCAAGTTAAAACTACTTTAGCAGTGTAGTGTACATATGCATTGTTTCTGTTATCTTGTTTAGAAATTGGTTTCAAAATAAATCTAGAACAAAGGTTTTCAGAGATTGTTAAACTAGTTCCAGTTTTTTAGATGGGCTGCAATTGTGGTAATTTCTCCAAAAAATGAAATACTTGTAAATCCAACACTTTACCTTTTGGGGTGACAGCTGTAAAATTTAGAAATCATATTTAAGGAAAATTGTAGCCTTCTGAGGGGTAGAAATTTACCAAGAAACTCTTTGATAACTCTTTGTTTTCCTTTAAGGGGGCAATGTAGGGAGCTCTTAAATTGGCTTCGAGTCATGTGCTCCTTGTCAGTTAGCAGAGGTTAAGATTGGTCTGTTGTCCCTTGTGCATTCCCAAACTCATTCCTGAGGCAGAAGAGTTTTTCTATGTTTAATTTTTATATGTAAGCTTTAAGTGGTGCTTTAAAAAGAACTCTCAAAAGTTAAAGTGTACTCAATTATTTTAGTGTTATGTCTTATTTAGTTAAAGATCTATGAAAACCACTTTTAGTATAGTTGTTTCAAAAGTTTTAATTTTAAATAAAAGTGTTTACAGTGCCTTTCTTTTTGTTGTTTTTTTTTCAATATCGGTATGACTTTAACATACAATGACAAACCTTCAAACCTGTATTCTTCCTTTTATACTAAGGAAAATGTCACCAGGCGCCCTCTTCCCCAGTCCACAAAAGGAAGAAGAATCCGTCTCTCTGTGCCCCCTCCCAGTTTCCACAGTGGCTGAGCTTATGCCTGGCTGCTCCCAGATAATCACTCTGCCGCGTCCCACTCCCTGCTTCCTGGCAGCCAAGAAAAGCTCTTTCTAAAAGCTAGAAAGGAGCACATCTGAAAATTTTGCTTTGGTGTATTTATAGAGAAACCAGAATAGACTGTATTGCTTCCTCCACCATACTGCTGTACCACACCCTCAGTCTGCTCTGACCTGAAAGTCCAGGAGTAACAAACCCAGAGCATTCCCGTTCCATCCACTCCTCTCCCACCCAAGACCCAGGGACTCATCCAGTCACTTTCAGACACACAAAAGGAATAACTTGGTCCATATGACTTTATCCCAATCTAGTTATCATTAGCCTGTATTATTTGTGCTAAGTTTGAAATGTTTTTTTTTAATTCTTTTTTCTTAATTTAATTCTTGTTCAAGTACAGTTTTCTCTCTTGTATTCCCAGCCCTGCCCGCCTTAGTGCTCCCCACCTCCCTCCCATTTCCGCCCACGACCTTAGTTATTGTCCACGTGTCCTTTATATTTGTTCATGTGAGTCCTTCCCCTTTTCCCCTGTGATTCTCTCCCCTCTCCCCTCTGGACCCTGTCAGCACGTTCTGTATTTCAGTGTCTTTGGTCACATTTTGCTTGCTTGTTTGTTTTGTTGTTTAGATTCCCACTAACGGTGATATCATATGGTATTTGTCTTTCACTGCCTGGCTTATTTCGCTCAGCATATGCTTTTCAGTTCCATCCATGATGTTGCAAAGGGTAGGACCTCCTTCTTCTTTTCTCCAGCAAGAAATTCCATTGTGTAAATGTACCATAGTTTTTTTGATCCAGTCATTTATCGATGGGCATCTAGGTTGCTTCCAATTCGTGGCTATCATAAATTGTGCTGCTATGAACATCGGGGTGCATAGGTTCTTTTGGATTGGTGTTTCAGGGTTCTTAGGATATACTCCTAACAGTGGAATTGCTGGGTCAAAAGGCACATTCATTTTTAGTTTTCTTAGAAAATTCCATACTGTTTTTCCATAGTGGTTGTACCAGTCTGCAATCCCACCAACAGTGGACTAGAGTCCCCTTTCCCCACAACCTCTCCAACACTTGTTGTTTGTTTCTTTGTTTATGGTAGCCATTCTGACTGGTGTTAAGTGGTATCTCATTGTGATTTTAATTTGCATCTCTCTGATAGCTAGTGATATCAAGCATCTTTTCATGTGTCTCTGGATCCTCTGTATGTCCTCCTTGGAGAAATGTCTGTTCAAGTCCTTTGCCCATTTTTTAATTGGGTTGCTTGTCTTCTTTGAGTGGAGTCGAGTGAGTTCTTTGTATATTTTGGAGATTAAACCTTTGTCTGAGGTATCATTGGCAAATATGTTTTCCCAAACAGTTGCTTCTCTTTTTATCTTGATACTGTTTTCCTTAGCCATGCAGAAGCTTTTAATTTTGATGAGATCCCATTTGTTTATTCTTTCCTTTATATCCCTTGCTCTAGGGGACGTATCAGTAAAAATATTGCTGCGTGGAATATCTGAGATTTTCTTGCCAAGGCTCTCCTCTAGGGTTTTAATGGTTTCACGGCTTATATTTAAGTCTTTTATCCACCTTGAATTTATTTTGGTGTATGGTGTAAGTTGGTGCTCAAGTTTCATTTTTTTGCATGTAGCTGTCCAGTTCTCCCAACACCATTTGTTGAAAAGGCTGTCTTTACTCCATTTTATGTTATTGCCCCCTTTGTCGAATATTAATTGACTGTAGAGAGTTGGGTTTATTTCTGGGCTCTCTGTTCTATTCCATTGGTCTATGTGCCTGTTTTTGTGCCAGTACCAGGCTGTTTTGATTACAGTGGCCTTGTAATACAGTTTGATATCAGGTATTGTGATCCCTCCTACTTTGTTCTTCTTTCTCAAAATTGCAGCAGCTATTCGGGGTCTTTTCTGGTTCCATATAAATTTTTGAAGTGTTTGTTCTATGTCTGTGAAATACGCCATTGGTACTTTAATAGGTATTGCATTGAATCTGTAAATTGCTTTGGGTAGTATGGACATTTTGATGATGTTAATTCTTCCAATCCATGAACACGGTATATGTTTCCATTTATTTGTGTCTTCCTTGATTTCTTTCTTCAGTGTTGTGTAGTTTTCTGCATACAGGTCTTTTACCTCCTTGGTTAGGTTTATTCCCAGATATTTTATTTTTCTTTTTGCTATATCGAATGGGATTTTTTTCCTGATTTCTGCTTCTGCTGCTTCATTGTTGGTATACAAAAATGCCTTTGATTTCTGGATATTAACTTTGTATCCCGCTGTTATGCCAAATTCATTTATTAGTTCCAGCAGTTTTTTGGTAGAGGCTATAGGGTTTTCCATGTACACTATCATGTCATCTGCAAACAATGCCAGTTTTGTTTCCTCCTTTCCGATTTGGATGCCTTTTATTTCCTTTTCTTGTCTGATCGCTGCAGCTAGAACTTCTAATACTATATTGAATAGAAGTGGTGAAAGTGGGCAACCTTGTCTTGTACCTGATCTTAGTGGAAAAGCTTTTAGTTTTTGCCCATTGAGTATGATGTTGGCTGTAGGTCTTTCATATATGGCCTTTATTATATTGAGGAATGTTCCCTCTATTCCCACCTTGCTGAGTACCTTTATCATAAATGGGTGTTGTACCTTATCAAAAGCTTTTTCCGCATCTATTGATATGACCATGTGGTTTTTGTCTTTGCTTTTGTTTATTTCGTGTATTACATTTATTGATTTGCGTATATTGAACCATCCTTGCATCCCCGGGATGAATCCCACTTGGTCGTGGTGTATGATCTTTTTGATATATTGTTGGATGCGATTTGCCAATATTTTGTTGAGGATTTTAGCATCTATGTTCATCAGTGATATTGGTCTGTAATTTTCTTTCTTTGTTGTGTCTCTATCTGGCTTTGGGATTAGGGTGATGCTGGCTTCATAGAAAGAGTTGGGGAGTTTTCCCTCCTTTTGGATTTTTTGGAATAGTCTGTGAAGAATAGGGGTTAGCTCTTCCTTAAAAGCTTTGTAGAATTCTCCTGTGAAACCATCTGGCCCAGGGCTTTTGTGTGATGGGAGTTTTTTGATTACTTCTTCAATTTCATTTGCTGTTATTGGCCTGTTCAGGTTTTCTGCTTCTTTTTCATTGAGTTTTGGAAGATTATATTTTTCTAGAAATTTGTCCATTTCACCCAGGTTTTCAAATTTCTTGGCATACAGTTCCGCATAGTAATTTCTTACAATCCTTTCTATTTCTGTGGTATCAGTTGTAATCTCTCCTCTTTCATTTCTGATTGTGTTTATTTGTGTCCTCTCTCTTCTTTTCTTAATGAGCCTACTTAAAGGTTTGTCTATTTTGTTTATCTTTTCAAAAAACCAACTCCTGGATTCATTGATCTTTAGAATTGTGCTTTTAGTCTCTATGTCATTTAATTCTGCTTTGATCTTGGTTATTTCCTTCCTTCTACTTGCTCTGGGCTGTCTTTGTTGTTGTTCCTCGAGTTCTTGCAGGCGTTGGGTTAGGTTGTTTGTTTGAAATGTTTCTATCCTCTTTAGGTGAGCCTGTATCGCTATGAACTTCCCTCTCAGGACTGCCTTCACTGTGTCCCATAAATTTTGGGTTGTGGTGAGTTCATTTTCATTTGTTTCAAGGAGTTTTTTGATTTCCTCCCTAATTTCAATCTTGACCCATTCATTGTTCAATAGCCTACCATTCAGTCTCCATGATTTTGGGTGTTTTGGGTTTTTTCCTGTGGGGTTGGTTTCCAATTTCAGTCCCTTGTGATCAGAGAAGATGCTTGGTATGATTTCTATTTTCCTGAAGTTGTTGAGACTGGTTTTGTGTCCTATCATGTGATCTATCTTTGAAAATGTTCCATGTGCGTTTGAAAAGAAAGTGTATTTAGTTTCTTTGGGATGGATGGCTCTATATATATCAATTAGGTCCATTTCTTCTAGAGTGTCGTTTAATGCTGCTATATCTTTGTTGATATTTTGTTTGGAAGATCTGTCCATTTTTGACAGTGGGGTGTTAAAATCCCCTACTATAATTGTGTTGCTGTCAATATCTTTCTTGAGGTCCTCTAGGATTTTCTTTATATATTTGGGTGCTCCTGTGTTGGGTGCATATATATTTATGATGTTAATGTCTTCTTGGTGGATTCTTCCCTTGAGTATTATGAAGTGACCTTCTGGGTCTCTCTTTATAGCCTTTTTTTTGAAGTCTATTTTGTCTGATATGAGGATTGCTACCCCGGCTTTTTTTTCATGTCCATTTGCTTGGAAAATTTGTTTCCATCCTTTCACTTTCAGTCTGTGGTGGTCTTTTGTCCTCAGGTGAGTCTCTTGTAGGCAGCATATGTGTGGGTCATGCTTTCTTATCCATTCAGCAATTCTATGTCTTTTGATTGGAGCATTTAATCCATTTACATTTAAGGTTATTATCGAAAGGTACTTATTCATTGCCATTTGTGTACCTGTGTCCCTTTCCATCTCTCTCTTTTCCTTCCTTTCCTTAAAGCAGCCCTTTTAGTAATTCTTGTAGAGCTGGTTTGGTGGAGGCGTATTCTTTTAGACTGCTTCTGTCTTGGAAGCTCTTTATTTGGCCTTCTATCTTGATTGAGAGCCTTGCTGGGTAAAGTAGCCTTGGTTGTAGGCCTCTGTTTCTCATTACTTGGAATATTTCTTGCCATTATCTTCATGCTTGGAATGTTTCCATTGAGAAGTCAGTAGCCAACCTTATTGGGACCCCCTTGTATGTTACTTCTTTTTTCTCCCTTGCTGCCTTTAGGATTCTCTCTTTGTCTTGGAGTTTTGCCATTTTAATGATGATGTGTCTTGCAGTAGGCCTCTTCGGGTTCCACCTGCTTGGGACTCTCTGTGATTCCTGGATTCGTGCAACTTTATCTCTCCTCAACTTAGGAAATTTTTCTGTTATTATTCTTTCAAGTAGGTTTTCTATCCCTTGTTCTTCTTCCTCTCCTTCTGGTATTCCTATTATTCGTTTATTCCTATTATTCTGGTATTCCTATTAATTACATTTCATATTGTCTTGCACTTCTCTTAAATTCTCCTCATTTTTTCTGATTCTCTTTTCCATGACTTGGTCTGTCTGGGAGATTCTTTCCACCCCGTCTTCGATCTCACTTATGTGGTCTTCTGCCTCATCGATCCTACCCTTCATACCTTCTACTGTGTTCTTCAGTTCAGAAATTGTATTCTTCATTTCTTCTTGGCCTTTACTGATGGTTTCTATTTCCTTTTTTCATGTTGGTATAGTTTGCAGAGAGTTCATTGTAGCTCCCCTGTAGTTTCTGGTAGCTTGTTGTAAGCTCTTTGAATTTCCTGATAACCAGTGCTTTGAATTCCACATCTGATAGTTGGCTGGCCTCTATTTCATCTAACATTCTTTCTGAGGCTTCCTCCTTTTCTTTCATTTGAGGATTGTTTCTTTGTCTTCCCATTGTTTGTGATACTCTTCTTGTTGCCCTCAGCTTCTTAAATTGATCTGTTCTGGTTCCCTGGGTTTATGGTGTGAACTTCTGTGGTAGGATACCTGTGAAATTCAGTGGTGCAGTGTCCTGCAGGTATCTTGGTGTTCTCTGTTTCCACCTACTCCTTTCTTAATCAAATGAAAGAATCTAAACTCTAATACATGTCTGGTTGCAAACTCAAAATAATTTTTGATCAAAACTTCAATTTCTCGTCAAATTCCTGGGCAGCGTCGGAGGGCCAGCGGACAAGGAAGCCCTGAGGAAGGGGAGGTGGCAGAGAAGCGGGGCTCAGGCCTGCGGCTGCCGCAGCTCCCACCTCTCCGCGAGGGAGCACTTGTGTGAGGAGAGCCCTCCTGCTCCCAGCGCCAGCAAGTGAAATGTTCTGTATTTAAATAGTTATCAGAGTTGTGAAGGTTTTTAAAGTTCCTGTTAAGTAAAATGAAGTTGAATCCTTTGCCTATCACTCTGTATTTAAAGCAAACTGGCAAGTTTATTTTTCTTTACAAGGGAATGATTTTAATGAGCATATTCTTATACTCAAGAGTAAAGGAAGCTCATAACTGATCATATTCACCTTTCCTATATAATTGTGTTAAGGGATGAGTGTTCTACAAAATCATTCTCCCTTTAAAAAAGCTCTATTCCATTTATGAAAATTTTATTAGAATCTTTAAAACCTTCATCAAGGGTAGCCACAGTTTCCTGTATATAAATGTTAAGAGCAAATTATCTTTTCTTGTTCTATATCTATACAGTAAGTGTTAGGGAAGGATTGGTCCTACACACCAGCCACCTCCTACTTCTGTGGTTAACATACTGGACCCACCGAGCTTTGGTTTAGTCTTACTGTTCGCTCCACAATATAACTGTATTTAGAGATCACACAGCCCAGGATAGATGTTAGAGAAGTTAAACCTTAATCCTTCCTCTGCTACCTGCTACCTTTGGGCCCTGATCTGGGTCACTTTTCCAGTTATCTTCCTCATCCATAACTAAGATGTTTGGACTGAGTGTGTAATTTTTAAATAAGTAAAGACAAAAGCAAAAGATGTTTAGCCCTAAATTCTAGGAACTGCTTTTCATGCTTTCGTTAGAAAGCAAATAAGACAGATACAAATGTGACTTAGCAGAATTTATTTTATTTTACTTCATTTTTAAAAACATACTGTCTAAAGAAAAACATACTGTCTAAGAAATATGAATGAAAAGCTGTGGTCTCTGCCACAGCTGGCCACCTGTTAGTAGCTGGTCTTTCCGAACAGCTCACGCATGATGGGGGAGGGTCCCGGGGTGGGTAGTTTTACTTGGAGTAGGCTGAGTCCCGAAGGGTATTTCCTCAGTGCGATTCTGGAAGATGTCCCTGAAGTTTCGAGTTTCCCTGTGATTATTACTATTTTTTGACTGGGTGGTGGTGGGGAGCAGTAGACCTGCCACTTACTAGGTAGAATTTATCATTCTTTCATTGATTTTTGATGTGACTCAGTATAGCACTTATATTTTTATATTATAATTGAAATATCTATCACTCCTGGCAGTCACGCCATTGTCCTTGGGTCATAAGGCGTATCGGGTAGGTGGTCAGCACTTGTTCGGGAGGCATTACATGAGGTGAACTCCTGATAAGGAGAAGCCTCACTACCTTCCTAAGGATTGTTAACCCCACAAGTAGTCTTACCACAGGTAGGCTGTACTGAACCTTGTGGACGACAACATTTATTGTCTACGGCTTCTGGACCAAAAATTTTTAGTCCCTTTCCCCTCAGCTTTATTGAGATATATTTGTCATATAACATTGTGTTAAGTTTAAAGGGCAGTGTGATGATTTGGCATGTTATATTGTAAAATGATTACCACAATAAGTTAACACATATATTACCTCACATTTACCATTGTGTGGATAGGGGTGGGGGGATGGTGAGGACATTTATGATAACCCTTTAACTCGTGTCCACATACGCAACTCACAGTCCCATGAAGAAGATGCTATTGCTCCCATGTTACAAATGAGGAAACAGGAAAGGTTAAAAAGTTTGCCATAGGTCACGGAGCTTGGAAGTAGCAGAAATGCTATCAGAAGCCAGGATTGTCTGAATCTAAAACCTACATTCTTCCCTGTACCATTGGCCAAACTCAGTCCAAACTTGACCAAACGATCCAAACTCAGCTTCCTCGGAACACAGGACTGGCAGGTCTCAATGGCCCAAGACCCCCAGTTTAAGAGCTTAATAAGGAACTTTTATACCTAATGCATTTATATTGGTTGAAATTTACTCCTGGAAACCTGAATGCAGAGCCCTGTCCAAGGGACATTTGCTGTGGGCCAGTGTTTTCCTGTAGTCCAGTTTAGACAGCCATCTAAGTCCAAGAGAAAAACTCCTACCATTCTATTTTTAAGTTGTGAAATGGCAGCTGATGTAATATATCTAGGAGAAACAACTCTCATATGAAGCAAATATTTTAGGTTATTTTATACGTAACCTCTCCTTTTTCGATCCATGAGAATAGCAAGGTTTGGGAGTTAAGGAGTCTCAGAATCAAGGCCTCTTTGGTACTGTGAATGATATCCTATGATCCAAGGAAAGTATATCACCCCTCTCCCTTCCCCACCCTAGGAAGGTGTGCGAATACATCATAGACAGCCCTGCCCGGTGGCCCATCTGAGTCTGGGTGATGATAAGGCCACTTTGCCAAATGGAAATTCTTGTTCTCAATTTGGAAAAGACTGCCAAGAAGCATGCACTCAGACACACAGAAACACATAAAGAAGTAAATGAATCTACATTAAACTGGCAGGAAACATTATAAGCATAATTTAAAGGAATTTTATAAATAATTTTATTTGGATAAACATGCTATAAATCTCAGCAGGAGACCCTTGGCATTATCACTTAAAAGGCCAACAGTAAACATAGATTTGGGCATACCATTAATTGTTCATTAAATAAGTGATTTCTCCCATCTATCTAGACTTAGAATTTTCACCTTTTGTTTTTATAACCTAAAAATTTTCTACATGAGATAAACTCCAGATATAACATATCCTAAAAAGGTAATCGTCTATCCTTTATAAATTGTTTTTTCTCATTAATTCCTTCAGTGTTTAAGATGAACTAGTATGTATTGTCCAATTACAAGGCTCCATTTATTCCAAATTTCAGACCTATTAGCCTGATGGATAGTCTTTCAAAGCTCAGTGCTAATTTATAAAGGAAAAACTGCAAGACTGACTTTTAATCCTATGCCCGACATGAAGAACAAACCATTCAATCACTCATTCAGTAAACACTCAGAGAACCAAGCACGTATGACAAAAACATCCTGGGTCCAGACTTGAACAATTTTGCTCCTGTCCTCACTGTCCTCTAAGCCATGTTGCATCTTCTACATTTAAAGCTGCAGAGTATTCATACAGCACAATATTTGCTTCTCAAAATGTTTTTGGCCCTGCCTGGGGTTGTCCAATCTTCCACACTTGGGAAGCAGTTGGTCGTTGGTCTGGGGCATGAAAACACACAGATGCTATCGTCTTCATTTTTTTAGGTCAAAATTTTTATTCTTGTGAGTTCTAAAAATATGTCTCTAATGAGTCTTAAAAATATGTATGTAGATTTCAAAAATAACCAACACAGAAGGCAAAATATAATATATAACCAGCTCATGTAAAACCGTTAGAAACACACTAAGAGCCCAATAAAAAACTGGCAAAAGATGAACTATTCACAGAAAATACCAATGTTCAATGAGCATATGAAAAATACTCATCTCACCAGTTAATGAAAAATGCAAACTAAAATGATTTTTTTACCTTTAAAAATTAAGAGGGTTTTTATAATTTGGGTGACAACAAGGTAGTGATACAAATTCTCTTGAAAAACTTAGTGATAGGGTTAAATGTCTCAATATTTCTAGGATTCTTTAAAATGTTCTCTTTTGTTAGCAAAGAAATCCTGCTTCTAAGAGTTTCACAGGTTTTGTGTTAAATTTAGTATTGACATATATCCTTATCTAGATATTTTCTAAAGCTGTTTTCTCCTAAATTATGTCCCTTTTCTTGCCCTTTTTTTAATAGTTCTGAGTGAACAAACTTAGCAACAATATCAATGTAAAAATGTGAATAAATCACAGACCTCTTTTATTACATGTTAATTACATTCATTTTTCCCATGTTCCTTTATAGTTCTGGTCACACATTGTAAGGTTGTCTTTTTCAGGTTGGTCTTTTACAGGTTGTGGTGTCTGCTCTGAATTAGTGACCAGTGAGTGATTTTTTTTTTTCTCCTAAAGCCAGAACACACCAGGTCTGGAAATCAGGAGGATGTGACAAATCTCATCCTCATTCTCAAAAACACATGCTCCCTACCCCTAAATCTCTGAGTTCTGCAGCCAGTTTTAGTGTCTTGTGGAGAAAGAGCACTCCCTCAGGTAGTGAGACCAGTGAGTTGAAAGTTAAGACTACCCCACGGCTATTTCAGTCACCTCTTAGCTCACCCTGCTAAACTGAGAGTTTGACCATAAATATTAAAAGAAAATTGCTACTACATCTTGGGAACTGGAGGAAGCTTAAGAGGAATTCTGGTACACCTGCATGAGTGACCATGCTCAGGGGTAAAGGTTAGCGAAAGATTACCACAGCTTCAAACAGCCATGGCCACATAGGCCAGAGGGATGCCTTGGTTCACACAACACCTTTACATGAATGAGAGCAAGCTATTCACTTTCAACTGCTGAAGTCTGTGGCTTTATGCATTGGCCCCCTGAGTGCAAGCTGGATTTTGCCTTCATTTGCACCCTTTATTGGCTGTTCTGTAGAACAACACCCTCACTTCACAAGGTGTCACCTCCCAGCCAGTCTTATACTTGAGTCTTCAATAGGCCATTCCATCATTCTATAGGACCAGCTGCTTTTAGCTGATGGGTTTGTGATAATAACAGTGAATCCCTTGGACATGTTGTCTCAGTTATATTGCTATAAAATAAATTTTTGTCAGAAGCAAAATTGTAAGTAGAACACGACAGTATATAAGACACTCAGTCAATCCAGGGATGAAGATACTCAAAGCATGGTAGACAGGAAAGAGAAATCTATATCCAGAATAAGTGTCTGCTCTAATAAGGAAAAATGATGGTCATTTTGGAAGGAATCCCATGGGATTAATCAGCCACAGTAGGTCGGCTAGTCCTTTCACGCATCTATTCAATGGGGGTACACATTGATCTCTGAGGTTAGCAGGTTGGACACTTTAGTAGGTTGGACACTCAGCAGTGGCGGTGAAATCAGCCTTGTTGGCAAGATCCAAGGTCCATGTGGAGCTCACGCATAACCTCTGCCCCTGCCGCCATGTCTATCTGGTACACCAGCCCACTGGGTGGCAGAGGAGAGGTGCTTACTGAGATCCACCCAATGAGCCATCTTCCCTACCAGGCTATTGAGAGCCTCTTCTGCTATGGACTCCCTCTGGTGAACATTCACACGGGACACTGATTTCTTACTGTATGCATTCTAAGACATTCATCCAGATACCTCTTGCCCAAACCTTGTCTCTACTTCTCTGATTTTGTTCCTGCCATGTCTCTGACCATCTGCCCAACCCTTTAGCTATGGCCCATGTCAGTGTCGATATGCACCTCTGACTTTCTCCCATTTCAGCTGGACAACCAAATGCCCAGCTAGACGTTCTACCCATTGGGAAGTGTCCTCTCCTCAGTATTCTTTAGGGCCACCCACGAGTGGGACTAATAGCACTGTAGTTGTCCCTATGACAAACAGAGGGAACTTGTAATGAAGCAAGAGGGATAACTTGAAGGAGGAGAGGGGAAGGGCAGCAGGAATATGTGCATTGAAAGTCTAAGCCATTTGTTTACAAACCTTACCTATGCCTTCATTACCTACTTAAGCCTGACCTCAGATTAACACTTCATTTGAAATTCAAGTGCTGATTCACATGTATGACTTTTGGATGACATCCAGTTCATAATGGGCAGTTCTGGCCATGTTGTCACTTGGTGTCCCGTGACCAGGTGTTTAGCCTTTATCCAGCCCCAGTAGCAATACTGAAGCCTTTTCTCAATAGGAGATTTGGTATTTTCCCAGGAGAGTATGACTCTTTTATGTACCATGACCTAAACTGTACTTCTCCCATATGAGTTTGCCTAAGCTCTACAGAGTGTCTCCATCTGCTACAGACAAGCTGAGTGAGTATCATTGGTTCTGTAGATCATGAGGCCTGGGGATGGCAGGTACCTTACAACCTGAATTAGTCTGAAAGCATTCCCTTGTTCTTGGTGCCGCTCCTATCTGCCAGCTTCACAGATTTCCCAGTGTATGGATAGAAAAACATTCTCAGATATGGTGGAGAGGGACTTGATTTATTGTTCAAGCCTAGCCACTTTTAAATGAACAAGATGCTATTTAAAATTACATCAAGTGAACATGCATAAACTTGGACTGTTCCAGGCAAATGAGTCACTCTAAATATATGTTGCCTCCACGATTCAAAGAAGCCCACCAAGCATTTTGATGTTTTCTTATTGACAGGAATTACAAACCATTGCATTATATAGTCGATGGGCTGTGTCCAGGTTTTAGACGTAGTGGGCCTATTCTTTTTGGCTCAAGTGCTCTCCTGTAGGAAGCCAAATGCAGACTTAGTGTGCAAAGAGTAATGGGTGTTCACTAGTGACATCTATGACAAAGTCAAGACAACAATTAAGTTTTGGAGAACTGCATGGAGATTCCAGACCCAAAACATCAGGACTACTAGTATGAACTGAAAGTCGCTTGGCTAATAGGAACTATATGATACATAAGTCTTTTTCTTACAGCTGAAGTTTATTGTTGCTCTGCAAGAAGATCCCCCTTCCACATGTATACATATACATAATGAGGTCTGTCCAGAAAAAGTCCAACCATTGTTACTATAGCAAAAATGGTTTGTGGACATCCATGTAAACTGGCAGCCAAGACAAATGGACTGGAATGCCTACAAGTGAACAATGATGACTTCACTGTTCTAGTCACTGGGGGCAGTAGATGCTGTTGAGTGAGCATGTGTACTGTGTGGCTGTCACATTCAAAATGACTGAACAAGTAGAGGAATAAATCTGCATCCAATTTTGCATTAATCTTGAGCATTCCTCCATGGAAACTATTCACATGATTTCAGGAGGCCATGGGTATGAGAAACTGGTGACTGGCAGCTTTATCATCATAGCATGCCCACTCATGCATCATGAGTCGTGTGGAGTTTTTTGATGAAATACCAAATCACCCAGGTAACTTAGCCCCCCCTACAGCCCAGATTGGATGCCCTATGACTTCTGGCTTTTCCCAAAACTAAAATATTTTTGAAAGGGAAGAGATTTTAGACTATCAAGGAGATTCAGAAAAATATGATGGGGCAGCTGATGGCAACTGGGAGAAATGTGTGAGGTCCCAAGGTACCTATTTTAAAGGGGATTGAGGCATCATTGTCCTGTGTGCAATGTTTGTTGTATCTTTTTTAAAATATATTTTATTGATTATACCATTACAGTTGTCCCATTCCCCCCCTTCATTCCCCTCCACCCTGAACACCCCCTCCCCCACCATCCCCATTTTAGTTTATGTCCACGTGTCTCAAGTTCTTTAGATTCTGTATTTCCCCCACTATTCTCACCCTCCCCCTATCTATTTTCTACCTACCATCTATGCTGTTTTCTGTGCCTTCTTCCCCCTTCTCCCCCTCCCACCCCCCTGTTTCTAACCCTCCATGTGTTCTTCATTTCTATGGTTCCACTCCTGATCTAGCTGTCCTCTTGGTTTGCTTTTGTTTTAGGTGTGGTTGTTAATAACTGTGAGTTTGCTGTCCTTTCACTGTTCATATTTTTATCTTCTTTTTCTTAGATAAGTCCCTTTAACATTTCATATAATAAGGGCTTGGTGGTGATGCACTCCTTGAATTTGATCTTATCTGAGAAGCACTTTATCTGCCCTTCCATTCTAAATGAAAGCTTTGCTGGATAGAGCAATCTTGGATGTAGGTCCTTGCATTTCATGACTTGGAATACTTCTTTCCAGCCCCTTCTTGCCTGTAAGGTCTCTTTTGAGAAATCAGCTGACAGTCTGATGGGAGTTCCTTTGTAGGTGACTGTCCCCTTATCTCTTGCTGCTTCTAGTATTCTCTCCTTCATTTTAATCTTGGCTAATGTAATTATGATGTGCGTTGGTGTGTTCCTTCTTGGGTCCATCTTCTTTGGAACTCTCTGAGCTTCCTGGACTTTCTGGAAATCTATTTCCTTTGCCAGATTGGGGAAGTTCTCCTTTATTATTCATTCAAATAAGTTTCCCACTTGCTGCTCTTCATCTTCCCCTTCTGGTACCCCTATAATTCAGATGTTGGAACATTTAAAGATGTCCTGGAGGTTCCTAAGCACCCTCCTCATTTTTTTGAATTCTTGTTTCTTCACACTTTCCTGTTTGGTCATTTTTTTTCTTCCTTCTGGTCCACTGCCTTGATTTGAGTCCCAGTTTCCTTTCCATCACTATTGGTTTCCTGTGCACTTCCCTTCTTTTCAATTAGTTTAGACTTCATTTGTTCCTCTAATTTGTGACTAAACTCAACCAGTTCTGTGAGCATCCTGATCACCAGTATTTTGAACTGTGCACCTGCTAGGTTGGCTATTTCTTGGTTGCTTAGAGTTATTGGCTCTGGGGCTTTGAGCTTTTCTTCTGCTTGAGCCATAATGTTTTGGTCTGTTGGCACCTGTTATGTATGAGGGGCAGAACCCTTGGTATTCACCAGGGAGGGGCAACTCAATAGCTGGGTTGTGACGCTATATGTGGGCGCAGGGTCAATGAGGGGCAATGGCGGTTCCCTCTGTTGCTTCCCACCTATGGGGCCTGTGTGGTCTGTCTCACTGCTCGCTCCTTTGCCTGGTTTATCTGCGTGCGAATGTTTGACCATGGTCACCCAGCCGCCGTGTGCCCTCACTGGGTCTGCCCGTGCTCCCCAGTGGCTGCCTGCGCACCTGGGTCTGTCTGGGATCTTTCCTGCACAACCCCGCTCCACTGCTGGCTCCGCCCCTCTTACCAGTCTGGCTGAATGGTTCGTTGTTGTCGAACTTTTGTATAGTTCAATTTTCTGTGTTTTGGTTGCATTTTTGTTACTAAAACTTTGTTGTCTTTAAACTTGGTTGTGTGAGGAGGCACAGTGTTTCCACCTACGCCTCCATCTTGGCTGGAGGTCCTGTTTCTTGTATCTTGTATCTTCTTCAAGAAATGTCTCTATTTTTTATAAGACATGGCTGGATACATTCTGGACAGGCATGGTATTTATAAAATAGTGTTTTTTCATAATATATATTTATACTTTTAATTATATTTTATTGACTATACTATAATAGTTGTCTCGATCCTTCCCCTTTACCCCTCACTCCTTCAGGCAGTCACCCCAACATTGCTCATGTCTGTGGATCATATGTGTAAGTTCTTTGAGTACTCCATTTTCTATACTGTACTTTACATCCCCATGGCTATTCAGTAACTACCTATTTGTACTTCTTAATTCCCTTATCTCTCCTCCCATTCTCCCCCTTCTCCTCCCATCTGTAAACCTTCTTAGAAAAGAAACTATCTTCTTTTTTCTTGCTTTGAAGAGTCTCTCTTTACCTTTAGCCTTTGGCCTTTTAATATTGATGTGTCTTGGAGTGGGCCTCTTTGCATCCATCATAATTGGAACTCTCTGTGTTTCCTGGACTTGCATGTCTATTTTCCTCACCAAATTAAGAAAGTTTTCTTTCATTATTTTTTCAGATAGATTTCCAATTTCTTGCTGTTTCTCTTCTCCTTCTGGCACCCCTATGAGATGAATGTTGGACCTCTTAAAGTTGTCCCAGAGACTATTTATACTATCCTCATTTTTTATTCTTTTTTTCTTCCTATTGTTTTGTATGGTTATTTTTTGCTCTCTTATATTCTAAATAATTGATTTGATTCTCAGCTTCATCCACTCTACTGTGGTTTCCCTGTAAATTGTTCTTTATTTCAATTAGTGTATCTTTCATTTCGACTAGGTTTTCTTATTGTGTTGAGATACTCACTGAGTTCCTTGAGCATCCTTATAACCAGTGTTTTGAATTCTGCATCTGATAGATTGCTTATTTCCATTTCATTTAGCTCTGTTTTGGAGTTTTGATCCATCCTTTCATTTGGGCCATGTTTCTTTGTCTCCTCATTTTGGCAGCCTCCCTGTGTTTATTTCTGTGTATTAGGTAGAGCTGCTTTGACTCTGTGTCTTGGTAGTGTGGCCTAAGGTAGTAGGTGTCCTGTAGGGTCCAGTGCACAGCCTCCCCTATCACCCCAGTAGGATACTCGAGGTGCATGCACCCTTTGTGTGGGCTGAGTACACCCTGTTCTTGTAGTTGAGCCTTGGTTGTGGCCAGTTAGCTGCAAGACTGGCTGTGACCACTTACCATGAACCTCCATCGTCCGTGGAGGATCAGCTCTGCAAGGGCAGGGTTGTGGTGTTCTGATGTGGTCTGTAGCTATCTACTGAGTGTGCTGTCTTTGTGGTTTCCTGGGTGGTGCAGGCCAAGGTAAGTCCCCACTTGTATTTTTCCCAGGGCACCCTGCCTGAGCTGGCTCTTCATTTTTTTTATTCATTTACTTAGTGTAGCCTTCAAGCAATCTGAGATGGCTGCTACTTGTGCTGGGCTTGGAGATTCCCAGGTGAAGTCAAGCTGTGACTCTAATCTGGCTGCCACTAGGGCTCTGAAGTCAGCTGTTGCTTATTTGATAGGATTTTAGGAACCAAGACCGCCATTCATATGGAAAAGCAATTTGGGTGGGTCTGCAACTTGGGTAGGGTAGAGCCTCTGTGGATCTCCAAGGTGGGTCACACAGTGTTAGACAGGTTGATGGAATCTCACATATGGCACCAGCCTACTGGCTCTGTGGGGAGGAGGGCTCAGCAAAAGGACAATGGCCTCTCCTTGCCCTGAAGCCAGACACTTCAGTCTCTCTCTTTATACCACTGGTGTCCTTCAAGCTGCCACCTTGGTGCTAGAGCTCAGAGGGAGCGAGTCTGAGAAGGTGAGTCCATGTGTGGGTTCCCCAAGGGGAACTGCTTAGGGCTCCAATAGCCTCCTTCACCAACTCAATCCCTGCTGGTTATTGCAGCCAGAAGTTATGGAAACTTATATGCCTGGCATTGGAATCTTGGGCTGGGGGACCTAGTGTGGGTCTGGGATTCCTTGTTCCTGAGATAACCCTCCTGAATTTTTATCCACATAGGTGTGGTACCAGCCTCTTTCTCATCCATGCCCCTCTGACAAGTCTGGATGAATGTGGTTTTTTCAATTCCAAAGCTATCAGACACCCATTCAACTCTTTTTCTGACATTTCCAACTGATGACTGTTCTATATTTTAATTGTGATTTTGATGTGGGTGTGTGAAGAGGAAAACCATGTCTGCTTACATTGCCAACTTGACCAGAAGCTCAAAGTAGTGTGGATTTACATATCTGTGGATAGAGGAAGAATGATGAGAAAAACTATTATGTCAGATACTCTAAAAACCTAAAAACTCTGAAACAATATTTTCATTCCCTTTCTCTACAAGTGTACATTTTATCTGGCTTATGATTACTCTCCCTGTTTTCAAAAGCACACACTTGAATTGCTTTTAAAACTCATACTATAAGTTTATTTACATGTAAGTTGGCTTAACTTCAGAAAGACGGGGTGGAAACCTTAGGTCATACTCATGTAAGATAGAACATATAGAATTAATATATAAAGAACTGAGGTGAATATTTGCTTCTGTCCAAGATGGAGTAACAGGGACCAGATTTATGTTCTAACATAAAATAACTAAAGAAAAGATATGAAAGAACTGTTCTCAACATATTGGACAGCAGGCAACAAAGGACAATAATTTATGAGAAAAAGCAAACAAATAAGATAAACCCTATGACTTCCCCTGAATAGGTAAATTTTCTAGGCTGTTGAGCAGGGAGGGGGAGATCCAAACAGAGCCATGAGAATCTATATTTAGAGACTATAGAAGTATGATTGACTTTTATATATTGATCTTGTATCCTGCCAGCTTAATAAAATAAACTCATATGTTCTTGTAGATTTGTTGTTGGTTGTATATTCCATAAGATTTTCTATATACATGTTCACATGGTCTGCAAAATTACATACAATTTTAATTTTTTCTTTTCAATCTAAATGTTTTTCATTTCTTATTCTTGCCTTATTGCAAGGGCTAGAATCTCTAGTGTAATGTTGAATAAAAGGAATGAGATCTGACATACTTTTCTTATTCCTAAACTTAAAAAAAGCATGCATCATTTCACCAGAAAGTATGATGTCAACTATACATTTTGAGAAGGTTTTTGTAGATGCCTTAATTCCCTTCTATTTATAGTTCACTGAGAATTTTTAAAAATCTAGAATGGATGTTAGATTTTTTCAAATGTTTTTTCTGCATTTATTGAGATGATTGTGTGGTTTTTATTTTTTATTGGTTAATATGGAGAACAAAATAAATTGATTGTTGCAAGTTAAACAAACCATGTACAATCTGGGATAAACTTCACTTGATTTTGACACTTCATCTTTGTTATATGTAGCTGGATTTGATTTTCTAGAACTTTGTTTAGATATCTATGGTTGTGAAGGATGTTAGTCTGTAGGGTTTTTTCCTATTGCAATGTTTTTGTCTGGCTTTGGTAATAGCATAGTGCTAGAGTCATAGAATAAATTAAAAAATTCTCCCTGTTTTTAAATTTTCTGGAAGAATTTGTATAGAACTTGGCATTATTCTTCTCTTAAGGAGTGCATTTAAAAATATATATATTTTATTGATTATGCCATTACACTTGTCCCATTCTCCCTCTTCATTCCCCACCACCCTGCATACCTCCTCCTGCCACATTCCCCCTCTTTAGTTCATGTCCATGGGTCATAAGTCCTTTAGCTTCTACATTTCCCATACTATTCTTGCCCTCCCCCTGTCTATTTTCTCCCCAACATCTATGCTACTTATTCTCTGTACCTTTTCCCCCTCTTTCCTCCTCCCACTCCCCTGTTGCTAACCCTCCATGTGATCTCCATTTCTGTGGCTCTGCTCCTGATCTAGCTGTTTGCTTAGTTTGCTTTTGTTTTAGGTGTGGTTGTTAATAACTGTGTGTTTGCTGTCCTTTCACTGTTCATATTTTTTACCTTCTTTTTCTTAGGTAAGTCCCTTTAGTATTTCATATAATAAGGGCTTAGTGATGATGAACTCCTTGAACTTGACCTTATCCAAGAAGCACTTTATTTGTCCTTCCATTTTAAATGAAAGCTTTGCTGGATAGAGCAATCTTGGATGTAGCTCCTTGTCTTTCACCACTTGGAATACTTCCTTCCAGCCCCTTCTTGACTGTAAGGTCTCTTTTGAGAAATCTGCTGACAGTCTGATGGGAACTCCTTTGTAGGTGACTGTCCCCTTATCTCTTGCTGCTTCTAGAATTCTCTTCCTTCATTTTAATCTTGAGTGATGTAATTATGATGTGCCTTGGTATGTTCTTCCTTAGGTCCAGCTTCTTTGGGACTCTCTGAGCTTCCTGGACTTCCTGGGAGTCTATTTCCTTTGCCAGATTGGGGAAGTTCTCCTTTATTATTCATTCAAATAAGTTTCCCACTTGCTTCTGTTCCTCTTCCCCTTCTGGTACCCCTATAATTCAAATGTTGGAATGTTTAAAGATGTCCTAGAGGTTTCTAAGCCTCTCCTCATTTTTTTGAATTCTTGTTCCTTCATTCTATTCTGGTTGAATGTTTCTTTCTTCCTTCTGGTCCACTCCACTGATTTGAGTCCCAGTTTTCTTTCCATCACTATTGGTTCCCTGTGCATTTTGCTTCATTTCACTTAGTGTAGCCTTCATTTTTTCATCTAACTTGCAACCCAAATCAACCAGTTCTGTAAGCATCCTGGTCACCAGTGTTTTGAACTGTGCATCTGATAGGTTAGCTATCTCTTTGTTGCTTAAAGTATTGGCTCTGGGGCTTTGAGCTATTCTTCTGCTTGAGCCATAATGTTTTGGTCTGTTCCTGCCTATTATGTATGAGAGGCAGAGGCCTAGGTGTTCACCAGGGAAGGGTGACCCAGCTTCTGGGTTATGACTTCGGGTGAGGTCCGAGAGCGAGCAATGGCATTTGTTCCACTCCCTCTCAAATTTCAGTCCCCTCTGCTGCTTCCCACAAGCAAATTGGGCCCTTCTGATGCTGGTTCCCAGGTGGGTGGGCTTGTGTACATTCTAGGACCCTGTGGGTCTCTCCAACGAATTCTCCTGTGAGTCTGGGAGCCTCTCCCAGCACCTCTACCCTCAAAAGTTTTTCCAATTGGTGCTTTTAGGGTTTATTTCCCATTGCTGGGGCTCTGGATTGTGTGCTCTGTCTCACTGCCAGTTTTTTTGCCTGGTTTGTCTACATGTGAATGTGTGTCCACGGTCAGCCAGCCACCTTATGAGCCTTTTCTATGGTTTCTCTGGTTTGCTCATTTTTGTCCCTGCACCAGGTCAGCTAACCACTGCCTTGTCTGTGGGGACCTCTCCCCGCCCTCCGCTGACTCCATCCCTCTTACTGTTCTGGATGAATGGTTTGTTGTTGTCAGACTTCGGTACTATTCAATTATCTGTCTGTTTTGGTTGTATTTTTGTTTCTAAATCTTTGTTGTCCTTAAGTTTGGTTATGCAAGGAGGAACAGTATTTCCACCTACACCTCCATTTTGGCCAGAAGTCCTTAAGGAGTGCATTAATGAAGGCATTTCAACTTGGAATTTCCTTTGTGGGAATTTTTTTAACTAAGAGTTTGATTTACTTAGTAGATATGGAGACATTCAAGTTATCTATTTTGTCTTGAGTGAGCTTTGGAATTTCTTAAATTAATTGTTAGTTGTTCACAATATTCCTTGATTATGCTATTAATGGCCATAATAATGTCACTTCTCTTATTCCTGATATTGGCAAACTTATGTCTCTTCTCTTTTCCTGAGCAATTTGGGCTAGAACTTTATCAACTTTCTTGATATTCTAAAAAAAAGGATTTACTCCAATCCCTGTTTCCATCATCAATTTACCTTCTCCTATTCTGTAGTCAGCTCTCCTGACTTTGTCTTACAAGGACTCTTGTGATTATATTTAGGGCTCATCTGGATAATCCAGGATAAGTTCTCCATCTCAAGATCCTTAATCAATTATGCAAAGTTTCTTTGGCAGGCAAAATTCACAATGCCCAAGGATTATGACCTGGATATCTTTAAAGGCCATTATTTAACCAGCATGGCTCTTTTACATAGTTGCAGTGGCATTCCATATAGAATTGTAGATCTTGATTTTTTTCATTTACCATAATTTATTAGCAATAATTTATTCATCATGAATGGGCTCCAAAGTTATAGAAAACATTTATTCTGTTTTTTTTTTAAGAATTCCCAGTGTTCTCAGTGCAAGGTAAAGGTAGACATTCTTGGGCCAAGCTGTGAAAACATAGGCATCCTATGAAAGGAAGCCACATACTCACGATGGAGATAATCTTAGCCTGGTCTATTAGGGTCCACCATGAAAATAAAGTATAAAGCAAGAAAGGTAAGTTACAACAATTAATTAATTAGTGTACTAAGCAAACACTAGTCAAGCATCTACTATGCATAGAGCATCTATCAGGTGTAGAGGTAAGAGTGAATAGAGAGAAGGGGAGAGGGAAACTAACATGAATAAGATAAGGTCCTGCTCTCAGAGACCTGCATTTGGGTAGACAAATTCAGAAATGACATTACAGAAAGCAAAATTAGCTAAGTGCTGGGATAGAGGGATAGATGTATAGAAGAGGGAGGGACATGGTCAGCAGGGTACAGGAAAAGTTTCATAAAAGGAAACAATATTTGGCCTAGGGTTTGAATTTAAGCTTTTTCAACTGTTTACAATGGAGGCACAAACTTAAAGTTAACCATGTAACCTTCCAACTGAGAAGTGCTTAAACTTGGGGCCGTCCTGATAATGTTATCATAAGAAGACTGTCAAGATGATTTCCTCAGTTACACCAACTTGAGCTTCCTCTTGACAGCCCAACAAAGAAGCAACATTAGGATCTCCTCAGAGAAAAAGGAGAAGGCAGCCAATGAGGCACTGGCAACATTGGAGGAAAATTCCAGGGGAGATTTCCTACTGGATCAACTTAGCAAAGCTAAAGCTGTGTTTCCCAGAATTCCTTTCCTGTATAATTCCAGATAAAGAGTGGCCACAGGGACTTACTCAGAAGGTGAAAGTGAAGCAGAATCCATTAAACTCAAGATTGTCACAAGGTATGTGTACCAGCTCATGCACATGGCTGCTGATGTGCCTGCCTCCTGGTGTTGGGCAGCAGCTGGATGGCAGCTCTTCCAGCTCACACCAGATCTTCTCTTTGAGCTAATTTGAGTTTCAGGCCAGGCACAGGTGTAGCTCCATAAGAAGAGTGCCAGCTTCTTCTATAGGATGCCCATGCCATGCAGGTCAGAGGTGGTGTGAGACAGACACGGGTCCCAGTTTTTCCTGTGGTTCTGGTTTGTCTTGCTTTATTGTGTTTCATATCTGGGTTTTTTCTTTACTGCCAGTCCTATTGGCCTACAGCAACTATATGCCCACTGCCAGACTATAGAGACAAGGGCTTCCTTTGACGTCTTCACCAGCTCACGACTGGTAAAAGTCAAATGCCCAGAGTCCCTTAATACATATCACTTGGTGTGGTTCTGCTTCCCAGATTGAATCCTGAGTGACAGAGTGTGGCCTGCTGCAATGACCCTGTCTGATTACAAGGCATGGGGGAGGTCAGTGGGAGAAATACCTTATTTTTTTTTATTAGTTTAGACATTGCTTACTTTAAAAATTTATAGAGCAGGGACTTCTGGCCAAGATAAAGACATAAGTAGACACACTGTGCCTCCTCACACAACCAAAAGAAGGACTACAACAAATTTAAAAACAAAAAACAACCAGAACTGACACAAAATCAAACTGCATGGAAATCTGACAACCAAGGAATTAAAGAAGAAATATTCATCCAGACTGGTAGGAGGGGTGGAGATGGGCCACTGGGTGGAGAGGACTCATGGCAAGGCAGTGGCTGGCGGACGGGGCAGTCCCACATTCACGTTCAGATAAATTGGGAGGAACAACTAGGGAGCAAGACAGATCGCACAACCCAGGGTTCCAGTGTGGGGAAATAAAGCCTCAAAGCCTCTGACTGTAAACTCCTGTGGGGGTTGATACGGCAGCTGGAGAAACTCCCAGCCTCACAAGAGAGTTCATTGGAGAGACCCAGAGGGTCCTAGAATGTGCACACACCCACCCACCTGGGAATTAGTACCAGAAGGGCCCAATCTGATTATGAGTAGAGGGGGAAGTGACTGAAAACCAGCAGAGAGCGGAGCAAGCAGCACTGTTCCCTCTTGGACTCCTCCCCCACACACAGAGTCACAACCAGTGACCTGGGTTGCTCTACCCTGGTGAACACCTAAGGCTCCACCCCTTACTACATAACAGACAGGCCCAGACAAAACAACAACAAAAAAAGGCCCAAATGAAAGAACAGTTCAAAGCTCCAGAAAAAATACAACTAAGCAATGAAGAAATAGCCAACCTATCTGATACACAGTTTAAAACACTGATAATCAGGATGCTCCAGGAACTCACTGGGTACTCTAACAGCATAAAAAAGACCCTGGCAGCAATGAAGGTTGCATTATGTGAAATAAAGAAAAGTCTACAGGGCACCAACAGTGACAGGAAGGAAATCAGGACTCATCAACGGTTTCAAGCAGGAGGAAGAAAGAAACTTTCAACCAGAACAGAATGAAGAAACAAGAGTTCAAAAAAATGAGGAGAGGCTTAGGAACCTCCAGGACATCTTTAAATGTTCCAACACCTAGATCATAGGGGTGCCAGAGGGAGAAGGAGAAGAGGATGAGCAAGAAATTGAAAACTTATTTGACAACATAATGAAAAAGAACTTCCCCAATCTGGCAAAGGAAATAGACTTCCAGAAAGTCCAGGAAGTTCAGAGAGTCCCAAAGAAGGTGGACCCAAGGAGGAACACACCAAGGCACATCATAATTACATTAGTCATTAGTATTAAAGAGAAGGAGAGAATCTTAAAAGCAGCAAAATGAAAGGAGAGAGTCACCTACCAAGGAGTTCCCATAAGACTGTCAGCTGATTTCTCCAAAGAAATCTTGCAGGCAAGAAGGGGCTGGAAAGAAGTATTTGAAATCATGAAAGGAAAGAACCTACATCCAAGATTACTCTATCCAGCACAGCTATCATTTAGAATGGAAGGGCAGATAAAGCGCTTCCCAGATAAGGTCAAGTTAAAGGAGTTCATCATCACCCAGCCCTTATTATGTGAAATGTTAAAGGTACTTGTCCAAGAAAAAGAAGATAAAACATATGAACAGTAAAATTACAACAAACTCACAGCTATTAACAACTGAACCTAAAAAAAAAAACAAAAATGAAAACAAACTAAGCAAACAACTAGAACAGGAACAGAATCACAGAAATGAAGATCACATGGAGGGTTATCAGTGGGGGAGGGGGAGGAAAGTCTCAGAGAACAAGTAGTATAAATGGTAGGTAGAAAATAGACAGGGGGAGGCTAAGAATAGTATAGGAAATATAGACACTGAAGAACTTATATGTACAACCCATGAATATGAACTAAAGTGGGGAATATGGGTGGGAGGGGGTGTGCAGAGTGGAGGGGACTAAAGGGGTGGGGAATGGGACAACTGTAATGGCATAACCAGTAAAATATATTAAAAAAAATAAAAATTAGAAATAAAAATGTACAGATCTATCAACAAATAAATGGGTCTTTTTTATTGCTGGGACTTTTTCCTACAAAGTATTAAAACCACAAACTGTGAAATCTAATGCATATCTCTTGATAAACATAGCTGCTGAATTTTCTTGTAATATTTTTCAAAAATTCTAGACTTTTAAGTAAATGAAAGAAGTCAAGCCACAATCAAAGTAAAACATTAGTGTTAATCTCAAAATATTTTTACTTAGTTAAATCCTTTTTTCCCCTCTATTGAAAGCCTCTTGAGAAATCCCATTTGACAAGGGATATTATTACAGTTTGTAATGGCCAACATCGGGGCAAGACTTTTTTTCCCTCTTTTGTAAAATCAATTTTAGTTATTTACAATGAACTTAAAAACCATGAACTTTAAAGAAAAAGCTTGACAGATTTGATGTATGATAGACTAAAGTTTTTTTAAAAGCTAGAAAAAGATTTTTTTCTTTTTGGCTGTGGAATAAAAACATGGCCTAGCCACTCAGAGTTGATTCTAAGAGAGCAGTGAAATAGAGTTGCCCAGTGATTATAAAATATCTACAGAAAACTAGTTAACAAAGGAGATGTAAATGTTTTTCCATCAATGGAATAATGTAGCAGGAGGGGGGTGCATTTCTCCCAACAAACAGAATCGGTTTTGTTGTGTGTGTATGTATGTGCAAGCTAGTTTCTGATTACAGTGCTTATTTTATTCAATTAGAGTAGCTTATAGTAACTATTTTTTAGGAGAACCACAAAATAGATAAGATATGTAATATCCTGTGGAAGAGTCTAGATTCTGGTCATTTGTGGCCTGATGTTCAGGATGGAAATTTTTCAACACATTCCTTCATGCCTCTTGGTGTCTTTGCACCCCCGCTCCTTGTTTTGTTAATGCCTTCGAAGTAGTTGTAAGCAGTTTCTCAAGTATAATCGTCAACCGCGTGTTTGACTACTGACTGTTGATTTAAAAGGAGCTCCCTTTTCAAAGGAAATTCGTCCACTCTTCCTGTGTCTACAGGCAAGAGAGAATGACTGTGTCATGGCACCCAGAGTCATGTGTTTGGAGCTTTGAAATGATCACAAAATTACTTTTCCCCTTTCATTTATTTTCTTCTTAAATCCTGTTTTACAGTAATCATTCAAATGACTTCACTACATGGTCAGCTAAATAATGGCTTTAGGAGGCTGGCTATTTTAAATAGTGGAGACTAAACAGCTACTTCTCAACCTTTTAAGAAGTGTTTTTTTAATGAACAAGAAAGGCCTGGAATATGAATGAAAATGTGTCAGAAATACAAAGCATTTTTTCTAAAACATTTTTATGCAAGAAAATGTAGATTTTATTCCTTGTCTGTAACTGTCTTCAAGACTCTATTTGCAATGGTCTCTGTATGAAATAAAGAGGAAAAGAACAGGACAAAAACTAGAAAAGAAAACATCTTTTAAAATTATTAATGACATCTACCTAATGAGTTACTAATTAATATTTAATCAGTGATTTTGCAATATAAATATCAAATAAGTTATTGAGTTGAGAGAAACGCTACAGCAAGTTCTATCTATTTCATCAATTCCTTGATGTTATTAAGTTTATTCTTTGTGATGAGTTTATTATTTGGCTAAATTTAATACTAAACTACAGAAAGATTAAAACTTGACTTACTCTAAATTAGGTTTGACCTTCCTTTTGTTTGGTAGTTCAACAACCTCCCACCCCAAATGATGACGATATCACACAGCAATGGGGATACTAATTGAGAAAGTGCTTCATAGTTGGGCTTGGGAACAGGAGCCATTAATTGCTGAATTGACTCACAAGCACTATTGTGTCTAATGAACTGGTAGAGTTTTAAAAGAATTGGTGAACTTTGTCATTTAAAATTGGATTAAAAATTTCTTAATGCTTCTCTGGAAGATGTCAGGATGTAGAGAGAATGATGGAATTAGAAAATCACCTTTTGCCAGTAATTGAATTTAGATTCATCAATTGATGCTGAAAATCATGGGCAAAAGTAGCATTAAAAAAAGAATATTTGCATGTCTTCAAAATATCTCTCCATAAGACACTTGTTAATTACAAAAGAGGAATTAGTTAAATTTAAAGTAGAGAAACCTGGCTCCCACCTTAACCAAGGGTCAAAGTTGACAACAAAGCAATAGAATACCTCCAAGGATGCAACAAGGACACACTGAAGACACAGAATTTCTGTGTTATCATAGTGTGTAACCTGAATCTTGTCATGAAGAAAGCAGAGAATTCCAAACTGGGGAACATCGGACAAAACAGATAGCCTGTACTCTTCAAGAGTGTCGTGAAGGACAAAGACCAGCTGAAATGGGTCCCATTAAATGGACACAAAACTGGCATGACAACAAAAGACAATTCCTTATGGAAATTATCGTCTGCATTATATAAAGGGGAAACAAAGTCAGAGTGTTTCAGAGCTTGCCTGCAACACCAGCTAATGATCACAGAGATCCAATCCACTGAAAGCAAACAAAGGACTACAGATCAAAGGGGGCAGAACAAAAATGATTTCTATCAGAGGTAACTCTGTGTCATGAAAACCTATGAATTTCATGGAACAAAAGTCACAGACCATTGAACAAGAGATTCTCCCATACACGGGATGACCAGGCTATTGATGAGCAAAAAAGAAAAGATGCACATGGGTGGGGAGACACCAGAGGAACTTTCCAAGGAGCCATCCCGTCACCCCTCCACTCACCCTGTGTCTGCTGTGATGGTCAACCCCGGAGCAAGTGAGGTTTCCACTGCAAACATCGTCCCATAAATAAATGATGTTACACGTATCTTTTAAGGTTTCTGGTTTGGTTTGGTTTTCTTTCTGCATCAAACTCTTTCCGTGGGCATTTTAAAGGAAATGAGGGTGCCTTGTAAATTCAGGTTTTTGGTATTTTGAAAAATAGATATGCAACATATATATGTTGACATTTATGGCACTGAAAATATAAAGTTTGCATAAATATTTTAATTTTAAGATAGCCTCAAATTATTTTAAATGATGTAAGACAGCTAATAGTTCTCCAAATAATGTATTAACATATAAGATTTCAAAAAATATATAAAAGATTTTAAGAAGCAAGTGCCTTTCCCTGAGTTCCACACTCTTTGCCATGTGTGCCTGATCTTCCGGGAGGCGGAAGTCCAGCTGGATCACTGGTGTGGGACATGGGGTCAGGGTGGGGGAGGGGAACCATCAATAGCAGCAGAACAATCGTCTTGTTTACCATTGGGCCCCTTACCTGCTCTACCTGGAACTGCTCGGTGCCTTTTGTTTTGGAAGTGAGCTCTTCCCCAGGGCCCATTTCCTGCCCTGATAAGGTGCACTTCCTGTGTAGCCCTCTCAGTCTAGCTAACATTTTCTGTCTGTTCCTTATACTGCTGGAATTGGTGGTGGGTGACAAGGCTGAACAACAACCCTGTCTCAGCCTAACACTCCAGGCCATTCATTCTCTCTATGTCCTCAAGCGGATTCATCTCCTGGGCTTCCTTGAAAAGTCCCTGGCTGTGGGGAGTCCTGTTTCATACCCTTCATTCTTCTTGGAAGGAGGTATGTGCCTTTCTCCATGATCTGGGTGTCTGAGATCTTATTCTTTGGCTTGCTCTTTCTCTATGGGAGGGGCTCTTGGGCATGTCCACCCCAGGTCAGGGTGAGCCCTACTTTGGAGGCATCTTTAATTATCTCTGGTGGACTGTCATAACTCTCACCACTATTGGCTCTGAAGGTGTCTACCCCCTCTCTACTCTGGGCCAGCTCACCGCTGCTGTCACAGCCACTGTGGGCATGCACACCATTGTCTTGCTGGTGCACATGTTCCTGGTCCATTTCCAGCGCTATTATGCTGTAGCCCTAGCCTGCCAGAAACAGAGTTGGTGAAGTCCTGTGATGGTCCCATTGGTCAAAAAGGGTGGATTCTACCTTCCCTTCTTTTCTCTTGCCAGTTTTTGGTTACAGATAAGGATTTCTGGCCTTAGATTTGGCATAGAGTCCTTGAAGAATAATCCCAGGTCATGGCAATCTCTGCTAGTCAGTATTAGCTAGCTATAGCCTGAAGGGGTGGGGAGAATCTGAAGGAAGAGGATTAGGGGCAATGCCAGCTAGGCTTCAGTTTCCCTCTGCCCCACCCTAGGCCTTTCTCTGAATCCTGAAGTGACCAGGAATGATAAAGTATAGTTCTTCCTGAATTCCTGGGTTGGTGCTCAATCCCCCTCTCAACCAGTGTGCCCTCCCACCCCCTCATCCCTGTCCCCCATACCTCCAACTAGACCATAGTTTAGTTGGGGGACTTTTAGTGATGGTTGCAGTGAGATATTAACATGACTCACCTATGGATATCAATGATGGTTGGCTGCGGGTATTAATAGCAACTGTCTGTGCATATCTGACAGCAATTGGTTATGAGTATTGATGGTATTCAGTACTGGCAGTGCCCAGGCATAGCCAGATTGTAGCACTGATCTCCATGCTGGCCCTGGGACACACGCTCCTTAGAGCCATAACGAGGCTTTTGCAGATTCTCAGAGACTCTAGACAGAGGCAGGTCAGCCAGGTCTGAACCCGGGAAAGCACTCTGACTACAATATCCTCTTCATCCTGCTGTATCTTCCCTACTCCTTCCCTCTTTTCCCACCTCTGTGACTTTTTAAAATAATGTTTTAGATCTATTATTAACCATCATTAACCACAATATATTAGTAATTGTTAACCATACTATCTCAGCTACAATAACACTATATAGTCACTAACAGACATGAAATGTTATTGCTATACATTGCATAAAAGGGATTGAGGAAATTGGATTTGTTGGCAAGAGTAGGCAAGTGAAATCCTCTTCCAGATTTTTTAACATATTTTTGGGTATATACTCATTTACAATTCTTTTCTTGTAAAATATATGTTACTGATTATGCTATTACACTTGTCCTATTTCCCCCCCCTTCATTCCCCTCCACCCTGCACACCCCCTCCCCCACAACCCCCCCTTTAGTTCATGTCCATGTATCATAAGTCCTTTAGCTTCTACATTTCCCATGCTATTCTTGCTCTCCCCCTGTCTGTTTTCTCCCCACCATCTATGCTACTTGTTCTCTTTACCTTCTCCCTCTCTCTCCTCCTCCCACTTCCCTGTTGCTAACCCTCCATGTGATCTCCATTTCTGTGGCTCTGCTCCTGATCTAGCTGTTTGCTTAGTTTGCTTTTGTTTTAGGTGTGGTTGTTAATAACTGTGAGTTTGCTGTCCTTTCACTGTTCATATTTTTTATTTCCTTTTTCTTTGGTAAGTCCCTTCAATATTTCATATAATAAGGGCTTAGTGATGATGAACTCCTTGAACTTGACCTTATCTGAGAAGCACTTTATCTGCCCTTCCATTCTAAATGAAAGCTTTGCTGGATAGAGCAATCTTGGCTGTAGGTCTCTGGATTTCATGACTTGGAATACTTCTTTCCAGCCCCTTCCTGCCTGTAAGGTCTCTTTTGAGAAATCTGCTGACAGTCTGATGGGAACTCCTTTGTAGGTGACTATCTCCTTATCTCTTGCTGCTTCTAGAATTCTCTCCTTCATTTTAATCTTTGGTGATGTAATTATGTGCCTTGGTGTGTTCCTTCTTGGGTCCAACTTCTTTGGGATTCTCTGAGCTTCCTGGACTTCCTGGGAGTCTTTTTTTTTTTTCCAGATTGGGGAAGTTCTCCTTTATTATTTGTTAAAATAAGTTTCCCACTTGCTGCTGTTCCTCTTCCCCTTCTGGTACCCCTACAATTTGGATGTTGGAATGTTTAAAGATGTCCTGGAGGTTCCTAAACCTCTCCCCATTTTTTTGAATTCTTGTTCCTTCATTCTATTCTGGTTGAATGTTTCTTTCTTCCTTCTGGTCCACTCCACTGATTTGAGTCCCAGTTTTCTTTCCATCACTATTGGTTCCCTGTGCATTTTGCTTCATTTCACTTAGTGTAGCCTTCATTTTTTCATCTAACTTGCAACCCAAATCGACCAGTTCTGTAAGCATCCTGGTCACCAGTGTTTTGAACTGTGCATCTGATAGGTTAGCTATCTCTTTGTTGCTTAAAGTATTGGCTCTGGGGCTTTGAGCTATTCTTCTGCTTGAGCCATAATATTTTGGTCTGTTCCTGCCTGTATGAGGGGCAGAGGCCTAGGTGTTCACCAGGGCAGGGCAACCCAGCTTCTGGGTTATGACTTCGGGTGAGGTCAGAGAGGGAGCAATGGCATTTGTTCCACTCCCTCTCAAATTTCAGTCCCCTCTGCTGCTTCCTACAAGCAAATTGGGCCCTTCTGATGCTGGTTCCCAGGTGGGTGGGCTTGTGTACATTCTAGGACCCTGTGGGTCTCTCCAACGAACTCTCCTGTGAGGCTGGGAGCTTCTCTCAGCACCTCAATGCCTGCAACTTTTTTCAGTTGGTGATTTTAGACTTTATTTCCTGTCACTGGGGCCCTGGGTTATGCATCTGTCTCACTGCCCTTTTTTTTTCCTGGTTTATCTGTGCACGAATGTGTGTCCACCGTCATCCCACCGACTTGCGCGTTTCACTGGGTCTGCTCATTTCCTCCCCTAGTCCGGGGTCTGCTAGCCCTGCACCACCTGCACCACCTGTACCACCTGCACCACCTGCACCACCTGGCCTGGGTCTGCCCACCACCGCTTTTTCCTGCTGGGACCCCTCTCTGCCGACAGCTGACTCCACCCCTCTAACCAGTCTGGATGAATGGTTCATTGTTGGACTTCCATACAGTTCAATTTTCTGGCTGTTCAGGTTGTGTTTTTGTTTCTAAATCTTTGTTGTCCTTAAATTTGGTTGTGCAAGGAGACACAGTGTTTCCACCTACGCCTCCATCTTGGCTGGATGTTAGTGTGTGTCTACAATTCTTTTAAATTTTTTCTGAACACTTTTCAGTATCCACAACAGGTATACCTCCAATCCTTGCTGCTATTGAATATTCCAACTTTTCTATGTCCTCTTCTCCCCACCTCCCTCCTCCTTCTACTGCCAGCATGTCCTTCCCTTCTGGCATTTCCTGTGGTGCCAACAATCATATACGTCTCCTGGAACTGACTTCTAGGAGGGAAAGAAGGGACCTTCCTTAGATCTGACTTCAGGTGAAGCCACTGGGGTGTTTGAGGAAGTTCTCCAGGCAACCGAGCTGAGCAGGGAGGTAGAATGGAATTCTTACTGTTGCTGAAGCTGTGAGTATAATTCTCATTACAAAACTTTTAAATAAGGTATTTTTTGAACTCTCAAAAGTAATTAACCAACTGATTAATTAAAACAGGCCATGTGCAGATAATAATGACTGTATCTTGAACTCTGGACTATGACTAGTTCAATTCTGTGTTTCTGAGGTCCAGTGTAAAAATAACACATGAATATATGTGTTCAATCAGTACTTTTTTATCCTAAACATTTAGCAGTTAAGTTTTAAAAAAAGGGTTTTTTTTTTAATTTTTGCAAGATAAGGAGTTATAGCTCTAGGAATTTAGATGTACAAAGCCGATATGGATAAAATATATACAAAACCTTACAGAAGGTGAATAAATAAATAAAAATTCATTAGCATGGTATAAAAATTAAATTTCATCTATTTCTATAATGCCCAGTGATGAATTTTAAAATGGGAATTATTTTTATACATTCATTCAACAGCTGTTTATGGAGTGCCTACTATGTGGCAAACCTATTCTCATAGAATAGAAAATAGACTATTGATTTGGGCAATGTGGAGGTCATTGGTAACTTTGACAAGAGCAGCATGGGGAAAAGTGAAGATGAGCCTTCATCAGAGTAGTTTCAAGAAAAGGAGGGCAAAGGGATAAAAATTGGGACAACTGTAATAAAATAACAATAAAAAAAGAGGGAGAGAAATAGAATGTAGCAAAGCCAGGGCAGTGAGTCTAGGAAGCTTGATATCATCTACAGAGGAAAACCAATATTGAGTTATAGTTGGAAGAAGCATGGAGTCAAGTAATTTTTTTTAAGTTGAAGATATTATATCTTATTTGTAGGTTAAAGGGAGTGGACCACTAGAGAAAAAGGAATTGATGATGCAAGAGAGAAAAAGGGACATTACAGAGCCAAGTTTTTAAAAAAGTGAGAGGAAGTAGAATTTGGTATAAGTGAAGGTGTTGGCTTTAGGAGTAGAGAAAAGGCAGCCTTTGGAGGTACATATAGGCATCTGCTGAACAATTTGGTAATGGGGGTATGAGGTATTCTTTTAATCCTACTCCTCCTCCTCAGTGAAATGAAGTATGGAGTAAGGTCAACATGTGGGTTGATATGTGTATAGGATTGCAGGAGAATGAGTGAAACGGCAGAAATATGTAGATAATTTGATAAAGGCATGGAGTGAGATGGCTGGACAGTGCCATTGTGGTAGTAAATTTAAAGTGAAAACTGCATGGTGTGTACTTTCTTAAAGTCACATTCAGCTGCTAAGATGACAGTCCAAAGGAGGCATAAATCCAGGGCTAACTACAGTTTGCTTCCCAAGCCCCTGCCCCAATTATATATGTAACTATAAGGAGGAGAAGAAATCCAAGGGTCTGTACTTCAGAATCTGCCATGGAGGAAAACATTTGGGGCCACCTGACAAGGAAGCACTGTAGAGTAAGGATCCTGCTGGGTTGAACATGTCAGTGTGGGTGGTACTAGAGCTGGAGGGGAGGAGAGAAGTGAGTGGAAACAGGATTTAGCAAGTAGTACAGCACTTGGTGAGGACAGGAGACATCATGGGATGTGAAGGAACTGAGAGGTCAAAGCATTGAATGGATCATTATTTACTTGGATGTGGAAACAACCCAGAATGATGCAGGAGTTCTTTTGAAAAGAAAAACAATGTCCTGGGAGCCAAATCTTTAATAAATGAGAGGAAGACATGGGGAGATTGGTGGCTGACAATAATAAGGAGGGATGGCTTATGACAAAGACTTCTGGAAGGCAAGTCAAAGGAGCTGGGAGGTGGAAAGGAAGATGGGAGAAAGAGCTTGGTGGGGTCACGAGGAGTGTGTGTGGTACATGGCGAGCAGCAGAGAAGTCACTAAGAGAAACAGAGGAAAACGGTGTCCTTAGAAGAAAGCCAGGTTTCAGGTACAGCAAGGAGGGAACTTAGTAGATTATGAATCAATTTAGTGTGACACGATTGAGCTTTTAAAAATTAAGAGTATATATAATAGAATAGAAAATGTAAGAGCATATCTGAAACTTTTGATAGACATTATTTTGTAGTTTTTTTGTTTTTGTAGTTGAGTGCATGTATGTATGTGTGTAAGATACAAATATAATATTCATTCATTACTGTAAGTTGGAATGGAAAAGGTTTAAAAGCCATGGCATTAGATGACTATAAAACCCTTTGGAAATAAGAATCTTTATGGTGATAGATGACCTGGATGGCTTGGAAATTTGAAGAGAAGTGAGGCACAATGAAATTAATGTTATCGACCTGTAAGCAAACCTGAGTCCTGAAGTACCAGACTCTGGTAGCCTGGCCAGGACCTGTTTGTCCCACAGGCCCAAGTTCATGTGACATCTTCAGTATCCAATTGAGTAGCACCATCAAGAGGTGATGTATAGCCTCCTGGCACCTAATCTCTTGTGCAGAATGGAGGGTGTCTCTTCTGCAGCCCAGGCAGCTGTGTTGGGAGCACGAAGCACACCCAGGCCCTAGAGGTTTTATGATCAGGTGCAGGAAGGCTGGTGTGGATTTGCTTAGTCCAAGAACTCTTTATGGAGAGGTGATTTCAAGAACTGCAAGTGAAATAATCTGTGGTCTTGGCAATATAGACTCCTCAAGGGATGCTTGGCTCAATTTCACCATAATTAGTCAAAGAGATAAATATACAAGAATACCAGCAATGTAGCCCTGGCTGGTGTGGCTCAGTGGATTGAGCACGGGCTGTGAAGCAAATGGTCGCCGGTTTGATTCCCAGTCAGGGCACATGCCTGGGCTGCAGGCCAGGTCCCCAGTGGAGGCCATGTAAGAGGCAACCACACATTGATGTTTCTCTCCCTCTCTTTCTCCTTCCCTTCCCCTCTCTCTAAAATAAAAAAAGAAATAAAATATTTTTAAAAAAAGAATACCAGCAATGTAGATATGAGCTCATTCATTTTTCCAGTTATTGAAGTCAAGATATACAATAGTTCATGCTAATTTTGATGAACTAGTTGGGTATTTTAGTCCTATTAGTTAGAATAATTAATTCAATTTCCACAAATACGAGATTTTTTAAAGTGAATCAACTGTTTGGCTTGACCAGAAACTCTTCCTTTAGCCACAATTATCCCAGCTCACATTCAGTCATGGTCACAAAGAGACACACCAGGACTTGTAAATGCTTCAGGGCAAATCCATTCCCAATAATTAAGTTTTAAAAAAAGATTAATATCATCTTTGAATATGAAAGTCAGAACATTATGGAATTTCCTTCTCTTTTTAAAGAGAAGAAAAGCACCTGAGTAGTAATCAGTTTACTCATAAAAATTCTGTGAGAGACAGAAAGTCTAATGACAAGACTAGCTTCTTTCTGTTCTATTGGAGGCCTTCATCGCCACAAATAACAACTCGCAGTTAGGTAGTCTTCTCTGAGCTCCGTATGGGATGTTCACATATATCACTTCTTTATGTTTTCATGACCACACTCAGTGACAAGCTTCACCAATGACTAAAGTAAGGCTCACACAGGTTCTTCCATCATTCAGCCAGTCTATATGACTGCTCTGTGTCATGTGCCACATGTCACATGTCATGTCATACGCTAGATGTTGTTCTGTAGCTAACAGAGCGAAGTTGCCGCTGACTTCTCCCCAGCACTCTGAGCACTTGCCATAAACTCCCCATGAGAACTCGCTGGCTCTGGTTCCAGTGTTCCCCCTCCTGTTGCAGAACAGAAAAATCCATCCAACTGGCACTGGCAGAGGCAAACACTTGACACCGAGAACTGCAGTGGAGAAAGATTGTCTATTTTATTGACGGATGGAGCCATCCAAGAAAATAGGAAGATGATACTCAAGAGCCCAAATCCCCTGAGGACCTGTAGGTTTCAGATTATACAGGGCAAAATCACAAGACAACCTGTGGGTTAGGGGCTCAGGATCCCAACGGGAGCTGATTGATTGGAGGTGAGGTAAAGGTAATGAATAATTTCCTTAGGTCTTGAGGACAGCTCTGAGTTTTGTTTCTGTGTCCCTCTGTCCACACTCATGGGAAAGTTTATTCCCTTTGCCAGAATAGGGAAGTTCTCCTTCATTATCTTTTCAAATAAGTTTTCAATTTCTCTCTCTTCCTCTTCTTTTGGCACCCCTGCGATTCAGGTGTTGGCATGTTTAAAGTTGTCCTCGAGGTTCCTAAACCTCTCCTCATTTCTTTGAATTCCTGTTTCTTCATTCTGTTCTGATTGAATGTGTATTTCTTCCTTCTGCTCCAAACTGTTGATTTGAGTCCTGTGCGACTTCCTTCCCTTTACTGTTGATTCTTTGTATATTTTTCTTTATTTCACTTTGCATAGCCTTCACTTTTTCCTTTATTTTGCAATGATACTCAATCATTTCTGTGAACATCCTGATTACCAATGTTTTGAACTCTACATCTGATAGGTTAGCTATCTCTTTGTTGTTAGTTGTTCTTCTGGAGATGTGATCTGTTATTTCATTTGGGACATATTTCTTTGCCTTAGCACACCTGTTATGTTGTAAGGGGTGGAGCCTTAGGTATTCTCGAGGGCAGAGCAACCTACATTGCTGCATTGTGACACTGTATGTGGGGGTGGGGTCAAAGAGGGAATAATGCCTCTTGTGTAGAGGCCTCTTGACCGGCTTTCAGTCACTTCCTCTGACACCCACAAGCATTTGGGCCCTTCTGGTGCTGATTCCCAGGTGGGTGGGTTTCTATATGTTCTAGGACCCTATGGGCCTCTCCAGCAAACTCTTCTGTGAGGCTGGGAGTTATACCCACCACCACAGATTTTTTACAGCCAGAGGTTTTGAAGCTTACTTTTCCTGTACTGGCACTCTCGGTTGCGTGGTCTGTCTCACTCCCCAATAGTTCCTCTTGGTTTATCTGCATGCAAATGTGGGACCACTGGTCCTCCAGCCTCCACCTTGCTACACACCTTCTTCACCCCAGCTGCCTGTCTCCACCCCTCCTACCAGTCTGCATGTATGGTTCTTCTTTAACTCCTTGGTTGTTGGAGTTTTCTACAGTTCAATTTCCTGGCGGTTCTGGTTCTTTTTTATTTTCAAATTTGTTGTTGTCCTTCTTTTGGGTTGTGTGGGAAGGCAAAGTGTATCTGGCTATGCCTTCATCTTGGTCAGAAGTTCTGAAAATTATATTTTTAAATATTATCTTTAGCCTGCCAGAGGCCTGGACCATGTGATAGTCAGGTCCTGGCTACTGTTTTCTGCTGCCTCTGGAGTTGCTAATTATTGAAGGGAAAGCTAGACCTCTGAGGGGAAGAAAGAGAGAGAAAAAGAGAGAGAGAGAATTTCTAGAGGCAGAGCTGTAAATTTAATCAAAGTCACAAGGACCCTAGGTTTCACTATCTCCCCATCTTTCTTGGGAAAACTAAACAACAAATCTTATGATTTTCCTTTGACTTGCATGGTGTTTTTTCCCACTATGAAGATATAAGGAAAAAAATGACTTTCTTTCCCACAAACCTCCAAAATGAGCATATACATTAGAATTCTCACTTCGCCAAATTTAGAAATCAGTTTTCCACGGCCAGAAAATAGAAAAAATTGGAACTTGAATGCTTTTTTGCTTTGGGATTATTATTTTAATCAATTAAATTCTGACTGAATTTGGCTATATTGTGATATTTATGTATGTTAGAGCACTTTAACTCCTCTGTTTTTTTATGGCCTTCATCCCAGACATTCCAAGCTATGAGTGTTGCATTTCTGATGGAAAAATGTGCACGCAGGGGTCTAAGTCCATGCAGAGGCCATGGCAGAGACGCAGGGATGCTAGAGTCAGAGAAAGACAGAGGTTTCCAACCTGTGGTCAGGCTTCTCTGTAATGCTCAAAGGCAAAAATACTTCAAGTGACAGCATTACATAGTGGCTGTTGAACAAGTATTTGGGAGCCCAGATGTCCTCCAAGCTGGACGACAGTGACTTGCCATTTTACATCTATGCTGGGCAGGGACCAGAAAAGGTTGTTAGACACATGCTGATTTGGTTCCATTTTAGTCACTTTCTTCATTTGTGCCTAATTAGTACAAAGTTCCCCAAAGGAGCTAAGGTTCACTACGGCTTTTCATTCACAGCAGAGGGTGTAGGAGGCGAGAAGCTGGTGAAGGGAAGCCTGACAGTGAATTGTTCCAACTATATCTCTGTTCACTGTGTCAAATACATTCTTGAGGCAGGTGCTTGAATTCACAGGCTCTTTAGAGAGAATTTAGCAGCCCCAGGAATATATTGGTTAAGAAGAAGAAAGGAGGGGTGGTGGGGGGAGCTCACAGCATCAGCTGCTACAAGGGAAAAAGCTAATCGTAGAAACTTCTCTGCCAGAGAGAGAGAGGTGCAGCTGTCAAAGCAATAAGGTAAATGAGTCTTAGACTAAAATGGATTTTGTGGGGGAACTGTGTTCTCTGATAAATAGGGGAGATTGAACTCCAGCACCATCCCGCTATTCCTTGGTAATGCCCCATTTGGGCGCTGACTGGGTGGTCTTAAGCCCACTGCCACCCTGGCTTCACTGGCCACACCAATCAAGGCCCTGCAGCTGAGACCCTGGGTGACCTGCCTCAGGAGCCTTTTACAAACTCTGATTCACTCATTTGTGTGGGATGCTTTTTTTGCTACTTTATTTATGGGATTACATAAATGAGCCATTAAAAATGTAAATCTTCAGAACAGTGGAATAATACAGATTTAAACAATAACCCCGGGCGGTACAGTACAGAAACGGGCTATCGCTCCATCGTGACTATGGCAACAATAGGGGGTTAAGGGAAGGACAGAAGGGAGAGAAATAAAGCATCCCGCACTGTGGTAGTCATTGGCACCAGAGAAAGATTAGGGTGTTTTTTTTAAAGGGAGTATTAGAACAATAATGAAGATGAGTCATTATAACCAACAAAGAAGCTGGGGCATCCCTCACACAGTGCAAGCCTGGGGACAGTCAGGCCACCATAGATTGGAGAAGTTGATCCCACCTCATGGCAAAGTATTTAACCCTTTTGTGGCTTTTTGCAGAAGCAAAGAACCAAAATAAAAGAAAGGGGGAAGTGTTGAGGACAGAATCACTGTCACTTTCTTATCCAGTTGTGAAGATTTTAGGGTTATTTTGTTTTTAACTCTGTTTCTCCTTGTGAGTGGGGTCCTCCCATCCACAAGACAGGCCAAAAAAGGTGCTGCTATCTTTTTGTGCCGAGCAGGCAGGCCATCCTGAAGGGAAACAGCGGGCCCTTAAGCCGTATATGGTAGCCAGCCACCTGGTGACTTGGGAGCAAAACACAGGAGAAGGCACCACCGAGCCTGGCCTGGGAGATGCCAGGGGAGGAGATTTACCCCAAGGTCCTCTCTCTGTGTCCATGACACCGGGAGAGGAAGCACACAGTGCACCTCAGCTAATTAGCAGAAAAGGACCAGCAGGGTGAGGAATAGGGGCACGGGGAGTTGTAGAAATCTGCACAAATAGTGAGTGTACATGCACCCATGTCCACAGCAGCATCTTCACAGTCACCAAAGGTAAAAGTAGCTCAGTGTCTTTTGAGAGATGCACGGATAAACAGAATGTGGGCTGTCCAAACAATGGACTATTATTCAGCCTTAAAAAGGAAGGACATTCGGACATATGCTATAACATGGATGAACCTTGAAGACATTATGCTAAGTGAAATAAACCAGTCACAGACGGGCAAGTACTGTATGATTCTACTTATACGAGGTTCGTAGAGGGGTCAAATTCGCAGATACAGAAGCTAGAATTTGAGAAGTTGAGGGGCTTTCCTCAAAAGCTACAATAAGTGTCTGTGTCTTGTGTGATTAAGTGAAGTGGACACCTTAGGATTTCATACTTGTACTTAGCATAGGAAGCCTTTGTAAATGTGAGATCTAACACAGACCCTGACTGATGAGATCATGGAAGCTGCGATGCTCTGAATTATTAGACAATGGGGGTCTCCCCACTCAGATTTTCCTTAGCATGGGCCACCCAGAACTGTAGTTGGCCCCAAGGCCCCTCTGCAAAGTTGAAAATCGTTGCCTTCTGCTAGGGTCAGGGCCCCCATCTTTGCCATTACCACACTGCAGTTCTGACACCTAAAGGGTCAGCGTACTAGTGAGGGCTCCTTGGTGGGTACACAGCATGGTGGGGAGATACAGGTATTCCTGAGAGAAGAGGTGCCCCAGAAAGAATAGACTTGCTTCTGAGCCCAGGTGAGACTCCCACCTTTGATGCCAAGACACCCCAGTCAGCAGATTGAAGCAGTTAACCTCTCCCACCATTTCCTGTTACAGTGACCTCATTAGTACCCACAGCCTGAAGAATCCAGGTGAGATAGGTTCAGTTAAGTACAGCTGCCTCCGGTCAACAAGACTAAACGGGTCAAGGCGTGAGTCCTGGTGTCCTGTGTGGCCTTTCTCTGAGAACCGCTTACCTTGTTGCCTCTTCGGCTTTTCCCCTACCCTCCCAAATTTACCCTCCACATCCACCTTCCTCAGTGGCTCCTCACCACTTTCTTGGAAACCTCCAGCTGCTATCCCTAAGAAGTGGCTTTAAGCTTTTGGAAGGTGTAATCATTTGCTTCCCAAAGCAATCCAGGTCAGAGAGAAAATGTCCAATTCATGGCTCTTTCGGGAGGCCTTGAGGAGGGAAAGTACAGACCAGATGACCCTTTGCATCCCAACTCAACGAGGGCTTCTGATCGCAGAATCTGTAAAACTCCAGATCCAATGGGAAGAGTTTATTACAACCCTCCAGATGAGAGATTGTTAACCTTTGCTACATGTTGGAATCATTTAGAGGACATTAAAAATATTTAGCCCTGGATATGGCCTCCCGAAATCCTGATTTGATTGGCCTAGGGTGCAACCTTGGTGTCCAGAGTTGGTTTAAGCTCCCCTAAGTGATAATGTGCTTCTGGGGCCGACAATGCTGGTCTAGAGATACTGCAGATGAGTAAGAATTGTCAGAATCTATACAATGCCTTTATCTTAGATGTCACTGGCCTATCACAATTTCGGGCAGCTGGGAACAGAGCTGCAGAGGGGTATGCAGAGTATGCAGAATGGGAAAAACCATTTATTTGCTGAGTAGACTAGGAAATGAGGGTGGATGTTGCCTTTATAGCAGGCAGTGTGGGTGAACCAAGCAAGACCTGGGTGAGTGACTGTTATGTCCGGAGACAAGCTCAATGGGGATAAGAGGCAGCGCATTACTGCTGGAAGGATCCCAGAGAGTCTGAAACAGCAATGTTGCTGGATGCATTCACTGTCTTACTGGCACTTTGCTCAGCCCTGGAGATACAGCAGAAAACAGAAACCTTCCCTCGTGGAGCTAAAGTCTAGCAAGGGACCCAGATGATACAAGCAATAATCCAAATTATTAGTTACATTACAATTTCCGTAAGCGGTCTGCAGGGTGTTTGAGGGTATGGCACGGGATTGTGTGTGCACCACTCTGAGTCCCTGTCCAGCCCTCCATCCCGTAACCTGGACTCATCCTGAGCACAGCGTAGGATGTATTACATGACACTTTATTCATATGTCAAATTGTTAGCTGACATGAATTTACAAATTGGGAATAAGGCTCACATAGGTTGATTTCTTTCTTTTTTAGGTAATTTTTTTAATTTTTTTATTATTTTTATTGAGTATAATTAATATATCATATTAGTTTCAGGCATACAACATAATGATTTGATATTTGTATATATTAAAAAATGATCATCACAGTAAGTCTAGTTAAACATCCATTACCTCATTTTGTGTTTTTTTCCACCACTCCCACCCACCCCAGCCATCCTCACCTGCCACCCCTAATCCTACCCTGCTTTGTCTTTGTCCATGTGTCCTTTGTACATGTTCTTTGATGACCCTTCACCCTTTCCCCCCCCCCATTATCTTCTTGTTTGGGAAAGCTTTTGGTAATATAATGCTAAAAGTGTAAAGAACTAATTAATATATTCTGCCCTGATTGGTGTGGCTCAGTGGGTTGAGTGTTGTCCTGCAAACCTAAAGGTTGCCAGTTCAATTCCCAGTCAGGGCACATACCTAGGTTGCAGGCTAGGTTGCTGGTAAGGAGCATGCAAGGGGCAACCAATCAATGTCTCTCTCCCTCTCTTTCTCCCTCCCTTCCCCTCTCTCAGAGCCCTGCAGAGTAACACTGATCTAGCTGGGCTAACTACGTGAATTTGAACTAACAAAAGCGATTACAAAACAACACACCAACAAATTGGGAATAATACTGCTTATCCTAAGTTCTATTTTTATTTATAATTTTATTGTAATCTTTTAACGTGTAGATGTTTCTTTCATTATACACCAGCACCATTGGTTTCCTTTATAAGTAATCCAAATAATTTTTAAAATATTTTATTTATTTATCTTTAAAGGGGAAGGGAAGGAGAGAGGAAGAGAAACATCAATGTATGGTTGCTTCTCGTGCATCCCCTGCTGGGAACTGGCCCCTGCAGGGAACTGGCCTGCAACCCAGACATGTGCCCTGACTGGGAATCGAACCTCGATTGTCTGGTTCGCAGGCCCGCGCTCAATCCACTGAGCTACACCAGCCAGGGACTATCCTAAGTTCTTGAGGAGTAAAGAGGCTTTGTTTGAGAATGAGGGGTGTGTGTGTGTGTGTGTGTGTGTGTGTGCAGGGAGGACAGGACATGAGAAGTGCAGACAGAGAGAAAGACATTAACTGGAGAGGGAAGGCTGGAGCTGGCTTCCCAAGCTCCCCACTGCTCTTGCTGTGTTTCACCTTGGGCCTGGGCATGAGCTGCACCCCTACCCCTGTTCCGTCCCACCACTGTCCTGGAGGCTTCTGCAGACCCACAGAAATGCAGTCCTGCCCAAGGCTTGTCCATAAGGCCCCATCCATAAGATGTCCCTGGGTTCACAGATGATCCTGTGTTACATAGCCCAGAGGGAACCCAGGGGACATGACACATTTTCAAACTGCAGGTAGCAAAAGATTGGCCTACTTAGGAATGACCATAGTTATGCCTCAAGCTTGTAAGTGAGGGCAGGAAAGCCAAGTTTAAGAAAATCCAAAGACAGTTTCCTCTTAGTTTCAGAATGTATATTTCCACCTTGTTAGACTTAAAATGTTAGACTGGGAGTCTTTTTGAGAGCAGAGAATGTGACTAATTTTTATTCTATGAATAAAGTAACTTGCTTATAGTAATATGAATGCAATAAATATTTGCTGTGTTATTAAATGAATGATTTATTTTGAAAATTTGTGGAGAGGGGGAACTAAGGAATACTTCAAGTATCCTGAATTTCCACCACCCCCCCCCCCAGCATACAGAATCTTTTTAATAACAAGGTAGGATCTGGGGTTAGTTTCTGAAGCCTCGGCTGGCCTGTGGGTCTCTTGTGCTCTGGAACTTCTGGCCCTGGGGGCCCTTGGATGTACATAGGGTTTGGTGTGGTCCTGAGGGGTTCTCAGGGCCTGGTGGAAATGCCTGTGCATCTCTTGGCCCTTTTGAGGATCAGGAAGAAAGACAATGCCACAGCCCTTGGGGGAGTCCAAGGCCTGCTGGCTGAAGGTGAGGATCTTGCCCTGGCCTTGAGGATGTGGCTTCAGGCAGGGCTGCTCACACCAAGGGCGCACACCTTCAGTGTGGGCACCTTCTGCCTATGCATGTCATTGGTTATAGTCCCTCCTAACACAGCAGTTTTGCCCTCTTGACCAGGAAGCTTCATCCTGTCGATTGATCCATCCAGAAAAGGGACAGAGGCGGCCAGTTGATGAGATTCATGGACAACCTCTTCTGCACCCCTTAGTTGGAGGAGGAATTGGTTTGTCTGGCCAGAAACCTGTATAGCTTGACCAACAACCTTAGGTAGATGTCCATGCTCTTGGGATCCTTGTGCCAATCTTTCCGTCTTTGCTTGGCACATGTGACAACAGACTCCCGTGAGGGCAGAAAGAGCCTGACTTCTTTATCCTCTCATCCTCTCCTACCTTCATGCTTTTTTACATTTGGGTTAATCTTTCTACAATTCTTTATCATTCCTAGCCTCTCTCCCTCCCCAACAATCCAAATTCCAAAGCATAGTCATTCTCTGGCTTTAACTGAGTCGCGTCCTCTCTTCTTCACAGCTGGGCATTTTCCTTACACCTTGAATGCACTCCACTCACTGAAGCCACGCTGCTGTGAAGTGTGGTCTTGTTTAGCTGTCTACCATCTGTTCAGTGAATCCCAGGGCTACTTTTCCCATTTAGCCTCAGTGCTTAGTACTGTGCTTACTATATACTAATATATATAATATATTCAGAGAGAAATACTTAAGTCTATAAAGTTTCAGCACAAATGAATGAGTGGCTAAAGAAATGTCTATTCATCAATGTGTACAGTTAAAATTAATTTAAGAATCCCATTGGCTCTTAAGTGAATAAGTTATTGGAGAGTTTACATTTTCCAAGTGTTTTCCATCTCAAGTTAGTGTCCAGTAAATTTTAAATAAGTGAATGAACAGAAGTACTAGGACAATAAAAATCACTAGCACATTGTGGTCTTTACTGTGTGCCAGACTCATCACTTAAGCACTTAAGATGTTGAATGTTTTCTATTTCAGACTTTACGTGTGATTGTAATCTGGATACACTGTGTGCATACTTACACCCACACACATCTGCTCATGAGTAGAAACTTGTTTGTGTATTGTTGCTTAGATATATTAATATACCTAATCAATTTCTTACTAATCAAAACCACCATGTGAGTTTAGGTTTTCCAGCCTAAATTTATACCTTGTACTGATACAATGACTTTTTCTGTAAGACAGATAACTTCAAAAGAGTTGGAAAGCATGCTGTTGGTCTCAAAGAAAGATAGTTTCCTTTGAAATTTGTCCTATTAATTCTGTTTTTCATTCTTTTTTAATTTAAATAATTTCTATTTTTTAATTTTAGTTGACATACAATATTATATCAGTTTCAGGTATACATGCCAGTGATTAGACATTATATAACTTACCAAGTGATCACCCCAATAAACCTGACACCCATCTGGCACCATACGTAGTTATTACAATATTATTGACTGTATTCCCTACACTATACTTTACAACCCCACGACTATTCTGTAACTACCAATTGTACTTTATCTCTTCACCTTTTCCACCTGTCCCACCATCACCTCCCATCTGGAAACCATCAAAATGTTCTCTGTATCTATTAGTCTGTTTCTGTTCTGCTTGTTCACATATTTCGCCTTTTTAGATTCATATGTATTTATTGATTTATTGTCACTTTATTGTTTATGTTTTTATCTTTCTTCTTATTTTTTAAAGACTTTATTTATTTTTAGAGAGAGGGGAAAGGAGGGAGAAAGAGAGAAAGAGAAATATCAGTGTGTGCTTGCCTCTCATGTGCCCCCTACTGGGAACATGACCTGCAACCCAGGAATGTGCCCTGACTGGGAATTGAACCAGCAACCCTTTGGTTCACAGGCCAGCACTCAATCCACTGAGCCACACCAGCCAGGTCTCTTCTTCTTAAAGAAGAACTTTTAACATTTCATATAATACTAGTTTGGTAGTGATGAATTCCTTTAGCTTTTTCTTGTCAGGGATGCTCTTTATGTGTCCTTCTAGTCTGAATGATGGCTTTGCTGGGTAGAGTAATCTTGATTGTAGATCCTGTCTCTTTATCACTTTGAATATTTCTTGCCAATCTCTTCTGGCCTGCAAAGTTTCTGTTGAGAAATTAGCTGACAGTCTTATAAGAGTTCCCTTACAGGTAACTGCTTTACTCTTGCTGCTTTAAAGATTCTCTCTTTGTTTTGACTTTTGGCATTTTGATTATGAAATGTTTTGGTGTGGGCCTCTTGGGATTCTTCTTACTTGGAACTCTCTGCATTTCCTAGACTTGTATGTCTACTTCCTTCACCAAGTTAGGGAAGTTTTCCTTCATTATTTTTTCAAATAGGTTTTCAATTTCTTGCTCTCTCTCTTCTCCTTCTGGCACTCCATTGATGTGAATATTGATATGCTTGAAGTTGTCCCAGAGGCTCCTTATGTTATTCTCATTTTTTTAGATTCTCTTTTCTTTTTTGCTGTACTGATTGGGTGTTTTTTGCTTGTTTATATTACAAGTTGCTATTTGAATTTGTAATATAAAATTTTTTGCTTCATCTATTGTACTGTTGATTTCCTGTAAATTATTCTTCATATTAGTTAGTCTACCCTTCATTTCTAACTGGTTCTTTTTTATGGTTTCCATGTTTTTTTTAATGCTGTTGTTGAAGTTCTTACTAAGTTAATTGCTCATCCTTATAACCAGTGTTTTGAATTCTGTATCTAGTAGATTGCCTGTGTCCATTTTGTTTAGTTCTTCTTCTGGAGTTTTTTATGTTCTTTTACTTGGGACATCTTTTGTTACCTCCTTATTTTGGCAGCCTCTCTGTGTTTGTTTCTATGTGTTAGGTACAGCTGGTATATCTCCTGGGCTTAGTAGAGAGGCCTAATGTAGCAGGTGTGCTGGAGGGTCCAGTGGCACAGTCTCCCCAATCACCCAAGCTGGGCGCTCCAGGTGCAACCCTCCTCCCCTGTGCGGATTGTGTACATCTCTTTGTTGTAGTTGAGCCTTGATTGCTGTTGACATGTCAATGACAGAAATTTAATCCCAGGCCTATTGGCTGCAAGACGTGGCTGTGATCACCAACCACATACCATCATGAAGGATCAGCTGTGCAGCAGCCCATCCCACAGAGCTGGACTTACTTCATCAGGGCTCTGTGCCTATTGAGTCTGCCCCTTGATTGTGTCACTTGTAGAGGTGGTTGAGTGGTGCTCCAATGTGGTCTGAAGCTGTCCACTGGGTGTACTTGGCTCTGGGACCTCCCAGGAGGTACAGGACAAGGTCAGCCTCTGCTTGTATTCTTTCCAAGACCACCCAGCAAAAGCTACAGAATGATCTGCAGATGGCTGCTATTTGTGCTGGGCTTAGAGGTGCCCAGGTATCGCCAAGCTGTGAACCAAGGTCAGCTGCTGCTAATGCCAGGGTTTGGGCCACTTAAGGAGAGTTATGGAGCTTGCTACAGTTAGATGCTGCTTGTTTGAGTGATTTTAGAAAAGTCTAAAGTATGAACCAAGACAGGCCATCTATATGGAAAAGCCACTGGAAACAGCTTGAGTGGGCCTGCAGGTTGAGCAAGGAGGAGTCTCAGGAAATCACCCAGGTAGAGCAAACACTATTAGCAAGGTTGATGGAGACTCAGACATGGCTCCTGCCTGCCCACTGTTTGTGGGAGGGCAGGGGATGTCTCAGAAAAGGAACCATGGTTTCTGCAGCATTTTGTCTGGCAGAAAGCTGCACTGCACCCCCACCACCACTGAGCTCTTATCCTGATGCCAGACAATTCCATTTTCCCCAGTGTGTCTCTGATGTTTTTTCAAACTGCCCCAGTGCTGGATCTCAGAGGGAGTGAGTCAGAGTAAATCAGTGCATGGGACCTATAAGAGGAACTGCCTAGGACTCCAGAGGCCTTCCGTCTCACTCAGCCACAATCCATGCTGGGTTTTNAAATCACCCAGGTAGAGCAAACACTATTAGCAAGATTGATGGAGACTCAGACATGGCTCCTGCCTGCCCACTGTTTGTGGGAGGGCAGGGGGTGTCTCAGAAAAGGAACCATGGTTTCTGCAGCATTTTGTCTGGCAGAAAGCTGCACTGCACCCCCGCCACCACCGAGCTCTTATCCTGATGCCAGACAATTCCATTTTCCCCAGTGTGTCTCTGATGTTTTTTCAAACTGCCCCAGTGCTGGATCTCAGAGGGAGTGAGTCAGAGTAAATCAGTGCATGGGACCTATAAGAGGAACTGCCTAGGACTCCAGAGGCCTTCCGTCTCACTCAGCCACAATCCATGCTGGGTTTTATGGCCAGAAGTTATGGGGATTTCCCTTTCTGACACTGGAACCCTGAGCTGGGGGCCTGGTATGGGGCTGGAACCCCTTGCTCCTCTGGTGGAACCTCCACAGCTAATATATCACTCTCAGTTTTCAATCTGCCACATATGTACGTGGGACTAGCCTTTTCTGAGTCTCAGCCCCTCCTACCAGTCTCAGTGTGGCTTCTTTTTAAATCTCTAGTTGTAGGACTTCCATTCAGCTGATTTCAGGTGGTTTCATATGATGGCTTTTCTGTGGTTCGGTTGTGACTTCAGCATGCTATGGGGGGATGTGAGTGCCATACTTACCTGTGCCACCATCTGAGCTAGAAGTCATCATTCTCTACCAACCGGGGTAAAAGAGGGAAAACGGAATGACTTGTCCAGACTTCGTGACTAGAGACAGATATTTTAATTGTCTAAATGTTTTTACAGGCTGAGAGAAATTAAAACTTCCAGATTATAAAAATCATCCTTTCAGACTTTTTATTTTCCGATTAGAGGGTCATTTTTAAGTGACATCGAATTCACAGGGTCAAATTCTTGTTGTTAGCCGAATGATTTACAAATTGGCAATTAGGCTCAAACAGGTGGATTTTTTATTGCTTCTCCAGTCTCAAGTTGAGATAGAAAACTTTTGGTGACATGATATGGAAAAGTGGTATCTTCTGCCAGAGTTTAGTAAACCTGATGAGTAGGGGAAGGAGTGTGATGGTGATGACAATGGTGATGATGACGATGCTGATGAGGAAGGAGAAGAAGGAGAAAGAGGAGGAGGAAAAAGAGAAGAGCTGCCAATCGAAGCTGTTGTTCACACATCACTGGCATTTACTAGTGAACATTGTGACAACACTGATCCTTTTTCTTAACACTAACAACATTGTGAAACTACAGAGTAGTCTGGAAGCGTTGCCATTTGGTCTTTTGAGCTGAATCAGGCATTTTCACCTGCATAATGCCTTGCAGTTTTGTTCATTTTTCTGGGCCCTGAGCACTTGGCAAGCAGCACAACAACTCAGAGCTGTAGTGTTTCAATGACTTCAGACAGAAGGTTCTGCCCAAGACTCTCTGCCCCTTCCCCACTGAGAAACTTGGATGGATGTTTTTAGTTGTTTATCCAAAGTGAATAAATAAAACCTGGTGACAACATTGCCTCTTCTTTCATTTTGCTTGCTATTTTGAGGCAATCAACATTTTTAAAGTTACCATCAATTCATCTTCTATATTTTGCCTTCTAAAAAAAAAACAACTAAAGCCTACTAACTAGTTTAAAAGAGATGATATGAACAAAGCAGGCTTTTTCCTCCTCATGAACTGTGTATATAATTACTTGAATCATGTTGAATTTCACCCATATGCTTGGAAAGGGTAAAAAAAAACAGCAAAAATAACTACTGTGAATTCAAACTGCAAATGAATGGAACCAGCCTCATTCATAAATGTCATATGAAGCTTTGGTTAAAAAGGCAAGTCTGTCATTCCAGGGACAGCAGCTGTTGTTATGTTGAACAAAATGGATACAAATGGGTATTATTTTAAAGTGAAATGCTTAATTTCAGGCCTAACAAGCACACTGTCCTCTGTGGAACCCTGTGTCACACGAGCCATGATCTCCAGTAGAGGGCTTGATTGCACAGGAAATCAAGCTCACAGGCTGTGGCTGGGGGGACCAGCAAACACACTGGCAATGTTTGAGTTACTATGGCAATCACAAAATAGGAAGGCCTTTTCTTCTTTTCCCCATCTCTGCATGCAGCCACAGCCTGCTCCTGAATAGGCCACATCTGCAAAAAGTTTTAACACGGTACTCAGATAAAGAAAAGGATCCCCAAAATGGGCACTGACCCGTCTCAAAAAATGTTGCAAATTTTACATACAAGAATTGGGGAGCCGGGCCACTTTGCACAGGTTATGTCATAATGCAAACACAAAGGGATAAAAGCGCATGAAGGCTTTTGCTGTCAGATATTGAGAGGAGGGAACAGCAGAAGTAAATGACAGCTTAAATGCAGATGTAAGGAGAAAAGTCAAAGATGGGTGACAGAAAGTTACTGGTCAATGAATAAGGGAGAAATTTCAAACACACACACAAAAAAAACAGACAAAAGGGTAAAATACAATAAAATCCATCTATAGAGATTTACTGAGAAAACCCCCAAAGCATATTTAGCAAATCTTAGAACTATGAGACCCTGTGAAACCAACACATGGCTCTTTAGACGGGGTCTTTGTAGACTTTTCTCATCCCACCACTGTTTCCATGCAACTTACCAACAGGCTGAGGACGTTTTCAGACAATGGTGGAGGCCCTTGGGAACTGGTATTTAGGTATAGCTTCAAAAAATGTATATTTGCTGATTTAAAAAATACACACACACACACACACACACACACACAGGGAGAGAGACAGGTATAGATAAATGATCCTTGGTAACCACCATTCCTTGGAATCAGGGTGGCTAGATCACACTAATTCCTAAGGCATTGGTTTAGATAAAGAAGGCTCTCTCCCTACCCGTCACTTTCCTACACACGTTTTTAAAATTTGCCATTTAGTCAGATTTTATTTGAGTGTCCTCATCTCTGCCAGGTTTAAAAATGATTGGCAGTTTTCTGGAATGGACCCATCTGCCCATGCCCTTAACATGAAGGGGACTTTTATTAGGCTTTAGAAGAATGTGGTTCATTCCCCCTCCCCTCTGGGATGTGGTAGCAAGTTCAGTCCACCCTCCCTTCTCCGGAGCCAAAGGATGAGCGAGGATGCATTCCCCCTTGAAAAACCCAAGCGTAAAGAAGAAGCAAAAATAGTGAAATTAATCATCACTTCTTTTAACTTAAAGAGCTATTCATGGCATGAAAACAGTTGGAATAGACTTGGGTGGGTAGTGGACTAAGAAGTCTCCATTTGCAAGAGTTGAAACTCAGAGAGAAGAATACTTTTAAATAGCATGAACTCACTACAAAAAGTCCACAGGGCTGAAAGGCATCCAGAATCCAGTAAAACTGACACTACATTTCACATTCATTGACTCTTGTTCCTTTGGGGGAGTTTTCATATGAAGAGAAAGAGACAATGGGAGACAATAGTGCTACCTTATCAAAGTTCATTCATGCAGCTATTTCAAATACTTTAAACTACTTGTCAATAGGTCTTGCAAGTCTCTAAGATTCTAAATGTTCTGTCACATTTGTGTACTAACCACTTAAAGTTCTGTTAAAGCTTTGTGACCTGGACTGCCTTCCCCTTTCTGTGGGTCAAAATGCAAGGCGAAGCCATTGTGTTAAACGGCCTTCATTAAATTCATTGATTTGACCTGTATCTTAAAGACCAAAAGTCAAATGGAATGGGAAGTTAAAGTTCCCATACAAAGTCCTCTCCTGGGCAGATTTCGCTCCCCGGAACTATATGATATGCAGGCAGAGGACATTTCAGGGCTGTTTAAAGTCTATCTTGCAGCTAGACAAACTTTTGGGGAAAAAGTCGAGGTTTGTGTTTAATTTTATGCAAAGATGAAACAAATGTTGAAGGAAGCGGTTGTCTTGAACTTGATTTTCTTTCTGAAGAGGTAACTTAGTCCCCTCCTACAAGCAGCCTCACAAGGCTGACGCTGAGGCTGCCCCATCACTCCACCGGGGGTGCCTGCCCCTGATCAGAACTCTCTGAGGGTGAATTGTCACCCTTATGCATTTTGGACTTGAAATGAGCTTGAATTTCCTTTTGGACATATTGAGGAATATTGGCATTTCTTAAATCCCTATCTTTGGGGGGGGAGTTGAGGGTTTTTATGGCAAAAAAGAAAGTTCACAAACAGTACTCATTTATGTATGGGGAGGCAAGGAGAGAAGAAGAATTGCCTAATAAAGAGCCAGAGAAGTGCCCTTCAGCTATTAGTCCACTACCCTGCTGTTTTTTCTTTCTCTTTCCCATTTTGAGCCTTAATCATTCTCCTATGTTTTCCATTTGAAAGGAGTAGAAAAGTCATCCATTCATTTCTTTGTAGAAAGACAACCCAAATCAAAATACTGATACCACTTACGAAATACCAGATACTATTTCCCCACTAATTCTGTCAACACAATTGGGCCAGGAGAGGGGATACCAATGAGATGTGGTTAAGGAGTCAGAACCCCAAGGAGATGAGGTTCTCTGAAGAAAGCAGCATTGAGTGATCCTCAGAAGGCTCTATATCTAACTGAGAGGATACAAAAAGCCCAGGAGGTGAATATACTTATAGAAACCTCAAAACTCCTGGGACAGAGTTCTTGAAGTCATGGATAAGTATCTTTGCTCCCAGAAAGCTCCTTAATTGTTGCTAGGTACGATGACAGCATCATTGTTGAGGGAGCTATTGTTATCCTCACTTTATAAATAAGGAGACTGAGAGTCAAAGGTCAAGTTACTTTCCCAGGTCACATAGCAAAAAGATAGCAACATAGAATCTGGATCTATGTGATCATAAAGCCCACACTCTGAGCAAAACTTTGTGTAAATTCCTTCCAATGACTGTGTGCTATGAATCTGTGAAACTGGCAGAGAGGTGTGAAAGAATATGTTAGATTAAGTGTTGGTGAACGTTAATGGGGGTTATTGCTGTAAGATAAGAGGTATTTTCCTGATGTAAAAATACATCTCTTAGGAAAGATGCAAATAGTAGAAGTCATGAAGCTAGGCCAAGAAACTTAACTGTTAACTCTGTGCTCACCCGGGTAGAAATCGCACCCAGATAAGCGTGCCCCTTCTGCCTGCTGTCCCCAGACTGGGTTCCCTAAGACTGAGACAGGGGATGGAGAGATGCTTCAGGAAGGGCATGATCACACCCACCATCCTATGCCTCCTACTTTGTCTATTCAGCTCTGCTTACCTGAGGATTGTGGTCTCTTGGGACAAAACCTGTATTAATATTTAACATCTCTGGAAAGTTACTACCTTTCCTTTTATTTTTTCCTGCAGATCATATTTTTTTCCTGGAACAGAATTTTGAGTTCAATATCTATCTCTTAGGGGTAAGGACATTAGAACTTAGAGACCTTTGAGTCTTAGGTTATTGTCCTCCATGGTAAGCATATGACCTTGTGTTTAAAAGGCAAGTTTTTCCCTCCCTGCAGCTGAACTTTGAACATACAAAAGGAATCTTTGCATTTTTGACCATTCTTTTTATTATCATTATTAATTATTAATTCAAGGAACCCAGGGCCCAGGCTGTCTCCTCCGTTGCTGAGGGGTCAGCTGTCACCCCAGTGGGTGACAAGGCTACCCTAGTAGGCCTGGAGGACAAAGCATGGGACATTTGAGGAGCAGCTCTACCCCAAGACCCACACTGGGCATTTGCCCTCCCCAATCACAAAAGAAGACTGGAGGTTTGTTTTCTGAAGAGTACCTGTGGACAAAAAGACTTGAGACTGTGCCCTTGAAGGAACAGAAGGATTAGGCAATCATGGGCTTAATGTGTGCCCAATTCTGACACAGCCCCTGCTCCCATCCCCACCCCAGCCTTACCAGCAACATTTTCTAAGTTCTGGCTCCCAGAACATGAACAGCCAGACTCTTATCCTCCATGAAGAAGACTGGGAAATCTTTCAGCCCAAGAGACAAAAAACAAATAGATACTGAAATTGGAGGTTCCTCAACAGTAAACCCACCAAGACCACTGTATAGTGAAACTCAAAGTCAACTGGCTCACTCATTCCAGCCAGAGCTTCCAAACAGCTCTATAGACCCAACTCTAAAACAGTAGCAGACATCAAGGATTAACAGACATCCGACAACCCCCCAAATAAGAAGGCATTTGGAATAAGACAGAGATCAAGAATAGAGAAGAATTCCACAAATTTATCTGAGAATAAATAGTAAACAAAACTGACAAGACCCTTGCCTTCATGGAGTGTACGTGTTAAACGCCTATTGAAATAATCCAGGAGAGATTATTGGCCGGTTGGTCAAGGCGGAGGCAGGGAACATGGGGAAAGTTTTGGCTATAATCTTAGGGTGGGGCTAACAGAATTTGCTGACAAATTACATGTAGAATATGAAAGACTTGAATTAATCAGTTATGTATGACTCCATGAGAAGAAAGATTAGAAAATGGTTTGATACCTATACAACTTGACGTGTTTATTACACATTCAGGCAGAAATGTCATTCAGCAAATGGATGTATGAGTCTGAAGTAAGGGAGAAGTCCAGGCTAGAGAAAATTGAGGAATCATTCTTTTTTTTTTTAATCTTTTTTTTAAAGATTTTATTTATTTATTTATCTTTACAGGGGAAGGAGAGAGGGAGAGAAACATCAATGTATGGTTGCCTTTTGTGCGTCCCCTGCTGGGAGTTGGCCTGCAGGGAACTGGACTACAACCCAGGCATGTGCCCTGACTGGGAATCGAACCGCGATCCTCTGGTTCCCAGGCCCGCGCTCAATCCACTGAGCTACACCAGCCAGGGCGAAGAATCATTCTTTCTTCTCTACTTTTCCATGCCCTACTGTCTGGATCTGCTAAGGACATTGATCTACCCTATGGTGAACTTGGAAGTAGAAAATACAGAGCACCCAATCCCCAGGATGTTGTCCTGCTGGGTACCCAGTACCTGGTCCATACTAGAGGCCTGCCCAGTGCCCTGTAGGAAGCTGTGGCCTTCTGCAAATTCACAGGGAGACTGACACCCCTCCCTTCTCCTTGGGGCCTTCATCTAACAGTGACAATATTGCCCTCTCCTTACACAAATAATTTTGGGCTTGCACCTTATTTCAAAACTAAACCAATATATGATTTGAAATACATAGACATTAAAACCTCAGAAAAGCAAGGACATGATTAACCTAAAAGTCAGGATATGGATAACTAGGGAAAGAGGGAGAAGCAGACAATTGGGAAAGACCACAAGGTACTGGCCATTTCCTAGTCCTTAAACTGGGTGAAAGGCATCTTGGCAAATAAATTCAACATATGACCTCAGGGCAGACACAAATATTCAGCCTACATTATCTCGTCATTTGCTCATGTTATCCTTTGTATCCCTCAATAAAATTGGTAGTTTGTTATTTTTTATATAAATCTTAAGATTATACGAAGGTAGTGGATGTTTGTGTGTTGGGGGAAAGTTTATTTCTAACATAAAGCTATGTTTTCTTCTCATTATATGCTCTAGCTGATTATTTTTGATATGAAACACCCATCCCCACCACTGGTGTGGCTCAATGGCTGGAGTGCTGGCCTGTGAACTGGAAGTTTGCAGGTTCGATTCCCAGTCAGGGCACATGCCTGTGTTGTGGGCCAGATCCCCAGCTGAGGGTATATGAGAGGCAACTGACCGAAGTTTCTCTCCCTCTCTTTCTCCTTCCCTTCCCCTCTCTCTAAAATTAAATAAATGAAATCTTTAAAGCACTATTTGTTTTTTTATATTTATCTTATATCATGTGACCTACCTAAATTATTTTGATAGTTTTTCTATTTTTGAATTTTCTAAGTGAAAATTACCTTATCTACACAGTAATTATTTTTATTCTCTTCTCTAATAATTCTACTCTTGTCTTCAGGGCTGCCATGAACAGACACACAGGCATAGTCACATAATTCCGAAAGCATCATTCTCATAGATTTATATGAATATATTTCTTGTAGTAGTGCAATATTAGCATGTTGGCAGTTTCCAACTTTCCAATTGTGTTGGCCAGAAATTTCAGAATAGTGTTAAATAATAACATATTTTTGCTTATTATTCTTTATTTTGATTTCTTTAGTGTTTCACCATCGGGGATATTTTGATGGGAGTTTGAGCAAGTATGTAATCATTGGTTAACATCAATCTAGGGCTTTTCCACATGCTCTCACCTATTATACCTTTTGCAACTTAGCCCAGTCATTCATGTTATTATCTCCCTTCGGCCTTGGGTTATGTCCTAGTTTTCTAGGTCCACCACTGTGTCTCCATCCAAGATCTTGATTAAAACTGTTGAACAGATTATGGCGTGATTTGTTACCAGAAACTTCCTTCTATCCTTTTAAGTGGATTTTACTGTTTTTACCTACCTGGCATTTGTTTTTCCTTCTTTTTAAACAGTATTACGCAATATACGATTCAGTTCATTCTATACATGAGAAAGGACAGAAAAGTTAAGAAACATATCTAGGATCAGTGCCGGTGGATACTGGCATGCCCACGCCAGTGCAAAAGCCTCCAGCGGACCAATGTAAGTAAAAAGGACTAATGATCCCCATTGGTGACCTGCATGAGAGACCTGCTTTAGTCCATTCAAGCAGCTATAACAAAAACAACACAGACCAAGTGGCATGTAATCAACAGACATTTATTGTCAACGATTCTGGAGTTTGGAAGTCCAAGATCAAGCTGCCAGTTCTGGAGAGGGCTCTCTCCCAGGTTGCAGGGAGATGACCTTTTTTTGTCCTCATTTGTCAGAGAGAAGAAAGAGGAAGCAAACTTTCTATGACCCTGGTTCATGGCTCCACCCTCCTAAGTTTGTATAATCCTAATTAGCCTGCCTCCTAACACCATCTCATTAGGAATTTGAGCTTAAATTTATGAACTTGGGGGGGACACAAATATTCAGTCCACAGGCCCCAAATAAACAGATCAGTTTTATTTGTTAAATAGTATAGGAAAAATTCATAATGATTGGTAATAGAAAATAATCTCTGTTGTAAGGGGAATGATAGATATAACATGCATTAGAATGCTAAAAGAAAATTTGGGTAATTAAAAATATATCTATTATTCTCTTTTTAAGATATGTGATTACTCCCTCCTGAAATCCTTGACGATATATGTTCTCTGTGAAGTGGAGCAGCCCAGGGCCTCAGCCTCACCTGACACAAGCTCCATCCAGGAGATTGGGCACTTGAACCACAACTGCTGCTTATCTAGTGTCTTGGCAAAGGTACACGAGACCCTGTAGTGCACCCTGGCCTCTAAATACACTTTGAAATGCACCCACCTCTTGGGATAACTGGGGAATCCTCAGCTTCAAAGCAAAGCAAACAAACTTTATTTTTCTCTTTATCCCTATTGCTATCAGATAAGATGCAGTAGATTTAACACCCTGAAACACTAACCCTTGTAAGTGAATAACCCAGAATAAGTGGCTCCTGTGAGTGTGTCCTGCTCAGTCTTAGTCCAGCTAAGTGTGAAATCTATGCATATTTGGGTTTTTCTGAATTTTTTTTCTCTAAATGTGGTAATTGGAGAAGCCTAAGGACCAAGAGACTCGATGATGCCATCAACAAATTCTACACACCCCTTGTGTAAAGAAAACACAAAACACGAACACTGCTCCCACAGCCACTGGCTTCTCCTTTGAACCCTCTTCTGCTTGTTATGCACTGAGGAGCCTGTCAATAAAAGCTATTAGGGCTCAGACAGTGGAGTTCCCTAGAATAAACCTTTGAAGAGAGAAGTAGGCTGGAATTTGCTTGCTTTTGCCCTTTCTGGACCTATCACATGAGGATCCTGGTGAACTGTCTAGTTGTAGCTAGCCTTCTACCAGCAATAAAGAAAGAAGCTAGGCTCAGTTCTTGCAAGGGCCATCTCCTCTATCATTTCTGCTAGATCAGAAACTGTTTCATACGTAACTCATGCAGTCTTCTCAGGACATTCCCTGTATATGGCAGAACCATGGGAGACCCCCATGCTCTAGAGTTTGGCTTTTCCAGGTCCCGAATTTACAAGCAGAACAAGGGGTGACCATAGAGACACCTGATTTCATTTTAGTAGCCTGGATCTCATTTCTTAGAACCACAAAGCATGTCCCTCCTTCTACGTGGATCTCCACCACGGTGTGGTGCCATTGCTGCTCCTGGGGAAGAGGGAGATTTCCCTTCTAAGCAGAATCAGTTCTTAAAGACAGGGTGGCTTGTCCTAAAGTCCAAGGGTCATTTCCCAGCTTCCCTTATGCCCATTTCTGATTTTTCGGGACAAGTATGCTCTCTTGGACCCTGAAACTTTGGCTGAGAGATACACAGTTTGGGAGGTGGGGCTTGGCCACTCCCAAAATCTTAAGGCCAGCAGATGTTGACTCAGCGTGGTGACATCTGCCACCAAAGCCAGTACAAGGATCCAGTTGCTAACTTGTGTTTTTCTCCAGGCTTGTAATACTGTGTCCCTATTGTGCTCCTCCTCCAGCATTGGCTTTGTTAACTGCAGAAATTCAAGAGGTCTCCCTGTGCTCCATGTGTTCGAAGCCCCACAACAGCCTTTTGCTGTAAATGCCACCTGCAGTCACTTGCTCCACCTGGGCCTATTTTTCCAGGCTCACTTCTTTAAGCACCCTGTTCCACTGACTTCAGCAGCCTCTTAACACCAACATACTTGCCACAGTTTGTATTTTCCTCCTGAAGGATTTGGAATTATTTTCATTGTTATAACATGAAAGTCTCTGCCTCTCTTCACACTACCATAGACCTAGTTGGAATTGTAGGTCACTGGCGAGTTTGAACCACAGATGATTTGGGACTTCATGTTTACTGGTGAAGAGGTACGTTCTAGCCACGGCTCAAATCCTTTTCTCTAGGAACAGGCCTTGAACTTCTGGAAGAAGAGCCCCACACTTTGCTCCTTTGTGGCTTCCACCAAGAGCTGTGGACCACTGACAAGTAGTTGGTCCTTCCCCCGACTGCCATTCCAAAAGCATCATCCAGAGCTGCAGGAGCTAGGGTGCTAGAGCAAGCAAATGTTATCAGCCTGAGTAGACCCTCTTTTCTTGTTCGAAGAAAAATTCCACTTTCTTTGGATACTTGATATGTGAAGGTGCTTCTTTGGAGTCCCTTTCAATACTTCTAACATCTTCTTTGGGATATTGTTATAATCCACCACTTGAAACACCTGTGCCACACTAGTTTGCACATGCTGGCCTTTATGTCTGATGCAATGAGGACCAAAAAATGGGTTCTGTTAGTGCTTCTAAAGCATTCCCAACATTCCTTCCTACATTGAGGTGGTGCTCTGGCCACATCACCTGCAGCCTGGCTAGGAAGTGTCCTGACCCTCCTTAAGACACCATCTAGGTGATTCACTAGGTGAGTGCAGGGCCAATTGAAGGTGAATTGCTGAGGAGCTCCAAAAACGCGATTCGAATTTGCTTGGGAAAAGAGAAATGCCCAGGAGATTTTAAAGTGTTATCAATACTTTTTTCTTACTCCTGGACTGATATCAGGATAAGTTGCTAACTAACTAGGACACTTTCACTGACTAACCTTCATGTCCAACCCAGCAGTGACTCTTGGTCCTTCTGAGCAGTGGCTGAGTCCTCTTGCCCCCCTTTCATTTCTTGTTTTGCAAGCCACCAAGGAAAAGAATGCCTCAAGCATTTCTTCCTCAAATGCTAGCTCGCTTTGCCCTCTACAGTCAGTTTCTGCTCCCACCATCAGCTGCTCCAGCACCAGACATTGCTTCCGGAAGGGTAACCTTGCTTCAGGTTTTGGTGAAGGTAGAGGTACCCTGTGGTGAATGCTCTACCATGCATTATGTCCTCTACTATTTGCAATAGGCCTGTGAGGTAGTAATAGGATCACTCCCCTTCTGTAGAAAAGAAAACTGGTGCTCAGACAGGTTCAATAATTTCCCAAGGTCACCAAGTATCAATTAATGACAGTGGGATGCAAAACCTGGGCAACTGCCTATGAAGTATGTACACTTAACAACATGGCTACAGGATGTTTCTCTGCCTTCAGAAGTGAACCCCTGTCCCTTTGGGCCATCCTCTTAGCCAGTGTCAACTCTACCATCTTCATCAGCATCTTTTGCCAACACCTCCACCCAGCCACCCCTACAGCCAGTAGCAATGACTCTTTCAATGGCAAGGAAGACTTTCCCTACACCAGGGTTTCCTTATACTTGCACTGTGAACATCGGGGATTAAGTAAGTCTTTGCTGTGGGCACCTATCCTGTGCACTATAGAGATTTGGCAGCATTCCTGGCCTCTACCCAGCAGTATCTTTTATCCCCCAAAATATTCCCAGACATTGCCACATGCTACTGGGAGGAGTGGTGTGGGGAGGCTGGCAAAATTACCTCTGGTTGAGAACTCCTGCCCTGGGGTACTCCTTCTGCCAGTTCTCTCCCTCCTTTTGAGCTGGTGTTCCTGAGAAACTAAGGTCTCTGCTGCAAAGCCTGTCCCCACTATGGCGCTCTAAAACACTCTCTTGTGGACAGGTGTCTGAGCAGGCTTCCTCTCCCGACCTCTGTCCTGTGTGCTCCATGATGTACAGCTCCTCCTTGGGGAACTCAGATGGCCCCAGCGGAATTAGTTCAACCATTGGTCAGGCTCCCTTTCAAGACAGTGTTCACCTGAATTCCCCACTGCACTCCCCTCCTGCTTCCTCCCTCACTGCAGCCTTCCAAGAGGGAAATTCCTCCCCACCTTGATACAGCTGATACAGATTCAGAAGCCTCCAGCTCACCCTGCCCTGCTCTCTAGAATGCTGGCTTACTTGTCCTCGGTGGGCTGTCAAGAATCTCAGGTCTTCTTCTCTGTTTTCATTTTTCCTTTGGCATATAGTGGACACCAGTGCCCACTGACTATCTCAAGGGAAGCTAGCTCCAGGTCTCTGGGGTCTGCCTACTCTTCCTCTACTTGACTCTTGAGCAATATAAAAGTAAAGAGTGAGGAGCATCAACATTTTCTTCTCTCTCCTCCTTCAAATCAATTGAACCTTTCCTTTGCATTATTTATAACGCTCATTGTATAAAGGGTGCTTTACAAATGTTAACTTATTAACTCTGGCAGCCACTTTTACCCCACCCTTCCCCTAGGTGATGAGGCAAATGCTTGCTCCCAACGAGACACTCAAATGTCCCTTCCCTCGCCCTGGTTGGAGTGTCCTCCTGTAACTGAAAGTTCTCGAGTTGGGTTCCTGGTCAGGTCCAGTCTTAGGTTGAGGCACATATAAGAGGCAACCGATTGATGTTGCACTTTCACATTGATGTTTCTCTCCCACTCTCTCTCTCCCTCCCTTCCCCTCTCTCTCCTTTCACCCTCTCTCAACAAGCATGTCTTCAGGTGAGGATTAAAAAAAAAAAAAACAAAAGAGTCCCTTGGGTTTGGAATTAGAATCATCAAGTATTTGGGTCTTCTGTCCGGGTGCCTGGACCTCTAACATACCAGCACGGCAGCCTTTGGAGGCTATGTGTTCCACCCTGTGCACCACAGCAACGGGGGAAGCCAGTGCACTCTTTCCCAACAGGTTCCCAAAGCCAGGGTGCATCCTGGCCTCTGGGATCCCTGAACCCCTTCTGGATCTTTACAATAACCTCTTGTGCTTCGCCTAATACAGTTTAAGTTGTTTTATATTTGAAAAAGAGTGAGATCATGCTTGTTACTGCAAGCCAAGGTACAGACATTCTAGTGGAGAGAAACATTAATTTGCATTCATGTGGAGTAAATGTTCACACTGCCACTGTCAAGAGACCCTTACAGTTACATGTAAAATGAAGGCTTACACATAAATCAGGATGCATTTCATGAGAGCTGATTCCTGGGGCTCTCCCTTCCCCTTTTAGGTGGGAGCAGAGAAGAAATTAGAACTGAAACTCTGGGGTGGGGAGCTGGTTAGTAAACCAGGCTCACCCTGTTGGGGAGACCAGGCCTGGGGCCTCACGCCAGGCCTGGTGGTAGTGGGGAGGTGATCAGTGATGTCAGGAAAAGGTGAACCTCATGGCCAAAGACCATGTGGCTGTCAGCGCCCAGGGATTAGCACCAATGTCAGGGAAGGGTCCAAAGTACAGAGTCAACAAACGAGAACCAGCCCCCGTCATTGGAAATATTACTTCAGTAGAAGGCATTCAACATTCTCAGACATGAAATGGTTGTTATGTATTCTATCCTACTTGCTTTCAGGTCAGAAAATCAGAGCAGATCACGAGTAATCCTGAGTTGATCCATTAGAGGCAACAGCTGGCAGCAGTTTGGAGAAGAGAAAGCCTATGATCAGATGGGAGTTCTGATACCGGCTGGGCCAAGGAGACGCCTTGACTGAGCTCGTGGGTGGACTCTGGGGACTCGGCTCCATGAAAAACCCTTGTCTCGTTCTCCTTCCGTATTGTCCAGTCCAATCATGTGCTCACTCTTTGACCCTTGGGTTGTATGCATTTATTCATCCAACACTTATTGGATGTCTACTCTGTGCCAGGTCTCTGTGGGCATCAAAATAAGATGGAAGGACACCAGTTGTTTTTATATCCACCCATTTTCATCGAGCTGAGAGGTATTTGTTCTTAAATATTGAAAGAGAATGTTCATTTAAACAACCATAACAATAGCTGCCGTTTATTTGGCCCTCCTTATGTTTCCGGTCCTGTGGTAAGCCCTGTCTGTGACTTACCGCATTGCAGATGCACAAGGACCCTGAGGCAAAGTGCTATTACTATCTCCATCTCACACCCAAGAACACTGCGGTGCAGAGGCAGGCTAACTTGCCCAGGGTCCCACAGCTCGTGATGGACAGAGCCTGGATTTGAATTCAGACAGCCTGACCCCACAGCCTGTGCTCCCATTCCGAAGGTCATGATAAGGTATGAGTGTCACCTGGATGAGAACGAGCCCTCAATTGAAAGGGACTGGGTGGGGACAAACCCTGGACTCCCCCAGAGGGCCCAACCTTCAAGATTCGGGCAAACCCCGATGGAAATGCCAAGCCGGGCACCTCGGGGGCTGATTGTTCGGGCTCTCTTTAGAGGAGATAGACTGCGGGGGCAATCGATCCATCACGGGCTGACTGTGGCGCCGGCTGCTGGCTCTCCCTGCCTATGCTTGTCTCCATCAACATCATCGAGTTTTTAAACTTTTCCTAATTAAGAAAGGTTCCCACCAGCAACAGCAAAAATCCTCACCACCTCTTTCATTATCTCAGCTTTTCTTCCCCTTAATTACTATTGAGTTCCTGGTTGATTAAATTAAGTTTGCTGAGGTCCTTTCTGAAATCTTGGGGAAATTATCTAAAAATCATGAAATCAATTCCCTTACGCTGTTTTAATCTTTTATGCCCCAAGCTCAAAGAAGGATGGGCAGACAAGTGCAGGCCCTCTGAGAAGTGTGCAGCCCTACACTGCTTGCCAGCCTTCTAGGGCCTTTGTGGACCATCTGGGTCAATTTCCTTCCAAGTAAATGAAATGCAAATAAAAATTCCAGCAGTTTTTCAGCTGCCGGCTGCCCAGCTGATTAGCATGACAGAGGCTGGGAGATGAGGCCTGACCCGGTGCACTTCCCCTCATCTCATTAAGTTGTAACTCCACCGCCGCTGTATTCATGGTGTTTATTGACGCTGAAAGGCGTCTTTATCCAAAACTAGCTAAATTCACATTCAGAGTTTTTACTTGGAAGTCTTGCCTACTGCAGCATCCACATGAAAGTGAACCTATTGTGGCGGGTCCATGTGTCCTGCTGATTCTGAAACAAGCTGGAGGTTTCCCAAAAATGCTGATTTCACAAGTTTGTCTCCTTCCACCCTCCTCCCACAGCCACCAAGTGCACAGGGGTGCCCGGGGCAGGAAGAGGTAGGTGAGCGTGGCAGGCATTCCTAACTACAAGTTCGGCGACTGCTGGAAAGTGACATCTGTGAGAGGCTTTGGGTCTGGATGAGTCCCCCACCTGCAGGTACTAAAAGTTGCCACAGCTCACAGGGTCCGTGAAAAGCTTTTATACTGGAGACTAGCGTTGCAGAGACCTCTGGCCAGCCACGCAGTTCACCAGATCACATCTCTGGGATCGCCACCTTTGACAAAGCATCGGAAGGGTAGTGTCCCTCTACCTGTGTCTTTTAACCACATATGAACACACATCATGACAGCGGCCTGGATTTCCTGTGCAGTCTTTACAGTTTGATGACTTGGACATTTGCACACCATGAGACCATTATTCGCTTACTATCCAGGCTGGCAGGTCAGGTCCCAGGACCTGGAGACCTTTTGCCTGTTTTGTCTGACAGAATGCCTGCAGAAGGCATACCCTACTTCACTGAAGACAAGGAATGTTTATCTTTGGAAAATGAGAATGAGTTTGAAGTAAGGGAGGAAGTTGTCATTATTTGCGATTCTCTAGCTGTCCCCCAGATTTTAAAAAAATGGTCAAACCCTATTTCTCTGACCCTGTTGGAATAATACCCAGGGAGAGAGCTTTGAAACTGAGTTGAATGAATGATCTGGGTGATGAGGGACTTTTTTTTACATGAAAGCAAAGCCTGAAGCTTTTTATAGATTCTGATTAGCATTTAGCAAATTGGGTGTGTATGGATTTCTTTAGGAAAATGGGCTGGTGTCCTTTGATGCATCCCTGAGACCACCAGCAACCCAGCGAATGTTATTTTAGCAAGTAAACAACACGACCTATTTCAGTGCTTCACAACTCTGCAAAGCCATCTTAATCTTTCCTTCACAGGATCTGTGCTCTGTTTTATAATACTTGACCATCTCCACTAAAATTTTTCCTACACTCTGTTTTCTTTTAGGTCCAGTTTAATAACTCAGCAAGTTGGTCACTTGGTAGGTTGGCTTGGATTTCCCTGACTTTTGATGAAAACATTTTGTTTCCTCTTCTGTTGGTCATGGGGGAGGGTGAGTGAAGCAAGGGCTGAGAGTGAGTGACCGTCCACAGGGACTATGTGGAAGGCTCTCAGATTTGCTTTGCTTGTTCAGCTACAGATCCCAGCTAACCCCATCAGGTTTGTCACAGGACAGGAGCAAGAGAGAGTGCCAGGGTGAGACTTTGGTTGGAGGTGAGGGACGGCCCGCACCAGGCCACCTCACTGAGGGCTGCAGTGCCGTGCAACCTCAGGACTCAGTCGAGATAACATCTGCCGAATGAGTGTAGCAATTATACTGAGGGACAGTACGGGAGTGAGATTGCCTGCCTGACCAAGAGGAAGCTTCCTCCTACCAGAAACTAGCCAAACACATGATATTAAAAGCACCATTTTATAAAGGTGCTATCTGATGACACACTGTCTCCTTCATTCCTCGCAGTGATGCTGCAAGTTACGTGTTACAGTCCCATTTCACAAAGCAGAGAACTGAGGCTCAGAAAGCTGCGTGTTGCCTGCAGCCACACAGGTAAATCACTGCTTTGGGAGCTGAGGTTGGAAGCAGCTGCTCACTGACCCCAGAGTCCCTCTTCTTTCCAATGCACTTTCCTGTCTCTTCCACACCATACATGCCACACATTTTCCATTTCTGATTCAAATGGGGTGCAATTATATCCCTCAGAGAAATACAACCATGAACCCTGGGTGCTGCACACAGACATTTAGCAGCCCTGTGGGAGTCTCTTTGATGCTGCCTGTCACAGGCTGTCAGGCTGCCCGACACATTGTCTGCCCAGCCATTTCCACTGAGTGTTGCAGCACCCGCCGTAGGGATGAGGGGCTGGCCTGAGATCTCAGGGCTGCAGTCTAGGCTTTGGCTTTTCCCATCTGCCCTGCAATCCAGGGTACCCTGGGACGCAGCCAGCCAGGCCACAGCTCTGCTGCCCTCAGTCACCTGATCCCCTCTCACTTCCAAGCCCGTGGGAGGAGACCACGGAGTGCTGCAGGCTGACCACTCTCCCCACAGTAGATCTGTGAGAGCCATTGCCTCTTATGTCCTTGAAGGCCAGAATCAAATTTGCCCCCAGTTTTGATTGTATGAAACCATAGAGTATTGATAAGTTTTCCAGGTTATCCCTACACAGATAATAAGGTAGTAACAGTGAGAGGCTGACTGGATACCAGGCACCATGTTAAATATGGTACAACCACCTCATGCTTTAAATAGGTCAAGATTATCATTCCTGGGTCCATCACCAGTGGTTGCATGGTCTCCCTTGCTCCATAAAGTATGGTCCACAAACCAACAGCATCTGGTCATCTAGAAGCTTGTTAGAAAAGTAGATTCTTGGACCCCTCCCCAGTTCTACCAAATTTAAATCTGCATTCCAAGTTGCTTGGATGTCCCAGTTGCTTGGACACCTAGACATCCAGGTGATTCCTATGTGCCTTAGAGCATGAGAAGCACTGGTAGAGAGCTTTTTTAAGACCATGATAAGGAAGGAGTGTGTTTTTTTCTCCTCGGGGGTTTATACTTCAAATGAAATTGGACACAAATTTTTTTTGGGTATCAAAATAAGTAACCATGCAAAATGAATGTACTATAATCAAATAAGGATCTCCATAAAAGATGTTTTCCTTTAGGAAATTAGCAAGACAGCATAGGCATTTCATATAGACCCTGCTAAAATTCTACCAAGCAATTAAGAAGTATATTATTTTCAAACTAACTTGTTAAAATATAATTTGATGGGGAGATGAGAAAAGGCTGCTTCCTGACATTTGCCAGGCCATGAATATTGCATCCAAGGGGGTGACAATCAGGGACTTAAAGACCCTGGTTTCACTATTCGGCTTAAATTCCAGCTTAGAAAGTTTCCCCATCTCTCTCTCTGTTCCCTTGTACCTATGCCCTACTATTTACCCCATGCCACCCTCCCTACCAGGGTCCCAATACCACCTGGTGTTTCCTGGTCAAGGGGAGATTCCCCAACCCAGAAAACCCCCAGTCCTCTTCCACTAAGTGCTCCAGGGCACAAAATATATTCACCCTCCTTCTCCTCCTCCAGATCAAAACTCCTGTTTGGCGGCAATGCAAATCTCAGTTAAGTATTCAGGAAAAATCAGGCTCCCCAAACTAATTCACTCTAAGGTGTGAATGATTGATAGTCCCATAAACACCCCACAGCTATTTGCATTTTAAAAGATCTTCTTTGCCCTACTGAATTTCTATTTTCATGCATTTCAAGCTAGGAAAATAGAGATTTTTTTAAACCACATAAGCAACTTGGAACCTATCTTATGAAAGATCAGGTCTTCTCATTTGTAATCACTCCATTGACTCAGTTAAAACCATTGAACCTGCCTCATTCTCACTGCCTAGTGCCTAGTACTATTCTGGGTCCTCACTGGGCCAAAACAACCTAGTGAGATGAGCAAGTTCTCTGCACATGATTCCTGTAAGTCTCGAACTAGACTAACAGGGCTCTGCCTCACTCTCTCCTTGCCTGAACTAGATAGAAAGTCCCCTAATAAGCAGTTGGTCTGCACGTAGGCCACTTCTTTGCAGGCATCTAGCAAGATGAGAAATGAGACGATCTCTGACTCTTGTAAGTCTTCCTGCTGCCTACCCTTCACCTCCCTGTAGATTCTGCTAAGGTCTCTTAACCCTCTGAACTGTGGGTTGAGTTCCATCCACTGCCAGAAGTCTGGAGAACACCAAATGAGTTACACCTTGAAGAATAGCATTCATTAGAGTATTTTATCATCCCTATCATTCCAGTTACTGAGCGTTTCCTGACTGACAAGCAGTATGTTAAGGACTTAATCTTTACATTGAATCTACTGGGAAAATATTTTACAGGTGACGAAAGTGAGATTCAGAGAAGTTGTAACACACCCAGGGTACCACAGCTAGTATGTGTAGAGCCACAAATCAAATCTAGACCTAACTCCCAAATCCCAGCTCCTCGCTGTAATATACATTACAGTATGTGCCGTAAAAGGAACGTCATAATCTCGAATCCCTTTGTAACCAGGGCCGACTTCTCCATCAGGCGTAGCATACACCGCCTGCTATGTGGGCCATGGTGTCTTGGGCCCACAGCGCTTTCAGGGCCCCATGAAAATGTTTCAGACACTTTTAAAGTCAAAAGAAAAAATTAACTTTGAGCTTGAAAGAAGTTTTAATATACAGGGTGGGGCAAAAATAGGTTTATAGTTGTGAATACACAAAACAGCTTATTCTTGTATTATTATTTTTTATTTTATTTACTATTGTATTATTTTTTAATATATTTTATTGATTATACCATTACAGTTGTTCTATTCCTCCCTTCATTCCCCTCCACCCGCACCCTCCCTCCCCCACTATTCTCCCCCCTTAGTTTATAACCACGTGTCTCAATTTCTTTATATTCTATATTTCCCCCACTATTCTCGCCCTCCCCCCTAT